>NW_012106474.1:6893791-7017447 GCF_000951045.1 Mandrillus leucophaeus
CGGGCGGATCACGAGGTCAGGAGATCGAGACCATCCTGGCTAACACGGCGAAACCCCATCTCTACTAAATATACAAAAAAATTAGCTGGGCGTGGTGGTGGGAGTCTGTAGTCCCAGCTACTCGGGAGCCTGAGGCAGGAGAATGGCCGTGAACCCGGGGGGCGGAGCTTGCAGTGAGTGGAGATCACGCCACTGCACTCCAGCCTGGGCGACTGACCGAGACTCCGTCTCAAACAAACAAACAAACAAACAAACAAACAAAAAAAAACAAAAAAAATCTAAGGCCCCTACAACCATCTGAATGGACTTCCTCAGCCAGGGCACTTTTAAAATTTAACCTGAGACTGGTTCAGGCCATGATGGGAAGGGGACTCAGACAGGCCTCATCATACATCTCCAGTATTCATATCAACACAGATTTTAAGTCTGATTAGAAACACTTTACAACCTATTATCTCTGAAGTCTGCTACCTGAAGGCTTCCCCAGCAAATAAGAATTTTGGTTTTCACAACCTCTTATCTGAACTCAGACATTTCTTTCTTTTGATTCCAGGTCTTTGGATAAACTTAACCAAATATCAACCAGAAAAATTTTAAATCTACCTGTGAGCTGGAACCCCCCCAACTCCGCCACCCATTTCACATTGTCCCACCTTTCTGGACCAAATCAATGTATTTCTTAAAATTATTTGATTAAAGTCT
Organism: Mandrillus leucophaeus; assembly: GCF_000951045.1. NCBI lineage: Eukaryota > Metazoa > Chordata > Mammalia > Primates > Cercopithecidae > Mandrillus > Mandrillus leucophaeus. The sequence continues at coordinate 6,894,494 of NW_012106474.1, forward strand.
CATGTCTCCCTAAGATGTATAAAAGCAAGCTATGCCCGACCACCTTGGGCCCATGTTCTCAGGACCTCCTGAGGCTGTGTCACCGGCCATGGTCATTCATATTTGGCTCACAATAAATCTCTTCAAATATTTTACAGAGCTTGACTCTTTTCATAGACAGTAGCAAAATGTCACATTATAATTTCTCCTTTTTTTTGGTCTGCATTTCTTAGTTCATTACAGGTTCCTTAAGAGAAAATGTAGATCTTTTTTACTATTTTATGTGCAGTGTCCAGGGCAGTGCCTGGATAAAAGAGATGTTTATTCAATATCTATGGAGTTAATTAATTAACTCTTTCCTGCCATTGAAACAGGATTTCTTCAGTGCCGTTTCATCAGCTGGAAATCTCTGCAGTTGTCGTGATCTCTGCTTGGGGCCTCACTTAGGCCTGCTGCACTCGTTCCACCTGCTCAGCCTAGCAGGCTGCTCTGGGCTGGTACCTGCCTGGATGCCACACCCACCATGGCTCCATGCACAGCCCGTGGCTGAGCCACGTGTGCCATGAGCAGCTTCCACACTGGGTACCAGTGTGTAGATGGGTGGAACATGGTGGTTCCCCAAAACCTGGAGATGCCAGCAATTGTGGAGCCCCCAGGGCTGTTACAGATCTTGCCTGGGAAGTCCTGGGGTCTGGGTTTCCAGAAGTGTCACGCTCTTCACTCCTATAGCTTGGCGAATGGAAGCATGTTTCAAACTCTTTTTTTTTTTTTTTTTTTTTTTTTAGACGGAGTCTCGCTCTGTCGCCCAGGCTGGAGTGCAGTGGCCGGATCTCAGCTCACTGCAAGCTCCGCCTCCCGGGTTCACGCCATTCTCCTGCCTCAGCCTCCCGAGTAGCTGGGACTATAGGCGCCGCCACCTCGCCCGGCTAGTTTTTTGTATTTTTTAGTAGAGACGGGGTTTCACCATGTTAGTCAAGATGGTCTCGATCTTCTGACCTCGTGATCCACCCGTCTCGGCCTCCCAAAGTGCTGGGATTACAGGCTTGAGCCACCGCGCCCGGCCTCTTGAGCCACCGCGCCCGGCTGTTTGAAGCTCGGTGAATGCGGGCGTGTTATAGCTGTCTCATTCCCGCAGTTCAGTGGGTTCCAGGTTCTTGCCCTGTGACCAAGAGGAATGAGGTATGCAGACACTGGAGAGCAAATAAGGCAAAATAGAAGTTCATTGAGTATAAAAACGAAAGCTCTCAGCTGAGAGAGGAGACTGAAAGCAGGCGGCCATCTGTAAGGCTGAGTTTGGGGGTTTTATAGGTTTGGAATGAGGGGACGCAGGCTGTTCCTAGTCTTGGAAAAGGCAACATTCCATTGGTTAAAAACTATTATTCAGAAAGAACCAATTGGGAAAGAGTGGGCAAACAAGTAAAGTTCTCACTCCAGTCATGGACTCTATCTGGAACTAGCAGTTTGGTTTTCAGGATTTAAACTATCTTTGGCTCGAAGGTTGGGTTTCACCGGGGAACCATCTCTGTATGCTTAGGAATCTGTCTGTCCCCTATCGCTGTGAATCCCCCCTCTGAAGAGGTACATGTATCTGCTGTTAGGATAGGAATGGTGACTGCTCTCACTGCTTCATGCTGACAGGGGCACTGTTTGGGAAAATGGCTGTCAGGTCTCTCTCAGAGGCCTACTGGAGTCCCTGGTAAAAATAATCCATCATCTGAGGCTCCATTTGCGTGACCATTTGGAGTTTGATGGCCTCTTGGTGAGAGGAAACATCTTACAAGGAGGTTAACTATGAATAAACCAAATATGAGTATTATACAAAGAGGAGCTAAAAGGAAAAAGACCTAAGGCCAAAGATAAGAGAAACAGGAAATAAATAGACTAACCATTCTGAAAACAATGTTGTGGCCCGAGCTGTTTCACTCAATGAAAGATATTCAATCTCATATGTGGAAGGGAAACTAAACTTCAGAAGAGACACAGCTGTTTAAGGGAGTAGATAATATCATGGGCCTTTGGGATTAAGTGGTCCTTGGCAAAGATGTCTTATGGTGAGGAACAGAATAAAGACAAGAACAGCAAGCATAGGCAAGACTATAAAGAGGACATTCATGGAAGGTTAATTATTGACATTTATCTTTTGTGACCTTTAGCTTGAGGTCTCTGATTTTCTCACACTGGTGCTTTGGGTACTCTTCTGGTTCAACAGGTAATTCCATCAACTTCCCAGGCCTGTACTCAAGTGTAATAAATCTGATAATCGATTTTAGTGACCTTCACTGCCAAAGGAGTAGAACGAAGTCCAGTGTAAGCTTCCTCCCACTCTGGACCTAGAGAAGGAAAAAGAAGGAAGGGGCTTTACCAATACTAAATCCCCTCGGTTAAATGGAGGTGACCCTAGTTCACAGTGCGGGACCTCCAACAGTTGTTTGAGTTCCAGTTGGAAATGGGCCAAGAAGTTATATGTTTAATCAAATCGGAGGTTTCTTGGTCTAGCAAGAAATATTGGTGAGAAAAGGCTGTCCATACATGTCAAAGGCACTGAAACCCAGCTTTGAACGGGTGTTTCTAACACATAGTAGGGCCAGGGGGGAAGAGTAATCCAGAGGAGATGAGTCTCTTGAGACAGTTTTCTGATACCGTTTTTGATAATATCAACTTTCTTTTCTACCTTTCCCTAGGATTGTGGTCTCCAAACACAATGAAGATGGCATTGTATGCCTAGTACCCTTGAGACCCCTGGGTGAGAGCCACCTTGAGCGAGGGGCCATTATTATTCTCCAAGTACTTAGGGAGTCATAAGCGAGGGGTCATCTCATTAATTAGAACTTTTATCACCTCAGAGGCTTTATTTGCCTGACAAGGAAACGCCTCTGCCCAGTTAGTGAAGGTATCTACCCATACAAGAAGGTACTGGATGGCCATCTGTCAGTTCTTCCTTCAGGTAGCCTCCCATTCTTTGGGTTTTGACGGGCATCATTTGAGGAGATTATTTTTAAGTCAAGTCTCACAAGCATTAATGACCTGTTTGACCATTGTTAGCAGATTTTTACATGAGAACAACCTTTGGACCAATTGATAATTTTTGCCCTTATGCATGTGGAGGGACATGTGTGCTTGGTGAAGGACTTAAAGAACTTAGCATTGGCTGGAGGTTGGTAGATGAAGTTTTCCATCCTCTGATTGCAGGCATCCTGAGGACTGAAAGGTGTATCCCTGAGATGTGGCCCATTTAATTTCTTCAGGAGAATATTGAGGTTATATTTCTTTTATGGAGCCCTCCCAGATCAGAGGGGGCTCAGGTGGATTGGAAATCTGGAGCCCTTTTTCTGCTGATTTAGCTGCTTGGTCTGCCAACTTATTCCCCTCAGCTATTTCATCTGTCTCTTTTTTTTTTTTTTTTTTTTTTGAGACGGAGTCTCGCTCTGTCACCCAGGCTGGAGTGCAGTGGTTGGATCTCAGCTCACTGCAAGCTCCGCCTCCTGGGTTTATGCCATTCTCCTGCCTCAGCCTCCCAAGTAGCTGGGACTATAGGCGCCCGCCACCTCGCCCGGCTAGTTTTTTGTATTTTTTAGTAGAGACGGGGTTTCACTGGGTTAGCCACGAAGGTCTCGATCTCCTGACCTCGTGATCCACCGGTCTCGGCCTCCCAAAGTGCTGGGATTACAGGCTTGAGCCACCGCGCCCAGCCCATCTGTCTCCTTTTGATAGCCTTTACAACGTATTACTGCCACTTCCTGTGAAAGGAAAACTAAGGATAATTTCCTGATCGTATTTAAGGGTAGACTCATTAGCTCCCTCTTTCCAGATTGTGGCATAGGCATGATGGACTAGAACATACTTAGAGTCAGTATAATTGTTAACTGCTTTTCCTTTGCTTAATTCAAGCACCCTCGTGAGGGCAATTACCTCAGCTAGTTGAGCACTTGTGCCCAAGGAGAGAAGCACACTGTCAGTAGTGCCATTCAGGGTGACTATTACATACCCTGTTTTATGAATCACTTGTTCTACAAAAGAACAACAATTTATTAAAAAAAAAAATCCAATCTGGTTTCCCTTGGGTGGTTTGGTTTCTTTGAGGTCCTCCCTGGCTGCATAGGTTTGTACTATTCTCTATTTGCATTCATGTTCCAGTTCCCCAGCCTCTTCCCTAGGAGGTTTAGGGAAGAACAGCTTCTTGACTGGACTTCAGATCCCTCTAGTAGCAGCGCTTGATATTTGAGGAGACAGTTGTCCATTAGCCATAGACTCCTCTTAGAAGACAGCAGTCCTGCCACACTATGTGGGGCATAAACAGTTAAGTTATTCATGGTTAACTTGGTATCCTCTGGCACCAGCAAAGCTACCAGTGCAACTATCCAGAGGCAGGCAAGCCATACTGTAGGCACCAAATCAAGCCCCTTGCTCAGGTAGCCTACAGGTTGCTGGACTGGACCTCAGGCTTAGGTTGCAACTCCCAGGACCATTCCCTTCCATTCTGATACATAAAGATTGAGCATCTTCCCTGTGGGAAGACTAAGGGCAGCTGCCTCAACCAAGACTTGTTTCAATTGGTCAAAGGCCCTTTTAGCTTCTGATTTCCAAATTAGGGAGTAAGTCTTAGCTGCCTGACTCTCCTTAAAAGCTATTTCACTATACTGAGGTATCCATAATCTGCAGAATGCTATAATGCCAGGGGTTTGGGGGAGGGGAAAGGAGGAGATGGGCTTAATCCTTTCTTCACCTACTTCCCTGGTTCCTTCTGACAAAACTAGACCTAGGTACTTCCCTGAAATCTGATGGAGCTGAGCCTTAGATTTTGAGAACTTATATCCTCTGTTAGCCAAAAAATTAAGAGGAACCTCACTGTTCTCCTGAGAGACTTCCTCAGTTGAGGCACAAAGGGTAATGTCACCTAAATATTGTAAGACTTTAACATGAGGATAAAGGAAATCAGAGATATCTTTTGACAACTCCTGCCCGAACTCTTGCCATATGTGTAGCAGTTAATAGGTGCATCTTGGGGATTCTGGGGTTTGTAAGCCTGCTAGGTGGCCATTAAAACCTCTGCCTTTTTCTTGGTACTGTCTTGGAATTCCTGAGGTAACATCATCCAGGTTAGCTGGGTGTTCTGGTTGGAGAGATTGTTAAATATGAACAAATAGTGGAATTTGGGGTGTGACAGTATGCAGAAAAGGGCATCCTTTAGCTCCACAACTATGAACAATTTAATTCCCTCAGATATTTGAGTTAGCAGTTATAGAATTGGGAACCACCAAGTGAACTGAAACCACAGCTTCCTTAATGAGGCAGAGGTCCTGGACCAGTCTCCATTTCCCACTGGGTTCTGTACCACCAATACTGGGGTATTACAAGCACTGTTGCAAGGTTTGAGGAGGCCCTACAACCTAAAGTTATCAATGATGGCTTCTAGCCCTTTCCTAGCTTCTGGTTTTAGGGGATATCATCTGTGGTTAGGAAGGGAGGTGGGATCCTGAAGGTCGATCCCGGCTGGTATGGTGGTTGTGGCTTGGCCAAATTTCCCTTGAATTGCCCAGACATCTGGATCGATATTGGTCTCCACCAGGGGAGACAAAGAGTCTGTCCTGAAGCCATAAGAATGGTGGTTCTCACCTAAGCTAAAATATTCCTGCTTAGCAAAGGAGTTGGGCTTTCCGGCATGATTTAAAAGGCATGTGAGTAAACAAGAGGTCTCCCCAACTACAACTAAGGGGTTGGAAAAAATACCAGGCTAAAGGCTTTTCTGAGATGCCCCTCACAATCGTGCTAAGGGAAATGGGGAGGCCCGGATTGGAGAGAGCTGAAATGGCCATTCTGGTATCTAGGAGGAGGTCTACCTTCCTCCCTTCAACCTCCAGAATCACTCTGAGCTCCCGGAGGGTAATGGTGGTCTGAACCATCAGAGCCAGAGAGAGGAGTCCTGGAACACATCAGTCCTGTTGGACTATGTGGGACACTGGCTCTACACCTAGTGACCTCTGTCTCTGAGGACAGTCAACCCTCCAGTGATCCCCATTGCAGACTGGGCAGGGTCGATGTGGCTTCGTCATGCTGTCCGGGCAGTCCTTCCTAAAGTGTCTTGGCTTGCACATGTATAGCAGTTAACAGGTGCATCTCGGGGATTCTGGGGTTTGTAAGCCTGCCAGGTGGCCGTTAGAGCCTCTGCCTTTTTCTTGTGTCTCCTTTTCCTGTCTTGGGCCTCCTCCCAATCCCTATTTTAAAAGAATAGAGTGGTCATTTTCAGGAAGTTCTCTAAAGGACTGTCTGGTCCCATGACCTGTGGGTTCCTTAGACTTCATCTATGCCATGGATGTGAGTGAGTCCTCCACCTATGAAGGGGGAAGGCCTAGTCGGCAGGGACAGTCATGCTCACCTATGCTGTGCCCTGGCTTTCTTCTGTCAACTGTCTCTGGGTCCCTCAGATCTAGTTTTGCTTTAAGGGATCCAAACCAAAGCTTGGAAAAACCACTGGAGTGATGAAGCTGTGAAACCAGATCCTCCTGAAGCAAAGGAGATAAAGAGAGTCATGGGAGTTGGGGACCTGGCCTAATGAGATGCCCTGCCAAAAGGAAAAAAAAATCCTGCATATAGAAAACTTCCTGTATTCGCAGAACTATGTTGACTCCTGACGTGGTGGAAACATCAACAACAACAACAACAACAACAACAACAACTTAAATGCTGAAGAAGGAAAGCGCCTGGGAGAAGTAGCCTCTTGCCCTCTGCTAATGGATTTCTTCAACAGGGGGAAATAAAAGTCTCTTACATGTTACATCTTTTTGTTTCTAAGAATAGACAGAAACAATACTGCTCTGAATTACACTTCAGATGACTAAGCCAGGTGCTTATTCTATCCAGTAATATTATCTCTGTGGTTTGCAGCAACACTCTTATATTGTATGTAAAGAGGGGATCGCAGCCATGGCATTCTCAAAAGAAAGAAAATGCAATATGAAAGATCCTTGGTCTTGGTGCCAAGACCATAACAGGTTGTTGGGGACTGGAAATGGTCTGAGAGTCTTTGGATAACACCAAGGTGTGGCCTTGGCCAGATTCCTTCAGTTGTCCCAGGACCTTATTCTGATCCCATGTGATAGCTAGACCTCCATGAAAGGAAACTGAATTGAAACAAAGCCAACGTTCCCAACACCCAAGGGTGATGGAGGATTGACAAAGTCCTCCCCAGCAAACCTCTCCTCTGAGTCTTGTAAACCTGGCAGCCATACTACTCACTCTTAACTGACTGACAGAGGCCCAGTGTTTCATCTGCTTTTGGAAAAAAAATCTGAAGACCAGAAGCCTCAGAATGACTGTAAAGAGTCATAGGTTTGCACTTACCCTTCTGCAGATCCCGGACAAGACCCCAGAAATGACACAGGATTCCTTCAGTGCCACTTTGCCAGCCAAAAATCCCTGTGGCCACTGTGACCTCTGTCCAGGGCTTCTCTTGGGCCCACCGGTCTCACTCTGCCTGCTTGGCCCAGCAGGCTGTGCTCAGCTTGCACCCACTTGGATCCTGTGCCCACCACAGCTTCACTCTCAGCCCGTGGCTGAGCCAGTCATGCTCCAAGTGGCTTCCACATTGGGTTCCAGCATGTAGATGAGGGGAACTTGGTAGCACCCAACAACTCAGAGATGTCAGCAATTGCAGTGTTATAAGAAGGAGTGTTATAGCTTTTGCTTGGGGAGTTCCATTATCTGGGCCCTCAGAAGTGTCACAGCTCTTCACTCCTGTAGCTCTACAAGTGGAAGCATGTTACAAGTTCTTTTATTTCCACCACTGACAACTTGGTGAACAGGGGTGTGTTACAACTCTCTTGTTCCCACAGTCCAGTGGGTTCCTGGTTCTTGTCGCATGACCAAGAGGAATGAGGTTTGTGGACACTGGAGAGGGAGTAAAGGAGAATAGAAGTTTATTGAGTGAAAGAAGGAAAGCTCTCAAAAGGGGACCCAAAGTGGGTAGCCATCTGTAAGGCTGATTGCAGGGTTTTTATATGTTTGGAATGAGGAGGTGTGGGCTATAGGTAGCCTTGGAAAAGGGAATATTTGATTGGTTAAAAAGCATTACTCAAAAAGAACCAATCGGTAAAGAGTGGGGAAACAGGAATAGAAGTTTTCACTCGAGTCATGGACTCTATTCAGAACTGGCAGCTCAATTTTCAGGGTTTAAACTGTCTTTGGCTTGAAGGTCAGGTTTCACCAGGGACCTGTCTCTGTCTCCTTAGAAATTTGTCTGTCTCCTGTTGCTATTTTGTTGTAATTATTTGAATCTTTTTAAAGCTTTTTATTTAAAAAAAAAAACACCCATTAAATATCTTCTTAGAGAAAGAGAAGACAATGGTGTAGTATTTGAAATTTATTCTGTGTGGAAAAATGTTTAATGGCTCAGCAAAGCAGTGGTTAAAAAGGGCAGGAATCAGATGCTGAATACGTTTGAAATTAAAACAATGCTAAATATATTTTACATAACAGAAAAGTAATAAAATCATTTTCTGAGTTTGATGATGTGATCGTAGGCCAATAATAATAATAATAATAATAAAACAAAAACACAAACCCAAAAGCATAAATTCATACACTGTTGGGTCTTTATCAACACTGGCAGGTTGAGGAAGGATAAGCTGGGCAAGAAAGGAATAAGGTAGGCAGATCTGGGACAGAATCTTGGCCATGTGATCTAGAAGTGATATTGGATTTTGTCTTAATCTAAGTTTCCATATCTGTGAAATGGGGATAGTTAAAAACTACCTACTCTAAATCTTAATAGTGAAGATGAAATGAGATGATGTGTGTGTGAAGCCTGCACCGTAGAAGGAATTCAGTCTGTGCTGGTTCTTGGTGTCCCTGCCATTGCTGCTTCCCTGCCATTGCTGCTTCCCTGCCATTACTGCTTCCCTGCTGTTTCTTGAAAGACAGCTCAGCACCAGGAAATGGGAGCCAACACTGAGAAGCAGGAAATGAGAGACAGTTCTAACAAAGCGATGTATGTGTTTAGCTCCTTTGATATCTTGGTGCTTTCTGAAATGGAATAAAGAAAATAATTCCATTTGCGAAGGAATATTGTCAATAGACAATGCCGCTGGGAGAAAAGAATAGTACTTTTTGTAAACATTTTCTGTAAACTGCATTTTTAAAAAGGAGTCATGTATTCATGTATCTCCCCACTTGGGGAAAAAAATCTTTTTTTTTTCAGTTAAGGCCTGTGAAAACTAAAGAAATAATGTCTGAAAATCTCTTTGTGCTGCCTGGGGTAAATAGCTTTGACATGCTTAAAAATAGGTATTTTGTGTTTTTAAAAATTTTCACTTTAGAAGATGAGAAAAAAAATTTTAATGTTACATTTTTTTTCCCTGTAGCTTGAAATCTTCTTATTTCCCCTCAGTAAATTTTTCATTCATTTTATGAAGCTGGAGATGTTAGAGTGAAATTCAAGGAGTGAGTTTATTAGTGATACTATCAGTGGAAAATTCATTGTGAAACAGACAAGCTCACGGCCAATAGCTTAACAAATACTGGGCTCACTGAGACAGCAAGTGTTACAGGTGAGAAGTAGTCACTGAAAGGGCAAGGCGTGTTTTTTGTTTTGTTTTGTTTTCTCTGAAAAAGGAACTTCAGTGTTGTATTTGGAGAATGAATGTGAAACTGCAAAGGTAGCTATCATCAGTTCACCCTCCACAGAGGTTGTGAATCCCTAGTTCTCACAGATTTGAGAGTAATTTGTAAACCTTTTGTGTTATTGAAGAAGATTTAAGAAAGAGTGGGTAGCAATTAAGACTTTAAATCACAATCTCCTTGAACTTGAGATAAATTATTATGGTGCTATTTTCAAAACTGTATTCGTGGGTTTTCAAGAAAGATAATGAAGGTTTCCAAAACCAACCAACCAAACAAAAGACAACTGGTTTTGGATCAAATGCATTTTGCTTTACTGAAGGATACCTTGAAGCTGTCTCTATACAAAGGGGGATTTACTGTGCAGTTTCCCAAAGGTTGTATCACCTGGACTGTTTTTATGGTGTATATATTTTGTGGAACACAATTGCTGAGTGGAACATAGTTTGGAAAATGGTGATATAAGAGAGAGTTTGACATTAGGTAGATGCCTCTGAATTTGCACCCTCAAGGACAGTTACATAAATCTTATCAATAAAGAAAGGCATATATTCTGAAGCCTTGGTGTTTGAGAAAAATAAAATGAGGAAGAAACTGTTTATCTTTAAGTAAATTCTAAGTTTATTAAAATAGGCCTTCTTCTTTCCATTTTCTTTGTGGGGGTCTGACCCACAGACCCTGACCCAACAATGAATGAATAAAGTACACTGACACATAGATATTCTTCTTTGCCAGTCCAGCTGAATATCTGGACCACTTACAGACTCCATGCAGAGTCCTGTAAACAGCTGTGACACGGCCATGACCAGCCAGAGAGACTTGCATTTATTCAGTAAAGATTAATTGACAAAGGCTTGAGTCAACACCACTAGAGGGTAATTAACATTGTGGACTTCCCGAGTAGAATACAATTAAGCACCCACAGTAGAACAAAAGTTAGTCTTAAGACCACATGAGTAAACAAGTTATTTAGATAAACTCCCCACACTCCTTTGTTTCTACTCTAACTTATTTAACTAAAGTAAGGGGACTAGGCTGCCTTCAGCAAGATTTATTACTGAAGTTATGCAAACTCTCAGGCCTTCCAAGAGGGTTTGTGGCTATTATAACTAAAATTTTCCCCAACAGCCTGACTGAACCCTTACATTCTTCAACTCTTTGTTAGGACAAGCTATGTTTGTCCCTCACCCTCTGGTTCCTATGGCACCCTCTAATTGTTCTCCTGGCACTGGTTTTGAATCCTATCTAATTTGTCCCTTGCATTGCAGCCAGCGTTCTTTTCAAACATCAAGTCTGTTTAAGTTCACTTTTTATAAAGTCTTCATTGGCTGCCATCCCAAATCTGTACCATGGCTTCACTAAGCCTTGGCTAGCCTGTCCTCTCCCCACCTCCGTGGTCCCGTCCCACATTATTCTCTGTGTTGTGCTCTGCATTGACCTTTCACTACCCCAGAACTCCGCCTTGTCCCTCACAAGGTTCCTAAACACGCAGTCCCCCAACTGTAATCCAATTTCCTGTTTAAGTTAGGAAATTGATTCTCATGGTACAGATTGCACCTCCACGGTAATTTCTTTGAGGAGGTCTTTGCTGATCTCCCTGCATATGTTAAATGCTTCTACTGTGTTTGTTTTTGACACCTTTCTGATTTGCGCACTGATGACTGTGGTAATTGCGCTTGTATTTATGTGATTAATAATTATCTACTTCCGCCTAGACAGTGGGCTTCATAAGATCAGAGACCTCATCTATCTCCCGTCATCATTGTATGCTTTGTACATAGCACAGTGCTTGCCACTTAGGAGTATTTAACAAACACCTTGTTTAGTAAATTAGACATTTTTAGTCTCCCTAATGAATCACCTTAAACTCTGGAAGGGAACCTATTCTGAACCATATCGAGGCTTCACAAACTTGACCAGAAGTACTCCAAAGAGGTAAACTCTCAATCTCTCAGTCCATTTCTATTACACGCTACGCATAATATAGACGTGTGTAGCCAGGTGTGGTGGCTCACACCTGTAATCCCAGCACTTTGGGAGGCCGAGGTGGACGGATCACCTGAAGTCAGGAGTTTGAGACCAGCCATGGCCAACGTGGTGAAACCTCATCTCTACTAAGAATACAAAAATTAGCCAGGAGTGGTGGCGCATGCCTGTAATCCCAGCTACTTGGGAGGCTGAGGCAGGAGAATCGTTTGAACCTGGGAGGTGGAGGTTGCAGTGAGCCGAAATTGTGCCACTGCACTCCAGCCTGGGTGATAGTGCAAGACTCCATCTAAACAAACAAACAAACAAAATATATATACGTATATATGTATATGGTGTATATATATGGTGTGTATAGATATAATATGTTATATCTTTACGGGCATAGCTTCATGAGCATGTGCAGGTTCACACACACAGCACATGTAGGAATCTGACTTACTCCAGCACGTTTTCACTCCATGGAAGTCATGATCTAGTGACCATAAGGTTAATGTGAACTTCTGCCTGAAGGAGAGGCCTGGAGCAAAGCACTCCACAGTGTGTCAACACCGTTTCATTGACTCAATTGTCTAACAAGTATTTTCATTCAAACCACAGCCTGTGTGGCTCCCGCTCACCCTTTCCTTGCAACACATATCCCCTGGGAAAGATTCTCCTCAATTACAGACGTTGGCACTGCTGCTGCCCTTTGATGACTTTTATGGCTCCCTCTTCCTGTCAGTTTATTGCTCTGTCTTTCCCTGTTATAAAGCAAGTCATTTCCTGCATTTTATGGGTCTCACGCATGGATCCCTGCTCATAATTAATTCGTGCACAATCCTAGCTCAATGCTAAAGTAATGATATCTTTGAAGACAGGAAGGAGCACCTTCCTTTTGGAGGGATGTAGAGAATGAAAGGATAATTGAGAATAATTTTCCAAACTGTTTTGCAGCATATGTGGCCCAACTTCACCCAGGAGAAGCTTGACAGGAAATGAGCCTGGGTTCCTTCCTGGGGTCCTTCCTCTTTCCTTCAGACTTCACATCACCAGGCAGCTCCTGTTGACTGCAATAAAAGAGCTGTCATTTATCCTCCATTCTCTTTCAATATGCTGCTCATTCTTTCATTTGTTTCTGAAGTTGCTAGTGGGAAACATATTTATTTCCTATTTTCTTTTGAGACTGAGGCAATTTTTTTTCCTTTCTTTGCTTTTCTTTCTGAGTTTGTGTAGAAATTTTACTGTAGTCACTTTGAATACCATGTCTTCCTTGCCGGAACCTCTTCTTCATGCTCCACATTTAGGGCTCATTCTGAGTACAAGATGAATCTTGAACTTAAAGATAAGACTAATAATTAGGGTAGTCGTTTGAATTTTTTTTAACAGATGAAAAATACAAATATGTACTGGGCATATGAAGTAGGCACTCAATAATTTTTGTTGAGTTAATAAATCAGTTGTAAGTATAAGACACAGATCTGAAGTCTAAGACTACTTAGTTTTGAAATAAAAATACATATTTAGTTCAGTTACTTGAACTAATTTCTGGTATGATTTTATATTTTATGGGAATAGAACAATTATTCAAGTTCTGCAACTCTATCACGTAGCATTTGCTAAATAACAAACCATCCTCAAACTCAGCAGTTAGAAATAATAAATATTATTTCTCATGACTGTATGAATAAGTTGGGAAGTTATTCTGATCTGAACAGATCCAGCCAGGATCAGTGATCCAGGAAGTCCTCTGTCATGTCTGGTGCCTGGGAGCTGGCTGGTCTAAGGGGTATGGTGGGGGCTCTTAGCTGATTGGCTCACTTCTCCCTGAAGTGTCCTATCTTTTTCCACAAGTGAATGCAGGGTTCTTATATGAGGACAGCATGATCCTCGGCAGCATAAGCCAGGACCCATTGCACGAGCACTTTTCCAGCCTCCGAGTTTGCCACGTTTGCTCTAGTTCATTGTTCAACACTAGTCATGTGAGCAAGCGCCGATGGGGTGCGGGGGTGGGAGGACTATGGACGTGCAGGGAGACAGGGAGGTAATTAGAGCAGACATTTTGCAAACAATCTACCACGGTGACATATGGTCAAACACGAAGAAAGTTTAAATTATGATTCATGGTTATGCAACTCATATCTATTTTATAGATAAATGACCTACTTTGTAGCAATATATTTTTCTTTCTTTTTCTTCCTTTTCAGGGATGCAGCTTGAACCACAATGTAAAAAGATGTATTCAATCATAATGTTAGGATACAATTGCAGGCTGAATATTCCTTATTCAAAATGCTTGGGACCAGAGTGTTTCCGATTTCAGATTTTTTCCAGATTTGGGAATATTTGCATATACATAATGAGATATCTTAGGAATGAGACCCAAGTTTGAACATGAAATTCATATATGTCTCATATACACCCTATATATGTAGGCTGAAGGTAATTTTATACAATATGTTACATAATTTTGTGCATGAAACAGTTTGTGTACATTGAACCATCAGATAGCAATGGTATCGCTACCTCATGTCCATGCCCCAAATGGCTGCATTTTGGAGAATTTTGGATTTTGCATTTTCAGATTAGTGACGCTCTACCTCTACTATATATAAGGCATTTTTTACGGAATGATGCCAATGCCAAGCTATTAAAAGTATAATAAGGAACACAAATAATTTATATTGTCCTTATAGAAACATAGAATCCCAGGCTTTTGCTGTCAATAATCTATTTCTTCTTAAAACCTAGACTCTGGCGTGGAAAGATGTCTTAATGTGTTGGAGACAACAGTGGGTAATGTCAGCTTTCCTCCCTTAGGAGTTCTCATAGTCTACTAGGACAGGCAGCCTAGTGCTCAGATGATCACAATACAGTACGGTCACTACTAGGACAAAGGGTTCTAGGAGGTACTTTTGGAGAACAGAAGAATGAATCCAGATGGTGAAGTAGCAGAGAGGTCAGGAAAGACTTAAAGACTATTCTCAAAAGGGATAAAGAGTGAGGTACAAATAATGGCAGGAGCCTTCTGGTTAGAGGGGATTCAAAGGAAGGAGGAGTGAGCGCCGTCAGGTCAGGACAGCAGGCAGGTGCGCGTGGCTGCAGCAGAACGTGCTAATTAGGAAAAGGACAGCAGAAGCAGGAAAGTGCCCAGAAGGAAGCATGGCATGCCGTTTTGCTTCTTTTACTCATTTATTCCACAAATAACTACTGGAGGCCTAATGTTTGAGAGGAAGCTTGCGGAGGGATGGGGGCATGGTAGTGAGCCGGGGCAGTGAGAGTCCTGAAGGTTCAGGAGGCTCACACCCAGCTACTGTGGAGAAGGTGGAGACCAGAACCACAGGCATGATCCACCATGGCTACGCATCATGGCACCAGTGAGGAAGGAGGCTTTCACTGCATCCTTGGGGAGCGACAAAAGGATTTCTGAAAGAAAAAAAAGATTGACCAGATTTTAGTTTGAGAAGAAAAACTATCATGAAGGCCAAAGGAGGAAATAATTTCAAGGAAAAATGGATGTTGCTCATGTGTTAGATAAGGGTTAAAATATCTGCTGTGTTTACACAGCATTGGGTGACCAATGAATATTTGCTTAGTTGTCAATGTATTTTATAGACATTTAAACACTTAATATTGATTATCTTCCAGGGCAGTTTAGATAGGAGATGATGAGAGAAAGCAGGTTGTGATATGGTGAGAAAGCACATATAGGGTTCAGTGGAAGCTCAGAATTTGGTCAATTAAGTCTACTAGAAGACATGGGAGACTTCATAGAACAAGCACATTTTGAACTAAAATCAAAGGTTAGAAGTATGGAGGAGATTGGCATTTTACGATATAATGAGGAATAGGAAATAAGCATATTTGATGACTTATTAGATATTTAGTTATAAATTACAGAATTCAAAAGCCTAAATTATAAAAGGTAAGGTTTTTTTTTTTTTTGCTTCAATATCGGAAATGATCTCATCTTCAGCTTTAGATATATCCCCAGGCATCTGCCAATCATGTCTTGGCTCTGCTTAACCTCTGTGATAGCTTTATCTCCAGGCAGGTCCTTCCTGCATGATGAGAAAAGCAGTTCTTAACAGCTCCCGACTTCCATAGTTTTTACATCATGGGATCTACGAAAGGAGACATTTTGCTCAAAGCATCCATATGGATCTCCAGATCTCTAGAAAGGGCTGTTAACTGATGCTGTTCAACCATGTTCTCAAACCTGGGGCTCTGCAAGTAACTACACACTATTCGATTCCGCTAATAGTGGTTCTCTGGACGTAAAAACCTACAAATCAACAGTCCAGGAAGTGGAGTACAAAACGGGCATGGTGCCATGGTGGCAAGGGGGCTTATCAGTGACATCGTTTAGGATTACAAGGTATGGTAATAAGCAGAAGCAGAGCCTTCTAATTTTTAAATTCTCTATAAGCAATGCATTCTTTTATTGCCCCTCTCAATTGGTACACAACCAAGTGAGATTTTCATTTCAACTTCTTTCATAGCAATTTTGACATTTTTGTTCTTTCAAGGGAGAAGGGTATATCATCTTGATTTTCTAGCATTTAAGTGAATGACAGTTATTACAGAAGATAAAGTTCTAAGAAAGGATGTAAAAATTAAGTTCTCAAATAACCTGTAGGGTTAGAATGACTTTAGAGAAGCAAAATTGTGTAGCAGAGAGAAACCCACTAAACGAGTATTAGAATCACCTGCTTTTGAAGACCATTTCTGGTCCTATATTTAGCAGGATGTATTTCTCATCATATGGTAATTGGTAGACTCTTTGCCATTTTTTAGAAGTTTTAGATCAGTGAGCAACTCTCTGTGGGAGACATTTCTTTGGGTATTAAATGCTATTTCCTAAGACTTTAGGTCATATGCTGTTGACCTTCACTAGCTATAGTGAGGTTTGGACACAAAGCATTTAGTTTGTTGCTGGTAAGTATGGATTCTTTATGGTGCTACTTATACCACAGAGAGGGAAAAATCAGTCATTGTAATGACACAGAGGCAATGGACAGAGGCTACAAAAGTCTCAGGCCCTGAGTTATAATTCAAATTCTGTTATTCAGCAGGTGTGACCCTGAGCAATTCATTTCACTACTTTCTGATGCAGGTTGTTGACCCGTCAAATAAAAATTGAATTCATTCATTGCCAAAATCCACTGTAGCCCTAACAGGATATGAAGTAGATACCAGGATTCAAAATGAAGTCCAACATTAGCCCAATAGGAAATGGAAAAAATCCAGGGGACAAAAATGAACTAAGCAGTTATCTTTAAAATAATGACTTCACTGCTGACATGTTGTCAGAGCCAAGCCAAGTGAGATGCAGCTGAACATTTCATATGTGTGCACCGTGTGCTCAGTCTTTCTCATGGGCTTCTTGTCTCTACTGAACATGTGATTTTTTTCTGCTTTAAGCAATACATGAAGCTGTTGGGGGAGGCTTGTGATTCTCTTCCCAGCCAGTGACCTAGTAAACCCACCTGCCGTCACACTGAGTCACATCCTCCACTTGCCTTATGAATAATGAAAGCAATATTTTGACCTCAATCTGTTTCATTGTTATATTTTTCAAGTGGTTCTGCAATGCAGGTAAGGAAAGGGGGTGTTTTACATTGACACCTTCAGGCTCCAAGAAATGGGAATATTTTGTGTGTGTGATGGCAGAACGTCCTATGATCAGGAAAACAAGGAGGAGCCAAAGGTCATTTTGCACCTGCCTTGCAAGACTGCTTGCCTGCGAAGCAGGTGGCATTTGCTTGGAACCTCAGCCTCTCCACTGTGCTCCTTTCTTTGCTCCCATGACTCCCTCTAGCCTGCCACCACAGTCACCCCATCTATAACCTTTTCCTTTTCTCTCTCTTTCCTATCTATGGGAACCATTCTATTTAGATTATTTGCGAGTATTAACATAAAAAAATGCTCTAATTATCAAATTATATCACACTATAGGTCCTGGTTTCAATTTTGAAAACATTTCAGGTACTCGCATTCCTGCTGCTTGAGCTAGAAATTACGTTCATTTGCAAAGAGTAAAAACCCCAAGAATAGCTTTAAAAAGTTGAATTTTTGTTTAAATTTTAGATTCAGAGGCTACATGGGCAGGGTCGTTACACGGATATATTGCATAATGGGGAGGTTTGGGCTTCTTGTGTACCCATCACCCAAATAGTAAATACCATACCCAATATGTAATGTTTCAACCTTCACCTCCTCCCCCCACTTTTGGAGTCTCCAGTGTCTATTATTTTTATCTTTGCATTGATTTATTTCATCTTTCATCCATGTATACCCACCGTTCAGCTGCCATTTATAAGTGAGAATACATAATATTTGATTTTCTGTTTCTGACTTATTTTACTTAGGATAATGGCCTCCAGCTCCATGGAACACTATGCAGCCATAAAAAGATGAGATTGAAATTTTTTTTTTCTCACCTATCTGGAAGTTGCCATCCACAGTTGGTGTGGTGGCTACATAATAGTACCCCAAATCTTTTCCCCCAGGCATCTCCAAAATGTAGTCGTTCCACTTCCAAATCCCCTTCCCCATCCCAAGTTCTCATTGGCTAGTGTGGTTGTGCATGGAAAAGGATGCTGGGAAATGTAATTTTGTTACTAAAAAAAATTAAGGTGGGTGGATGTTGAGCAGGCATCTAATAGGCTGCTCTCATTGCCACAATACTAAAGATGCCATCAACATAGGATAGGCCCACTCTGGCAAGTCTGAATTTTAACAGGGATGAAACATATAAAATAATTACTCAGTAAATCACCATTCTGTATGTTAGAGATCAGCCAGCTTGTAGTGTTGGCCCTTTTGGAGCTGTGGGACCTCCTCAAGGCCCTTGCTATCATACTGTGTGGGCAGGTAATAACGATGGGACAATTGATAGTTACTCTAATTAGAAGTATTAGCCCTTGATTTGCTCAGCATATTTGACCACGGATAAAATAATTTTGACATGAAATAAAGATGTGATATTATGTTGGTATAATAATGTTATCATCAAAATGTAGAATCATTAGAATACTGTAATGGTCCCTTGGACATTTCTACTTTTCTTTGACTATCGTCTCTTTTTTGTAGCTATATCCTATTGTTGCAGCCTAGAAGTGAGCTGAAAGGAAACCAAGGGCAGGAGAAGAAGCCATTGATGTGAGTTCTTCTGCTTCTTTGTCCTTCTGCAGTCACTGGAAGGCATAAGGTGAACCCTGACCCTGACTCTGGCTCTTCTGCTTATGAGAACTCAGAGGACCCACAAACCACCTCAAGAGAAGGTTCTTTGGAGAGGCTTTGAGATAAGGACACCGCTTTCTCTTTGTTTCTTTTCCAACTGGACCACCCACCCCTCACCACTGCACACTGAATGCTTCTCTTCTGGGGAAAAAGCTATTTTTCCTTAACCACTCAATAATTGCTTCGCTTGTGTCAGAGGCTGTTTCCAACTGGTTAACACAATTTTTCATTTTCAGCAATTAACCTATTCTCATTTTTGTAGGATTATGGTTACTTTCCATTTGGTTCTTGATAGTCACAGTGAGTGGTGGTTTTAAAACTTAGCATCCAGCATTTCTGACTGATGTGGTGGATGCCCCGGGCTTGGAGACTAGGAAAAGTCCTCAAGCACTTGCATAAGTGAGTGCCACCTGCACAATAGAAAGAAGGGCAAGACTGCCTGTGAGCCCATGTTCGTGATTACCCTTGGAACGTGTAAGGAGAACCGAACATGTCTTCTCATTCTGCTTTGGTACTATGTCATTTTCTCATACCATTGTGGAACTCAAGTACACGTCCCAATATGTGGAACTGATGTTTTTAACCTTGCCAACTTTGTGCGAAGAAACTTCATCACCAGGGAATTAGATACTTGAAGTTATTGGCATAATAATCTGTATAATTTTATAAAATATAATTTGCAAAATGGATTCTGCGATATTTTCCAATCAATGTTTTACATTTAATAATTGTAAATCTTCAGAAATTCTCAGAATATTATTTGCAGAGTATTGAGGCCAGGATTACACAAAGGACCCAGCCCTATGGGAGTCGATTTTATTAGCTAGTACAGATGTGTTAGCAGTGGAAGAGATCTGAGCTACCCCGAGTTACTGGTGGCAAATCTGTATGCGTCTGCAGCAACTTCAATTCTTGCCTCCTCAGAAGAAAGAATTCGACTGAAGGGCATAGAGCAGAAAAAGAGACCAAGGCAAATTTCAAAGCAGGAGTGGAAGTTTATTTAAAAGGCCTGAGAACAGAAAAGAAAGGAAAGCTCACTTGGAAGACATTCAAGAGGGCATGTGAAGGCTAAAGAGAGAAGATCAAGCGCCCTGTTTAACAGTGATTCTAGGACTTTTAGAGACTTGCCTCTTTCCCATGATTCTTCCTTTAGGGTGGGCTACCTGCGTGCACAGTGCCCTCTTTGCCTTTGGGAAGTGAGCATGCGCCATGTTTTAGGAAGTTGTACGCATGCCCAACAGAGGCTTTCTTCTCTTTTTCAGTGGAGTGTACCTAATGATCCTATTTTTGTGTATTAATGTGCATGTTTCTTCTTCTTGGGACGGCTTTTAATTAATACTTGAATGTTAACGGGTGTGGACCATCAGGAAATGGCATCTCCCTGGCTCTGGCTGCCAATATGTCAGTTTTAGAGAGGCAATTTGATAATTGCCAAACCATTACCTGACATTTTTAGTGGGTGGGGAAGAGCCCTCTCCTGCACTGCTCATGCGTAACCACCTGGAACAGATGGATTTTCCTTCCTGAGAATAGAAGTAGAAGACTTTCTAAATTGCTTATAGGAAAAAATAAACAGAAAGAACGAGGGGAGAAACAACCAATGTACTGGAACAATGAGGGTTAGTGAGACACAAAAGAAACATCAGAAAAAAGAATACATTCTTGTCTTCATTTATACTTTCAAATTCTCTTGATGGAATGGCATCAATGCATTCCACTAAAGCATTCAGTCGACATAATGTCAGTTGACATTAAATGTCATTTAATTATTTTTACTGAAGAACTAATGTGTTCAAGCAAATAGCTGAAATGGCAGGGATTTTTGTCTTCCATGTTTTGAGATATGTATTATAAACACTTTTCTATCTAGCTTTTAATTTTTTCCTAAAGATAAATCTTCATTCTTTGATTCTTTCATTTCTCATGTGATTAAAAAAACTAATTTAGGTTTATGTACACCTGTGTATTAGCTGGCATTTTTCTTACAAATTGCTAAACTTAAGTAATATTGTATTAATAAATTTATCTTCACAATTTATTGGTATCATTGAAAAGATTGAAAGAGCATTTATGACTTCATTTTTCAACTTGGCAAGTGCAGGGGGAAAAGAGGTCGAGTGTCCCAAATTAAAGAGCATATTGATAAAGCCAAAACAAAGTCTTAGGTCCCAGAGATCCCAATTTCTTGCCAAAATAAGTCTGTAAATTTTGTTTCCATCAGCATCCTATCCAAGTTTTATTGAACCGTTACATTTCATTTTCCCTGATGTAATCACTGCACAGAAATAAAGGAGCTCATGACTGTTTTGTCATCTTCTAATTATGAATTTGTGCACTTTAATCTTCAGTTGTCAATCAGCCAGTTTCTATCAGGACTCCCATAATCTCACCATTTGTCTCCATTTCAAATTCTTTACTACTTTTCTTCAGTTTAATGAAAAGCCTCATTGCCATCATCTCCATTCTCCTCAACCCCATCCCCACCTCATCAGAATGGCTTTAGGGAACATCTCATGACACATTTCTAAACACCTCTTTATTCTGGGTGGTAATGAGACGCATAAAAATACCTTTTTATTCTTTTCTCGGTTCTGTCTTATCATCGTGGTCAACCAGACAGCAGATGTTCAAAACTGGAGAGGTGGCCATGTAGCCTGAGGCCTGCCAAGTGGAATGACAGAGGCCCAGTGCCTTCCTAGAAGGAGAGTTCCTGATGGCCCAAGGGTGGGATCAGGCTCAGTGTTGAAGGGGCACAGACGTCTCTGTCCATCGCTGAAAACAGCAGATGGTGAACAGCCAGGGTGAGTGGTGGGGACATGTGCTGGATTGCTAACACATTCCTCCTAACGAGACACTCGGGGTCTCACGATTTCACTCTGCCATTTTGATTCTATGATTCTATTTTCAGTTCCTCAACAGTTATTCATTGTTCAAGCCTTACACACTTAAAAGGTTGTTTCAGAACCCATACTACTAACTAGTTTTCGATTTTTGTCTACAATTCTTTTGAAAATGTTTGAGATAAATTTCCATACAGTGAAAAGCAGAGATTTTAGGTGTACAATTAGGTGAGTGTTGACAAATATATATAATCCTGTAACCACACTCCTACCAAGGTATGGAATATTTTCATTATTCTAGAAAGTTTATTTGTGGCTCTTTCTCCTCAATTGCTCCCCAGAGGCAACCCATGATCTGATTTTTGCCACCATACACTAATTTTTGCTGGACAAGAACTTCGTATAAATAGAACCATACAATGTGTGCTTCTGAATGTTTGGCTTCCTTTGCTATATTCAATACTTTGACATGTATTTCTATATTTGAGTAGTCTGTTCCATGTTATAGCACTATTGTTTGACTCATTCTGCTACCAATAGACCCCTGGATCATGTCCAGAATTTGGCAATAATGAATAAAGCTGCTGTATATATTCTTATCTATATCATTTTAGGTGACATATATTTTTACTTTTATGGTTTTCCTCCACTGGTTAGAATCACTGGAATAGAAATGATGAGGACAGATATCCTTTCTTCATTCCTGATCTTAGGAAAAAACGGTTACATTTTATCCCATTAAATATGATGCTAACTGTATTTTTGAAAACTATGTTTATTGATTAGAGGAAATTTCCTTTTATTCTTTGTCGGCTGAGACATTTCATTATAAGTAAGACCTTTCATGGGTATTGATAAATGTTTTTCTTCATTTTAATTAATATAAATGGTATAGTTGATCTCATTTTGTTAATATGGTGAATTACACTGATATTCAGTTAATCTGCCTTGCATTTCTGAGATAAGACACATTTGGTCATGATGTATTGTCCTTTTCATGTATTTCTGGATTTTATTTTTCATATTTCGTTTTTGTTTGCTTGTTTGTTTTTGGCCAACGTTCAAGACAGATATTAGTCTACAATTTTCATTTCTTATAATGTCTTTGTCTGATTGTTGTTAGTTAATGCTGACATTATAAAATGAATTGGCATGGGTTTCCTTCTCTAATTTTTGAAATGTTACTCATTTGTTTTTTAATGTTTGGATTAATTTTTCAGTGAAACCATTCAGGCCTGGAATTTTCATTGTGGACAGGTTCTTGATAATGAGTTCAATTTGTATAATAGATAAAAGACTGTTCAGATTTTTTTTTCATCTTTAGTCAGTTTTGGTAAGTTGCATTTTTCAGGAGATTTGACTGTTTCACTATGTTGTTAAATTTACCTTTTAATGATTATACGGTTTGTAATAATATCTTATTATGATATTGGTAGTCTGGGTCTTTTTTTGGCCTTTTTTTTACCTTTAATCTATCAATCTTTGTATGTTGTCATTTTTCCAATTGTTTGCCTAATCTTTATTTCATTGTTTCTGATTTCATTTTTATAGATTTTTTTTTCCTACTATTGACTTTGACTTTAATATGTGCATCTTTTTCTAGCTTCTTGAAGTGGAAACTTAGCTTTTTGATTCTAAACTTTTATTCAGTTTTCTAATATAAATATTTATAGCTATTAATTTCCCTGTAAACATTGTTTTAGAAGTATTTCACAGATACAGCCTGTTGTACTTTGCATTATTTAGTTCCAAAGATTTTCTTCTTTTCATTGTGATTTCTTCATTGTTTCATGGATGATTTAGAGGCATGTTGCTTAAATTACAAATGTTTGAAAACTTTCTAGATATTTTTTCTAATATATTTCTAATCAATTTTATGGTGACTGAAGAATATACTCTGTACAATTTAAAAAATAAGGTTCAGAATCAAGTCCCAAATCACTCACTGTTTAGTTCTCTCATGTAATGTTAGTCTTCTTTAATCTTGAATAATTTATTAGTCTTTGACATTTTTGATGAATACAGGCTAGATATTGAGTTCACTAACTTTTAATTTGGGATAGTCAGATGTTTTCTAATGAGAATATTCAAGGTATGTATTTGTAACTGAAATAATACAGAATAGGTGCTGTTTTTAGTACATTCTATCAGGAGGTATATGGTACTGAATTGTCCCTTTTCCACCAATGATAATTTTTTATCATTTTTAAAAAGTTATATCTTCAATGTCTCTTGCTATAAGATATTGCTTTAACTTTGTGATTAATACGTATCTTGAAGGGAGATACTCTGAGACTAAATTAATAACACTCTTTTTCCTCAAACGTTTCTTACACTACTTTTAGTAGTCATTGATTATTTTTGTCCAAATAAATTATCCCAAGTTGATTGTCAAATAGTGCTTTTCTAATTCAATCATTATTTCCGAATTTATTCTTTGGGTTTCTACTATAAAGAAAAGGTTTTGCTTTTCTGCTATTAAGTTATTTATTTCAATATGGAATTATACAATCTTAATTTCGAATATGCCTTTTAGCCAGTGGAAGGCCCTTAAATCTGATTTCTGTGGTTTTTTACCTGTCCCCATTATTTTTCTATCACTTTCATTTTTGATTAACAAAATGTTCTACTCTCATTTTTTATTTCCTATTTCCAGCCCTGGAATTAGTATTTCCTCCAGTTAGTCTTTCTTTCTTTAGTGAAGATGGTGTTTAAAAATCAAGGTTTGGGCACTAGATATGCTCCTTGCTACTAGATATTATTGCTTTAATTCCTCTTAGCAGATAGGAACCAGAGCCAGGAAACACACACACACACACACACACACACACACACACACACACAGTGATATCAATTGTAAATGTATATATCAATATGTTCATTTGTATCTATGTCCATTGATATGGTTTGGCTGTGTCCCCACCCAAATCTCAACTTGAGTTTCTCTCCCAGAATTCCCACATGCTGTGAGAGAGACCCACAGGGAGGTAATTGAATCATGTTGGCCAGTCTTTCCCATGCTATTGTCGTGATAGTAAATAAGTCTCATGAGATCTGCTGGGTGTATCAGGAGTTTCCGCTTTTGTTTCTCCCTCATTTTTTCTCTTGCTGTCACCGTGTAAGAAATGCCTTTTGCCTCCTGCCATGATTCTGAAGCCTCCCCAGTCAAGTGAAACTGTAAATTCAATTAAATCTCTTTTTGTTCGCAGTTTCAGATATGTCTTTATCAGCAGCATGAAAACGAACGAATACACTCATCTATTAACCCATAGGTGTACATTGATACCTCCAATTCCAATTTAATACAAAAGATTTATTCTCACCTCCTTCCTCTCTGTATTACCCTGTTCTCATACTGCTATAAAGAGCTGCCTGACACTGGGTAATTTATAAAGAATAGAGGTTTAATTGTCTCACGGTTCCAAATGACTTGCAAAGCCTCAGGAAACTTACAATCATAGTAAAAGGTGAGGGGGAAGAGGAAATAAGGAACTTCTTCACATGGCCACAGGAGAGAGAAGTGCAAGCAGGGGAAATGCCAGATGCTTACAAAACCATCAGATCTCGTGAGAATCCACTATCAGGAGAGCAGCATGGAGGAACCACCCCTATGATCACCTCCCTCCCTTGACACGTGGGGATTACAATTTGAGATGAGATTTGGGTGGGGAAACAGAGCAAAACCATTTCATCCTACCCTGACCCCTCCCAAATTTCATGTCCTCAAATTTCAAAACACAATCATAGTTTTCCAACAGTCCCCCAAAGTCTTAACTTACTCAAGCATTAACCCAAAAGTCCAAACCCAAAGTCTCATCTGAGCCAAGGCAAGTCCCTTCCCCCTAGAAGTCTGTAAAATCAAAAGCAAGTTAGTTACTTCCAAAATACAATGGGGGTACAGGCACTGGATAAATGCTCCTATTCCAAATGGGAGAAATTGATTAAAACAAAAGGGGTATCTACTATATATTTCAAAATAGCTAGAAGAGAATAATTTGAATGTTTCTTTTTTAAGATTTTTTTAGCATAAAGACAAAGATTCCAATTACACTTATTTGATCTTTACAAATATATGAATTTATTAAATTATCACATGTCCCCACAAATGTGTACATCTATTATATCTCATAAAATAATAAAAATGATAAATGATTTAAATAAAAATCATAAATGTGAAAAAACAAAAACAAACAAACAAACAAAAAACAAAAAAGGGGCTACAGGCTCCATGCAAGTCTGAAATCTAGCAGGGCAGTCATCAAATCTTAAAGCTCTGAAATAATCTCCTTTGACACCATGTCTCACATCCAGGGCACGCTGATGCAAGAGGTGGGCTCCCCAGCCTTGGGCACTTTCTATACCTGATGTTGAAAACAATGACTTCCTAGTCAAAATATATTTACTTATTTGCTAAATCCTATAATCCAAAGAAAGGAGTATGAGTATTACTAACTCATACCACTGCAAAAGTGCACAAATCCCTAAGTAAGTAGAGTTCAACATTTGTTTACGTTTTTTTCTCTTTTCATCCTGAGGATATATAATAGTAACAAAGTATCTAGAATTTATTTGGATCAGCTTTTTCCCCCTTTTCCATGTCATGATACCCCTCCTTTAAAATATAATTAGGTTTATTTCTGTTTGTGTTTTAGAATTATGATTGACTTTATTATATATTTTTGTATATATGATACATATCCATGTATGTGGATATCATTGCAACATCAAACTATGCAAAATCATATACTATTCTAGATGTTATCTTCTACACTTTTCTGACCCTACTTCCTATTTGTTTCTTGTTTATACATCCTGTGTTTTACACAGGTGTGAGTAGTTATGTATTTATTTTCTTATTCCTCCTTATCACATAAAAGGTCACGAACCATGGATACTTACACTTTACTTTCACTTAACAATATACCTTGAAAATGACTTCACATAAATTCATAGGGATGCTCCTCACTCATTTTAAGAGCTTCGGCATATACCCTTGTGTAGATATACTCTTTTTTCAACTCCTGTGAATGGCTATTTGGTTGTTGCTAATAACTGGCAATTATAAACAGTTTTGCAACGAATAACTTTGTGTATGTGTATATTTGCATTGAAGTGTATCTTCAAGGTAAACTACCAGAAGTAGGACAGCTAACTAAGAAGATAAATGCTAAGTAGGCTTGCTGAACATTGCATGAACCAATTTCATTTCCATCAACAGTGTGTGAAAGTGCCCGTTTTCCCAAAGTCTCAACAAAAAATGTGTTGTCATACTTTTTAATTTTTGACAATCTGATAGGTGAAAGTGGTTAATGGTATAGTTATTCTTATAAAATTTATAGCGGTTATAGTTGATATTTAATGGATTGCCTACATTTTAATTGTATAGTTTGTATGACCTTTGACTAATGTACACATCAGTGCAATCACCAGCATGCTCAAGTTAAAGAGCTTTTCTATTCCAAAATGTCCACTTGTGCCTCTTTGCAGTCTTCCTTTCTACCCCTGACAACCACCAGCATCTGGCGTGCATTCTGCCATTGTAGACTAGTATTGCCAATTCTACAATTTCACGTAAGTAGAATCAGAGCATAGGTTTGGCTTTCCCTCAGCATAGTGCATCATGTTTTGACATTCATTCATGATGTTGAGTATTGGCTTTTTATTGCTGCAATGTATAAAATATATGGATATACTACAAATTGTTTATCCATTCACCTGATAAGGGACATTTGGGTTATTTTCAGTTTGGGGATACATTGATAAATTTGCTATGAACACTGATTTAAAAGTCTTTGTGTGAACATATGCCTTATTTTTCTTGATTAAATTTCTAGAAGTAGAATGTTTGGTTAATAGGTTATATAAATGTTCAACTTTATAAGAAATTGTCAAACTGCTTTCAAAAATATGTCTACCATTTTATACCCCCACAAGCAATGTGTAAGAGTTTCAGTTGCTTCACATCCCCATCAACACTATGTGTTGTCACTCTTCTTAATTTTAACCACTCTAGGGTGTATGTTGCATTATCTCATTAGGGTTTAATTTGTAATTTCTCTATGAGTAAAGATCTTGAACATTTTTCACATTCATATTGATCATCTTATATATATTTTCATGTTAAATGGCTTCAAATATTTTGACTATCTTTATTGGATTGATGCCTTCTTATTAATGTGTTATAAGAATTCTCTTTATATTCTGGATATCATTATTTTGTCAGATAAATGTACTAAAACCATTTTCTATTTGTCTATGGCTTGAATTTTTATTTTCTGAGCACCATCTATGAAGATCAGAAGTTTTACATTTGAATTAAGTCTAATGTATTTTTTGTTGTTGTATCCATTCTGTTTCTAGTTTCATAGTATAGATGACTTCATGTATTGAGATTTTATTCCTGATCTTTTCTTCTATGCATTTTATAGTTTTGGTCTTCGACCTTAAGTCTATGGCTTACTTTATGTTCACTTTTGTCAAAAATCAATTGTCCACAGATGTGTGGGTCTATTTCAGAATTTTTTAATGTTTTCCAATGGTCAATGTGGACATAATGCAAAATTGCCCTGATTCCCAGGAAAGGTGAAGTAACATATATAATTATTTATGGATGTCCCCACTTTATAGTGGTGACTTCTCATGAAATGGGTCCACCTGAAAGACCGGAAACCAACCTGGTCACTCAGTAGTCAGTCACTGGACTGTCAGGTTTATGTATTACCCGAAGTACCCCGGACACTTCACTCCCAATTCGCATAGTAATTTGTATCTTACTTCGTTAAATTTATTTTTTCAGTACATGTTGAAAAGGGCCAGAAAGCGTTGGAATTTAAAAGGGTAGTGTGTCTTTAGTTAACACACAAGGGAGAAGAGCAAATTCTGACTCTGCTACTCACCGACTTTGTGAACTAAGCGAGTAATCTAGCTACCCTGAGCCTCAGTTTCCTTATTTGGAAAGTACGGACAATAACAGTAAATATACACTATTTGGTATCTACTATCATATGATATCTATCCCACATTGAAATATTAGATATAAAACACTGAATAGTGGTATATAATGATAACTAACATAATTTTTAATAAATTTGTATGAATAATATTTTTATTCTTTTACAATTCAAACGTTATGTCTTTTGAAAAATTTCCCAGTACCTTAAAATACCACCTCTGTGACATGTGCAAGGAGAAATACTCACATACATCATCTTTGGGTGTTCACTGAACCACCTTTAAAATAATCCCTTTTTATGCTTTCAGACATATCAAATTAACTTGGTGCCTGTAACATCTTAATTAGTTCTGCATTGAAAATCCAACTTCAGACTTCACAGTTGAAATGTAACTCATGGAGAGAAATTGATATTTACATGCTCAGAGTTAAGCAAAACCAGGTTTCATATCACCAGGCGCATCAATTTAGTGCTAAGACCAAGAGATCTGTGCTAATCACTGTTGCCCTTTTAATTGATAATGGCAACTAAAGTTAATGATTCTCAGCTTTTCAAACAAACTGCTGCCTTTGTTTCTGAGCAATTTCTTGATGCACAGTAAATGGCTAGCAAAATTCCATGCATTTGATTTGAAAGACAATGTGATTATGTACACACGATTTATTTAAAAAGAAATCATTACTATTAAAACATTTTCATGAATCAGAAAAAGAAAGGTTTCTGTGTGGGAAAGGATAAACATTTATATTAACTGGAACATTTTTTAGCTTACTTCAACAATAAACTAATTTTATTTGTTTTTACTCTACTGTCTGGATTAGCCTGCAATTTCAACTAATGGTCTACTAACTTTATGGAGACTAGTAAACCCTGTGCTTAATTAACACTGTCTTCGACCTTGCCAATAGTAAGTTTATGTTACAGAAACATGCTAAATAATTTCAGGGCCTTTAATTCCTGGGGAAATGATCTAAGAACATATTATAATAGATGAATTTAGAAAAATTAAGAACGTTGTCCAAAAAATAAATTTTTCCAAAGGCCTGACTTCTAGGAAAGTGTGGTATTGATTGTACAACAGATATCAGTATTTCTTCAGTTCTAGGTCACATCATCCACTCACATATTGGCATTCTGGTTTCTAGATCAATCTCTCAGGAATTGGCCATAATGAATCATTTTGATCACCTGGGAATAGGCAGATAAAAAACAGCCTGGCCTTCCTATCCTGCAACAAACAGTGGGGAGTCCTGGGCTGTGAAGTCTGTGTTAAAATTGTAATCAATTCACTCCCCTGCAGGATTCACTTTGGCTGAGGTTCCGGCACGGCTGCCCTCTCCAAGGACTTGCCAGGTTCTCAGCAGAAAGGCCTGTGAGGTTTCCTTCATGGAGACAGTCCTGTCCCTGATGACTGCAGGTTGTTTCTTGAAGAGCTGTATTTACTTTGACTGTAAGAATAGATATCACACAGTTTACTCGCAATAAGAGATTCGGACTTCACGTACTCAACCAAATACTCTTGAAGAAAAGATTTATTATTTGTCCTCATTTTGCTCACCAAGATCTGGGATTTACTCTCCTTAAACTCCTTAAGTTATTCACTGTTTACTAAATTTTCACCTTGTGGAGAGTGATACAGCTTTGAG
This sequence comes from Mandrillus leucophaeus, assembly GCF_000951045.1. Lineage (NCBI taxonomy): Eukaryota > Metazoa > Chordata > Mammalia > Primates > Cercopithecidae > Mandrillus > Mandrillus leucophaeus. The sequence continues at coordinate 6,924,734 of NW_012106474.1, forward strand.
AGTAATGTGTTCATCTCAAGTCCAAAGGGCATTATAGGCCCAGATATACTTGGGAGGCTGAGGCAGGAGAATCGCTTGAGGCAGAGGTTGCAGTGCGCCAAGATCGTGCCACTGCACTCCAGCCTGGGCAACAGAGTGAGAGTCTCTCCAAAAAACAACAAAAAAATAAAAGCAAACAAACACCACAAAGGGCATTATAGAAACAAAAGTAGTTTTTTTTAAATTCCAAAATAGCAATTTTCTATGCCAATGCGCATTGGCAGGATGAAGCTGCTTCGGGGATGATGATCCATGAACCTCCTGAGGGCAGGCATGTGGAAATTTATTTTTAAAATCTCCTTATTCATTAGTGTGACCATTATTCAGGCCTGCAGAGCCCTCCAGCATCTGATTCCTGCTCCTCTCCTAGACTTCTTATCAATCACTCCCAAGTTCTCAGGTTTTCTTTCAGCTTCATAGAGCACTTTATAGAAACTGCAATCTAGGACTAATAATTCTGTATTATGATTTCATGGGGTGCCAATACATCATCCTCATAAAACAAATCATCGTCCTCATCACTGCAATCTACTGAATGCTTGTGCTCCCACCAATGATACACGTTGAAAACACCATTGTGATGGTGTCACGCAGTGGGGATTTCTGAGAAGTTATCAGATCTTGAGGCTAGAACCCTCATGAATAGGACTTGTGCCCTTATAAATAAAGACCCCAGAGAGCCCTCTCGCCCTCTTTCCAGCATATGAAGGCACAGTGGTACGTCAGCTGTCTCCAACCCAGAAGAGGGTCACCCCAGACCCCAACCGTGCTGGCACCTTGATCTTGGACATCCAGTCCCCAGAACTGTGTGGAATAAACTTCTGTTGTTTATAAACCACTCTACCTGTGGTATTTTGTGAGCAGTCTAAGCTGACTAAGACATGACTAAATGGGATGCCAGGCTTTATCACTTAAGCAATTAAAAATTGTTAATTTAAAAAAATAATCCAGGGACTATCAATAGGAAAGAGGCTAAGAGCATGTGTTAGAGGAACAGGAGCAGCTACAACAAATACGGCCCAAGGTGTCCATGGTGCAGCACAACAGGAATTTCTGCTCACTCATCTGGAAGTCCATGGTGGATTGTCCTGGTCAGACCAAGTCCATGGTGGATTGTCCTAGTCAGACCGCAGTGATTTAGAGCCTGAGACTCCTTAAATCTTGTACTTTTACTACCACCAAGAGCCTTGCCATCAACCAAAAAGGAGAGGGTAAAGGATACATGTCAACTTTTTCTTGCCTTGCTTGTCAGTGACAAATATGCTTCTGCTCATGGGCATGGTGGCAAGAACTATGCTCATGGCCTTCCCTGGATGCAGAGGAGAGGGGCTGGGAACTCTTACCCCTGGCTACTGCCAGTGCTTTCCTGTCACAACTCTGCACTCTGGGAAGAAGCATTTGAATGTTGGTAGTGTCCGTGTTGTCATCCTGTAGCAGAGATATCTGTTTGCACTCTTCTTCCCATGCTGTGTATTCTAATCCATCCCCCAGAAAGACAAGCAAATGTCCTACCCAGTCAGTACATGGAACTGAAGGTCTAAGACCTCTGGCTGATGGTCAGTACTCGCCACAAGACCCAACTGCGGCTTCTCAGCATCTAGAAATCAATATCCCGGTAGACCAGTTGTCTGTGCCTTCCGTCCAGCAGAAGTGCTGTGGGATGGGGACAGGTTAATTGCAACACAGTCTCAAGGACAGAAAAGAATAAAGAGAGGACACCACACACTGGGGACTATCGGAAGGTGGAGGTTGGGAGGAGAGAGAGAATCGGGAGAAACAACTTATGGGTACTAGGCTTAATACCTGGGTGACCAAATAATCTTTGCAACAACCCCCACCCCCGACACAAATTTACCTATATAACAAACCTGCACATCTACCCCTGAACTTAAAATTTTTTAAAAAAACTTAAAAACAATTGTAAAACAATATGATTTTAAAAATAAAAATATAAAGAAAAAAAGAGGAAGACAAGTGCACTCACTGGTCCATAGCATTTGAGAACTAATGCTATATATCCTTGTCAAAACTCACTAAATTCTGTAATCAAAGGGTGAATTTTACCCTATGTAGATTATACCTTAATTTTTAATTTGTATACCTTAATTTTTAGAATTTTGTATCTTAATTCTTAAAATTGAGGACGGAAGAACTAAAACAGGGATAGAGAACTGTTTATTGGTGTGGAAATCTACAGGTATGTCTTACTTCCAGTGGGTCAATTAACATTTTTATTGTTTTTATATATAGCAGTTAGGCCATCTCCTCCACTACGTGGACTTTGGCTTTTTCTCTGAGATGGGAAATCACTGGGCCATTTGGAGTAATGGAGGAGTGTGGTCACACCTGTTTTAACCCATTGGGTGCTGGATTGAGACCAAAGGGCAGCGGTAAGAGAGCAGCTGACAGGATCCTGCACCAGCCCCGCGGGTTACCCCAACCCATCTGGACCGAGCATGTTTTATAATGATAAGGAGTTGGGATGTTTGTTCACTTACCTATCTTCCAATTCTAAATTTCAGCAAGTAACTGCATCCTTGGTTGTCTTCACTTTATCTTTATTGATACCATTTGGTCTTTGTATTTTCTGATTAATTTATGAAGATGCTTAGGGAAGAAAAGACTAAAAGAATGGCTTGAACAGATGTGCACTGAATCAATGAAATGCACTTATTCTGAAAGATCATAGATATATTTTGCTTAGTTTATGGCGTCTACTCATTTCTTAACTCACATGAGAAATCTGAATACTAAAATTGTTTTGATTTTCACACAGTCAGATATCAGATTGCAAGGAAGTGAGTGATAGACTTTTTCCTAACTGTTATATATAAAAATATAAAAGATTAAATTGACTTATTGGAAGTAAGACAATATATCTATAGATACCCATGTCGATGAACATTTCTCCCTGTTTTATGTTTCTTTCTACCCCCCCAATTCAAAAAAAATTAAGGTCTAAAATTTTAAAAATTAAGGTATAATTTACATAGCATGAAAGTCACCATTTTAGTATGGAATTTAGTGAATTTTGGCAAAGATACACAGGCATACTACCACTACAATAAATCTTTTGAACAGTTCCATTATTCTAAAATATTTCCCTGTGTCCCCTGGGGTCAACCCTTCATCCAGCCCACAGCCCCTGCCAACAACTGACTGATCTGTTTTCTGTCTCTATAGTTTACTTTTTCAAGAATAATTCAGCATTTAGCTGACGTGTGGATTTTTCTTTTCAGTTTGTAAGTTTTTGCTTCATTTATTGTCAACTTCTGTTTTAAGATTCACCTATTTGTGCGTGTGTTATTTTTGTAAATGGGCCTTATATTTTAGAAGAGTTTTAGGTTTGCAGCAAAACTGAGTGGAAGATACAAGCTCCTTATGCTCCCCACCCTCACACATGTAACATCCCTCTCTATCAACCACTCTGTCTACAGTCGTACTTCTCTTACAAACGACAACCCTGTACTGACACATTGTTATCACCCAAAGTCCAGAGTTCACTCCCGGTGCTGTACATATTCTATGGCAGCAGTCCTCAAACTTTTTGGTGGGACTGGTTTTGTGGAAGGCAATTTTTCTACGGACCAAAGAGGGTGGGGGGATGGTTTGGGGATGACTCAAGTGCATTACATTTATTGTTCCCTGTATTTACATCATTTCTACATTATGATACATATTTAAATACAACTCACCATATTGTAGAATCAGTGGGAGCCCTGACTTTGTTTTCCTGCAACTAGACAGTTCCATCTGGAGGTGATGGGAGACAGTGACAGATCATCAGGCATTAGATTCTCATAAGGAGCACACGACCCAGATCCCTTGCATGCGCAGTTTGCAATAGGGTTAGTGCTCCAATGAGAATCTAATGCCATAGCTCATCTGACAGGAGGAGGAGCTCAGGTGGTAATCCTAGCAGTGGGGAGCGGCTATACATACAGATGAAGTTAGCTTGCTTGCCACTCACTTCCTGCTGTGCTACCTGGTTCCTAACAGGTATTGGTTCATGGCCCAGGGGTTGAGGACCCCTGTTCTATGAGTTTTCAGAAGCAGTGGCGTTATCAACCCTTAGGATTTCATATAGAAGAGTTCCACTGCTCCCAAGTCTTCTATGCCCTACCTGTGCATTCTCTGCTCCCCTGCTCACCCTAACACCTGGCAACCAGAGATCCTTTCACTATCTCCACAGTTTTTCCTTTTCCAGAGTGTCATAGACAGCTATGTGCTGCATAATGATGTTTTGGTCAATCACAGACTACACATACTACAGCGGTCCCGTAAGATTATAATGGAGCGAAGGTTCTTATCACCCAGTGATGTCTTGACCCTGAGTAGGCCTAGACTATAATGTGCATTTGTATCTTAGTTTTTAACAAAAAAGCTTAAAGAATAAAACATATGAATAAAAAACTTAAAAATAGAAAAAAGCTTATAGAATAAGTACATAAAGAAAGAATTTTTTGTACAGCTCTACGACGTGTTTTTGTTTTCAGCTTTGTTATTACAAAAGAGTATAAAAGGCCGGGCATGGTGGCTCAAGCCTGTAATCCCAGCACTTTGGGAGGCCGAGACGGGCGGATCACGAGGTCAGGAGATCGAGACCATCCTGGATAACATGGAGAAACCTCATCGCTACTAAAAAATACAAAAAAAAAAAAAAAAACTAGCCGGGCGAGGTGGCGGGCCTGTAGTCCCAGCTACTCAGAAGGCTGAGGCAGGAGAATGGCGTGAACCCAGGAGGCGGAGGTTGCAGTGAGCCGAGATCGCGCCACTGGACTCCAGCCCGGGCGACAGAGTGAGACTCTGTCTCAAAAAAAAAAAAAAAAAAAGTGTAAAAGTTTAAAAAATTAAAGCATATGTATAGGAAGCACATTACAGTAAGCTAAAGCTAAATTATTGAAGAAAATTTTTAAAATAAATTTATTGTAGCCTACATGTGCAGTTTTTTAAATCTATAGTAGCGTACACTAATGTTCTAGGCCTTCACATTCACACCACTCATTCACTGACTCGCCCAGAGCAACATTCAGTCCTGCAAGCTCCTTCATGATACATGCCCAATACAGATGAAACCATGTTTTAGATTTTATACCATATTTTTACTGCAACTTTTCTATGATTAGATACAAAGATGCTTATCATCATGTTACAATTGCCTCCAGTATTCAGTACGGTCACATGCTGCACAGGTTTGCAGCCTGAGAGCAATAGGCTACACCATAAAGCTAAGTTGTTTAGTAGGCTGCACCACCTAGGTTTGTTTGAGTACACTCTGTGGTGTTCACACAGTGACAAAATCTGACAAAATCAGGTGTTGATGCATTTCTCAGAATGTATCCCCATTGTTAAATGACACATGACTGTAATTGAAATCACACAGTATATAACCTTTCCAGCTTGCCTTCTTTCACTTCATAAGATAAATTGAAAGTTCTTTGATGTCTTTACACGGCTCGATAGCTCATTTCTTTTTAGCATTGAATAAAATTCCATGATGTGGATGTATTACAGTTTATTTATCCACTCACCTACTGAAGGACACCTTAGTTGCTTCAAGTTTTGACAATTGTGAATAAAGCTGCTTTAAACATTTGTGTGCTGGTTTTTGTGTGGACATATGCTTTCAGTTCATTTAGGTAAATACTAAGGAGAATGATTGTTGGATCATATACAAGAGTATGGTTAGTTTTGTGAGAAACTGGCAGACCGTCTTCCGAAGTCGCTGCACCATTTTGAATTCCCACCGGCAATGGATGAGAGTTCCTGTTGCTACACGTTCTCTCCAGTATTTGGTATTGTCAGCGTTTTGTATTTGGACCATTCTAATATGTGGGTAATGTTTTAATTTGCAATTTCCTAATGACATATATTAAGCGTTTTTTCATATGCTTATTTGACACATATTATCTTCTTGGCTTGAGGTGTCTGTTCAGGTCTTTTTCTTATTAGAAAATTAGGATATTTTTATTGCTGAATTTTAAAAAGTTCTTCGTATATTTTGGATAACCACTTTATCAGACAGACATTTTGCAAATATTTGCTTTTTGTTTGTGACTTATCTTCCTTATCTTTTAATGTTCTTGACAGTGTCTTTTGCAGACTTTTAAATTTTAATTAAGTCCAGGTTATAAAGTATTTATTTTGTGATTCATGCCTTTGGTATTATATCTAAAAGTAATCACCATAACCAAGGTCATGTAGATATTTTCCTATTATTGTCTACGAATTTAAAAGTTTTGTGGGAGGAGTAAAGGTTTTTTTTTTTTCTTTGCATGTGGATTTCCAGTTGTTCCAGCCCTTTGTCTTGAAAAGACTACCTTATTTTCTCCACGGCATTATCTTTGCCCTTTGGTCAAAGATTATTTGACCATATTTATGTGAGTTTGTTTTGGGGCTCTCAATTCTGTCCTATTGAACTATTTATCTATAGTTTCACCATAACCACACTGTCTTGATTAGTGCAGTTTTATAGTAAGTCTCGAAGTCAGGTAGTACCAATCTTTTGACTTTGTTCTTCCTCAACATTGTGTTGGTTATTCAGGGTCTATTTTCTCTCGAAATAAAACTCATAATCAGTTTCTTAATATCCACAAAGTAATTTGCTGACATTTTCATTGAGGTTGCATTGAATCTATACATCAAATTGGTAAGAATTGATATATTGAAAATATTGACTCTTCCTATTTCTGAATATGAAATAGTTCTCCATTTATTTATTTTTTCTTTGATTTCTGTCATCAGAATTTTGTAGTTTTGCTCATGTGTGTCTTGCACATATTTGGTTCAATTTATACCTAATTATTTCATGCTTTTTTGATGCCAATGTAAGTGGTATCATGTTTTAAATTTCAAATTTCAATTGTTCACTGCTGGTATATAGGGCAGGGAATGTTTTTGTATATTAACCTTGTATCCTGAAACCTTGCTATAGTCACTTACTGGTTTAGAAACGTGGTGTTGTTGATTCTTTTGGATTTTCCACATCAACAATCATGTTATTTAAGACTAAAGGCAGTTTTATCTCTTCCTTTCTAAGTGCATATATTTTCTTTTCTCTTCTTGTATTGTCTTTTTGCATTAACCAAGACTTCCAGTGGCAATGAAAAGGAGTAGTGAGAGGGGACATCCTTAACATCATTCCTTATCTCAATGAGAAACTTCTAGTTTCTCACCATTAAGTATGATGTTAACTATAAGATTTTTTGTAGCTATTATTTATCAATTTGAAGAAGTTTTCTTCTATTCTTAATTTGCTGAGAGTTTTTATCATAAATGGGTGTTGAATTTTGTCAAGTACTTTTTCTGCATCTATTGATAAGTTAATATAATTTTTCTTCTTTAGTCTGTGGATGTAATGAATTGCATTAGTTTATTTTCTAACGTTGACCTAGCCCTGTACACCTGAGATAAATCCCACTTGGTTGTAGTATATAATTCTTTATGAATATTGTTGGATTTGATTTGCTAATATTTTGTTAAAGATTTTTGCCTTTATATTCATGAGAGATGTTAGTTCCAGTAATGTCTTTATCTGGTTTTGGTATTAGGGTAATATTGGCCTCACAGAATGACCTAGGAAGTATTCCCTCTACCTCTATCTTCTGGAAGAGATTGTAGAGAACTGATAGAATTTCTTCCTTAGATGTTTGCTAGAATTCACAAGTGAACCCATTTGGGTCTGATACTTTCTATATTTAAGGGTAAATAATTATTATTAATTTAATTAAAAAATAAACATGGCATATTCGCATTCACATTATCTACTTGTTCTTGTGTGAGTTTTCACAAATTTTATATATATATAAATAAATAAATATATATAATTTTTTTTTTTTTAGACGGAGTCTCACTCTGTCACCCAGGCTGCAGTGCAGTGGCAGGATCTCTGCTCACTGCAAGTTCCACCTCCTGGGTTCATGCCATTCTCCCACCTCAGCCTCCCGAGTAGCTGGGACTACAGTCACCCGCCACCACGTCCGGCTAATTTTTTTGTATTTTTTTAGTAGAGACGGGGTTTCACCATGTTAGACAGAATGGTCTGGGTCTCCTGACCTTTTCATCTGCCCGCCTCGGCCTCCCAAAGTGCTGGGATTACAGATCTGAGCCACGGTGCCTCACCATTATATTTTTTAAGGATTGGTTCATTTCATCTGTGTCACCAGATTTGTAGACACACAAAGTTGTTAAGGCATTTTTTATTATCCTTTTACTGTCATTGGATCTGTAGTGATAGTTTTTATTTTTGATATTATAAATTTGTGTCTTTGCCATTTTTTCTTAGTAGCCTTGCTAGTGGTTTATTGATTTTATTAATATTTTCATAGAACCAGGTTTTGATTTTGTTGATTTTCTCTAGTAATTTCATTATTCCAATATCATTTATTTCTACCCTAATTTTTATTATTCCTTTTCTTCTGCTTACTTTGGATTTAATTTGCCCTTCTTTTTCCGGTTTCCTAAAGTGGAAGCAGAGCTCATTAATTTTGTATCTTACCTCATTTCCAATATATACATTAAATTACTTAAATTTCCCTCTAAGCACTACTTGAGCTATATACCACAAATTTTGCTAAGTTGTATCTCATTTTGATTTAACTAAAAAAACAATTAACTTCTCTTGAGACTTCTCCTTTGACCTATTTGTTTGTTTTTTTTTTTGTTTTTTTTTTTGAGACGGAGTCTCGCTCTGTTGCCCAGGCTGGAGTGCAGTGGCCGGATCTCAGCTCACTGTAACCTCCGCCTCCCGGGTTCCCGCCATTCTCCTGCCTCAGCCTCCCGAGAAGCTGGGACCACAGGCACTCGCCACCTTGCCTGGCTAGTTTTTTGTATTTTTTAGTAGAGACGGGGTTTCACCGTGTTAGCCAGGATGGTCTCAATCTCCTGACCTCGTGATCCGCCCGCCTCGGCCTCCCAAAGTGCTGGGATTACAGGCTTGAGCCACTGCGCCCCGTCGACCTATTTGTTATTTAGAAATGTGTTGTTTAATCTCCATCAATTTTGGGATTTTCCAACTATCTTTCTGTCATTGATTTATAGTATAATTTCCCTGAGTTCTGAAAGCAGACATTACATGATTTCTATTTTAAAGGTGTTAAGATGCATTTCATGATCCTAAATTTGGTCCATCTCCATAAGTATTCCATGTGGGTTTAAAAAGAATGTGTAATCTGCTGTTGTTAGATGAAGTCGTCTATAGATGTCAATTACATCCAATTGATTGACCGTGTTGTTCAATTCAATGATGTCCTAATACTGATTTTATGCTGACTGGATCTGTCTATTTCTGATAGAGCAGATGTTGAAATCTCCAATTATTATTGTGGGTTAATCTATCTCTCTTTCCAGTTCTATCAGGTTTTACCTCACGTATTTTGATGCTGTGAAGTTAGGTGCACACACATTAAGAACTGGAATTTCTACTTCTAGAATTGACCACTTTATCGTGAGGTAATGCCTCTCTCTGTTTCCCCATAACTTTCCTTGCTCTGAAGTTTGCTTTGTCTGAAATTAACACAGCTAATTCTGCTTGCTTTTAATTGGTGCTAGCTTAGTCTATGTTTCACCATCCATTTACTTTTAATCCACATATGTCTTTATATTTAAAGTGGGTTTATTAAAGACAAAAGATACTTGGGTCTTAAATCCATTCTAAAAATTGTTATACTTTAATCTGTATATTTGGAACACTGACCCTCAAAGTGATTATTTATGTATTTGTATTAATATCCACTATACTTGTTATTCTATTTGTTGACCTTGTTTTTTGTTCTTTCACTCTTTTGTTTTTTATAATTTTAATTGAGAATTTATATTATTATTTATGATCAATATTTTCTCCTTTCTTAGTAAATTAATTTTAATTTTGTAGTGGTTGCTCTAGAGTTTGTAATATACATTTATGACTAATCCAAGTCCACTGTCAACTGATATTACACCACTTAATGGGTAGTGCACCATCTTTTAGTAGCAAAATGATATTAATGTCTCCCTCTTACCTTTTGTATTATTGCTGCCCATTCAGTTATGTATAAGCAAACACACACACACACGAGCACACATAATTGAATGCTTCCTTGCCATTTTTTTAACAATGTTATCTGTTAAATAAATTAAGAATAACAAACATTTTTATTTACCTTCACTTACATCTTCTTCAATGCTTCTTTTTCTTTAAATCTGAGTTTAGGAATGTAGAGAATAACCTATATGTGGTGGTCCATTTTCAATAATAAGTGCTTTAGTATAAGTTTAAGCAGGCTTCATGGAAATAAAGAAATAAAGAAGCAGAATGTACTGAGCTATGAGCCACCACCCTGCCTTTCTGCTTTCTCTTTCACTCAGTGGTCAGGCACCTATCAGTCAGGCTCTCCTGTTTAAGTCCCCTCATTCTCTGTAGGAAATACAAATCACTCCTCTTGTCTCTAAATGGGGGGCGGAGGGGTTTCAATAAACCCACGGGGGAGCTTTCAACCTGCACCCACGTCCTAAATGGCACCGGTAAGCCAGACTGTGGCAACTACTCTGCTCTTCATATACCCTGAGGCAGATGTCTGGGAGTACTGTGGGACAGGGAACCTCTGTTAACTTGTTATCGTCCAATTGAACCGGAACTTGTGCTTTAGTGCAATTGGCTATTCCCTTCACCCTGACATTCCGTAGTGGGATGCCTAAAAACACACATGGTCATTGAGACCAAAGAAATCTAACAAGTTCTTTCAATCCCAATGTATATACTGATTCCATAGCCGTCCCTAGGAGAATCCCTAATACATTTAAGGCTCAAAACCAAATACCCACGGATTTAAGTCAGCAATCTTCTGGTGGTCACCTATTAACAAAAATGTAAACTGGATCAATTACATCTATTACAATCAGAAAAGATTCAACAATTACACTCAGGATGCCCTTCAGGGTATAGCCAGCCAACTAAATGCCACTAGACAAATGCTTTGGGAAAACAAATTGCACTGAATATTGTATTAGCAGTAAAAGGTAGTGTATGTTGTACATTCATTCCCAACAATACTGCCCCAGATGAAACCATTACAAAGGCACTACAAGAACTAACAACTCTGGCCAATAAGACGGCAAAAAAAAATGTAGGAATAAATATCACTTTAACTGATTGGCTAAAAGGGTGGTTTAAAAAGTGGAAAGGAATGGTAGCTTCATTTCTTACATCTCTTGTAACTGTGACAGGGGTCTTAACAGCCATAGGATGTTGTATCATTCCTTGAGTGAGGGGATTAACACTAAAGTTAATTAAAACAGCTATCAGTAAACAAATTCCCCTAACGACCCAACAAAATAACCTACTATTATTAGAAACCAAATTAAACTCCTCCTCCTATGAAAAAGAAAGTAAACTTCTGGAACAGTTTAAAAAACAAAGTAATTTAAGTGAAAATAAGACCAAGAAGGGAAAAAACAAAAGAGGAGGGAATTGTAGAGAATAACCTATATGTGGTTGTCCATTTTCAATTCTAAGTGCTTTAGAGTAAGTTTAAGCAGGCGTCATGGAAATAAAGAAATAAAGAAGCAGAATGTACTAGGCCATGAGCCACCTCCTCCCTTCTTCCTGCTTTCCCTGTCACCCAGCAGCCAGGCGCCTATCCGTTGGCTGCACCCCCCTTAAGTACCCCCTCCCCACCCCAGGAAAGAATTTAGTTTAGGCTAGCTTGCAACATAGATAACTGTACCCTTACTTATCAGCTAAGTGCAGCCATTAGGGCCATAAGTCAAATGTTTAAAGTCCTGAGACAGTCACAATGCATTATGGGCTGCAATAAAGTGCAGCAAAAACACCCTAAAGAACATACCTGAAGCCTTAACCCAACTACCAATAGACAACGTCCAGGAAGACGGTAACCCCATAGTATTCAGCCAATGAGGAACTGGGGGAGGAACTTGTGCACTAAGGCAGAAATTCCTTGTTGAAACCGTTTGTAAGACTGCCATTGAAGTCTCGCTTCTGCTGTTCTCTGTGTCTCCGAGTGTATTCTTTGGGTTTGGATGGGTGAGTTTGTTTCTCACGGGACCTGTATCATTTTCCTTCTCCGTGAATAATTTCTTTTAACCTTTCTTGTAAGGCAGGCGTGCTGGCAAAATCTTCCCTAAGTTTTTGCTTCTCTGGGAAGTCTTTATTTCTTCTTCGCTTTTGAAGGATAATGTGTAGGGTACAGAATTCTACCTTGGTGTTGTTTTTCTCTGACACTTTAAATATTTCACTTCGCTGCCTTCTTGCTGCATGGTGTCTGTGGAAAAGTTGGTTGTGTGTAATTCTCGTCTTTGCTCCTCTAGAGGCTATTTTCCCCCTGTGTTTTTCTATATTTTTTCTTTACCTTTTATTTTCTGAAGTTTGACTGAAGTGTCTTTTTTTTTTTTTTTTTTTTTCCTTTTGAGAGGGAGTCTCACTCTGTCGCCCAGGCTGGAGTGCAATGATGCGATCTCGGCTCACTGCAACCTACGCCTCCTGGGTTCAAGGAATTCTCCTGTCTCAGCCTCCCAAGTGGCCTAGTACTACAAGCGTGTGCCATCACGCCCGGCTAATGTTTGTATTTTTAGTAGAGACGGGGTTTTGCCATGTTTCCAACTCCTGACCTCAAGCGATCCCCCCGCCTCAGCCTCCCAATGTTCTGACTATCGTGTCTTGATGTGGCTTTTTTTGGGGGGGGCGGCATTTATCCTGCCTGGCACTCTCTGAGCTTACCCTCTGAGGTTTGCTGTTTCATAGTAACTTGAATTAAATTCTCAGTTATTGCTTCAAATATTTCTTCTATTCCTTTCTCTATTTCTACCCCTTCTAGTGTTCCCATTACACATAGTTAAACCTTTCACAGTCCTCCCATACTTGCCGGATATTCAGCTCTTTTTGTTTCAGTCCTTCCTTTCTCTTTGCTTTTCAATTTTGGAAGTTTCTGATGCCGTATACCCAAATGCAAAATTCTTTCTTCATCCATGGCTGGTCTACTAATGACCCTATCAAAAGCATTCTTCGTTTCTGTTTCTGTGTTTCTCTCTGGTGTTTCCTTTTGACTCTTTCTTAGAATTTCCATGCCCTTGATAACATGATGCATTTGTTCTTGCATGCTGTCTGAGTTGTCCATTAGAGCCCTTGACAGATTATTCATAGTTGTTTTAAGTTCCCAGTTTGAAAATTCCAAAATCCCTTTGATATTTGAGTCTGGTTCAGATGTTTGCTCTGTCTCTTCAACCTGTGTTTTTCTCATTTTGGTATGCTTTGCCATATTTTCTGATAAGTGTACATGATATAATGGATTTTTTAAAAACTACAGGCCTGTAGCTGTGTGGTGGTGGGTCAGGACTGTAAAGCTCTGTGAGTAGGTCGTAGCGCTTTAGCAAGATTGGGCCTCTGCACTATGAACTTTGCCTCCCTTAAGTGGGACAGGATGGCTAGCGTGGGCTGAAATTAGGTACTTCCATTCTCCCAGATATGAAAAATCCAGTAGGTTGGGCTCTGGTTATGTGGTTTCTCCTGCTAGGAAGAACTGGGTGCTCTAGTATATTTCAAGTGATTTCTGTCCCCCTACCCCTGCCAGCAGCATAAGAAGATTTTTTCTTATGTGATCCTCACTGTGAAAATGTGGCAGAGCTCCTGGAGCTAAGACTCACAAAAGTGTGGGATCCCTGAATGACTGGGCCCCCCTGGTGTTTTTCACTCTCAGACTTGTTCACACTGCGCCTGCAGCCATGTGCCAGTGTCCATTCAGGTTTCCCCACCCTGCCACTGGTTTTGTGGGGGTTCTGCTCTGGTTGGTGGTCATTTTCTCATCTGCCTGTAGGTCTCTCCAATGTGGGGCAGTGGTTTGCCCTGTGGCCTTGTTTCTCTGACAGTAAGAAGCATTCTTGATTTTTCAGTTTGTTCGGTTTTTTACTTTTCTTTAGAAAGGAGTGATGATTTCCAAACTACTTACATGAAAGATCAGACTTTTCTGAATTTAGTATATTAATAAGAAAATATTTAGTATTAATAAGGCTCTTCATTACTTTAGTGAGCCAAGATTATATAATGAAATGAATCCTATGTCAACTTTTTCATGTAAAATAAACATATTACAGGGAAAGGGGTACTGGGAAAGAGGTATTTATTATAATGGGTAGAATAAAAAGCATATATATATTAAACCACCAATATTTTAAACTATAGGTCAAAATGATATATTTGTGTTAATTTCTAAATATTTAATACGATTTTCTAAGACAATATTATTCTTGTATTTAAAAATTTTTAGATGTCATCTATCTTTAGTTTACATTAACAAAAGAAAACTAATAGAATTGTAAAGTATCTAAAAACTCTTATTTTATCCCTAAATATTTTACATTCAGACTAGAAGACCAGGCTGTGAGTTACATTTTTAAAATATTTTTTCCTCTGAGCTGAGAGTTATTAGTAAGTAGTAATTTTCAAAGTTCTGTTGTTAAATATTTTTAGCCATAGGAACTGATAAATGTGATTGAAGACCCGTTGATGTTTTACCTTGAATATAATGGAAATGTTTTAATTTGTTAAAAATGCTTAGGAAACCTATTTATTTTCTAAATAAAAATTCAGATAATTCAAGAAAATCTTGTTATACTATAAATTGAACCAAGAGCAATTTGGTTGTAGGTTGATTTCTTTCTCTTTTACTTCCTTATAAAAATATTAAGTGGGCTGTGTGCTGCACAACACCAGGACATATTATTCAGACACACTACAAGGTGGGTGGCACTGCCTGGATTTATGCACTGTAGCAGTCTTGTGTGAGAATTAAAATGTGTGCATGCATTTAAAAGGTGTTCTATTAATCCTATTTTTCCATTAACCACAGTCAGTATTATCAGAGTAAAAGGAAGAGAAAACATTAGAGCATCATCGTGGATTGTACTGTATTTATTTCCATTGGGATTCTACAAAAAGATAGAATGTCATGCTAAATAAGTTTGGAGTTTGCCTTCAACCTTTTATTTATTTCTGTCGTCTTTGCAGGCGGTCCTCAGGAAGATGAACAGTGGTGATTTAATTATCTTTTAAGCTGCTCTGGACTGTCATTACATGCATCCTGATTTCTGTGAGTGAATGATTGAGTAGTTCTAATATTGAAACTATTTTATTTAGAGAGTTTATTGATTTGAGTCTTGGAACAAAAATGATCAATACACTGGTTTGGTATTTTAACCCATTTAAATTCAAAAATTCCTAGAGATAGTAAAGATGGAGGTTCTGCTTTCAAATTAAAGCTCATAATAGCTACACAGTTTCCAAAAGCTTGAACTTTCTCTTCTTGGACCTTGGAAGATAATGTTAGAAGATCAATCTGTGCATAGGATTACTAAACACACAGAGAGAGGC
This sequence comes from Mandrillus leucophaeus, assembly GCF_000951045.1. NCBI lineage: Eukaryota > Metazoa > Chordata > Mammalia > Primates > Cercopithecidae > Mandrillus > Mandrillus leucophaeus. The sequence continues at coordinate 6,940,131 of NW_012106474.1, forward strand.
TTAATGACATCAACAGTATAAAATGAGTATCTCTAGCTTGACATGATTTGGGTCTTGAGAAATTGTGCCTTGTGGTAATCGACTTCTTCTTTACTTGAATCATCTTGGTAATATTGTACTCAGCCTAATAAAATTGGTATATTCTCCAGTTAGGCTTAAAATTGATCATCAAACCATCACTAGTAGAAAGAATTGATGATTTTCAAAAAAATCAATCATCATTTATTGAATGTCTACAAGAAGCAGGGAACTCTTGTCAGAAGCATCTAGCTTTGCTGAAAATCAGGTTATCTTTATAAATGATTCTGAAAGATTTAAAGTGGAATTAAATTTGAATTGCTAATTTCCATCCAAAATGGAAATGACATTCAGCTTGGCAGTGCTGGACACCTGGCCCTTGTGTTTAGGAAATGTACCAAGTCAAACCAACTGGAGATGGGGCAGAACAGAATGCTGTGCTGGAGGAGGCCCAAGTAGAATGAGCGTTATCAGTTTTTAATTGATGGAGCTCCGGTGGTCTGAATTCCTCTAAGCCCTGGAAGAGATTTAACCATTTTAACACTGCCCATATGCCAGCAGACTTCAGCATCCAGCTGGCAGGATCAGGCATTTAGGTTGGTTAGTGTAGAGGCCTACAGGCCCACAACGACGTCAGGGACCACCCTAGGAGCCAGTTAGGAATGAAAGTGCAGGAAACAGACGTCTTCGTGCATATAGATATCCCAGTGGATGCTTGGACAGCGCAAGGAGGGACTCTATGCTGGTGTTAGTCATTCTCAATAACTTGGAAAATTCCTAAACATGTAAGAAGAGGTTTGGTTTTTTAATCATAAATTTGCATCTCTCCAGGGTAACCACGACCACTTTATTCGAAGTAAGTGTCCCTTGAGAAGATGTGGCAAAAATGGATTTGCCTCATAAATAGTGCTTTCGTCTAGGAAAGTCATAGCCACCTCCAGATGGCACTCGGTCCTCGTACCTTTTTTTGGCTCTGGCTTCATTCATGTTTGCTGCCATGACTGGTTCCTGATCCCAAATGTTGTCTTTGGGTATCTGCTGGGTGGGAGCTGCACATCGTGACAACATATCTGTAGGAGGAAATGTTGCTTCTTTGATTCCTCTGAATAAGAAAATCCAGGAGAAAATGTCAGTGGAATTTTCAGAGGAGAGAGAGAAAAAACCTGAACAGAGGCTGGTTAGCCCCCCTCCCCATCGCATTGAAGTCTCCTATTTTCTTGTCTCTTGAGCTCATTTCCAAAGACCTACGTTAGTTGCTTTGCCCAATTCCCTCCCCAACTCACTCTTTTAGGTAGAGCTCATTGTTTTTGAGATAATCTGGAACATGTGACCCTTTTAAATATGACATGATATTCCTTGTAGTGAAGAACCAAGAAAAGGGAACTGTTTTGCTACATCAGGGCTACTATTTTTCTTATGAGAAAGTTAGAGAAGCAAATGCTTAGAGATGGGGTCGGAGAGCAGCAGTTTCGGTCAGAGGTGGCAATGCTGCACCAAATGTGAGACAACCGGCACCATCTCAAAAGCAATCTACTGGTTTAATTCCATTACCAATTGTCAGTTACTTCTTCCTTTTGGGCTCCCGGAATGCTATGATACATCCATTCTCAACCTAAATTATTGTAGGAAAATGTCTTTTATTTAAATGAAAATTGATGTACTACAGGTGGATCACAGAGGATTTTTAGGGCAGCGAAACTCTTCTGTAGGATACTACAGTGTGGACACATGTCATTATGCATCTGTGTAAACCCGTAGGATGTACAACACCAAGAGTCAGCCCCGGTGTGCACAATCGACTTTGGATGTGTCAAGTGATACGCACTCATTGACTGCAACGCGTGCACCACTGTGGCAGGAGATGTGGATCGTGGGGGGAGCTTGTGCATGTGTGAGGGAAGGGAGTAGATGGGAAATACTTGTGCCTTCCTCTTAACCTTTCTGTGAACCTGCAACCTGTTCTAAAAAGAATAAGGTCTTAAAGACACAGAAACAAAAACCAGATATACTCAAAACTACATAAACAGTAGCATGAAATCCACTAATTTTGGATTTCTGATCGTTTAGTTTCAGGTTGAGCAGAAGCTTAGTTATCAAGATCTTTCTTCATACTGTAAAATAAATGTGCTTCATAGAATACATGATATATGATTATAAAAGTTTTATGATAGCTAGTACTGTCTTGGAGGCCTACTCACGTTGCTTTTTAGCGTAGACATGACCCACCCAAGGCACTAGAGAATATGGAGCATATTGGAAAAATATCCTTGCATGTAATTTGTGCAAGGATAAGCAAAATTATGTAATTAGCAAGAATACAGAAATATAAAGGGACACATGTGAATATGTATCTGTAAATACCTAGCACAAATTTTATCTTTGATGTGAAAAATGAACTTGCCAGGTAATTTTTGTTTCAAGCATTCAAACCTCTTTGTTAATTCTAACTTCATTATGCTCTTGGATCCTAGTTTTTATTCTTCTGCAGTTCACTGCTAGTTAAAAAGTTCAATCTTACATAAAGATCTATGCTGGAATATGTTTGGTGCAATTCTCATAGTGACTTGAAGAACCTATGTGCAACTTTGGTAGAATTCGATAATCACCCCTACTAATGGTTCTCACAAATCTACATAACATTTTGGGTGTATAATATGAAGAAACTTATCATCTAAAAACATCCATAAATCCCACTCACTTGAGTGAGAACAGGCTGAAATTTACTGGAATCATATTATGAACAAATCATTACTTTTATTAGTCAATGTTCAGGCAGATAAACAAAAGTCACATTAGGTATATTGAACAGAAGGATATTTAATGCAGGACATCAATTACAGAAGGGTTACAAAATATGGAGGGACAAAGGAGAAAGAAAAATAATGTATACTATGAATGAAATGACTACTCATGACCTTGTACTGTGCTGGTTCTCCCATGGCTGCTGTAGAAATCAAGGCCTCTGCAGAAACCTATGTGCCAGCCCTCCTATCAGCATTACATTTCTCCCTAGGGAACTGGAACTTCTAAACCCTCCAGATCCTGTATTCTAGGTGGTTTAGAGACAACACTTGTGTTAGCCAGAATTCTAAGATGGCTGCTACCGGCCTTTGCCCCACCAACTGAGCAGAGTGGGGCCTGTGAATATGGTAGATGTCACATTCACAGTTAGGTCACATTGTATGCCAAAGGTGAAGGGACTTTAACATAATTAAGGTCCCTAATCAAAGATTTTGAGTAAATCAAAAGCCTGTGGGTGGGCCTGGCCTTAGCAGGTGAGCTGTTATTAGACGGTCTGTACGGCAGAGATGCTATCTCCTGCTGGCCTGGAAGAAACAAGTAACCTTGAGTTCTACTGATGCAAAGAAGTGAATACTACCAACAAACCAAGTGAGCTTGGGACAGTGAGAACCCCAAGTTTCAGATGAGCCCTCAGCCCCAGCCCATACTGTGCCTACAGCCCTTTGCAACTCTAAGCAGAAGATTCAGTTAAGTCATGCCCAGAATTATCACCCACAGAAACCAAGATAATAAATAAGTGTTGTTTTCTTTTGCCAAGTTTGTAGTAATTCACAATGCTGCAATGGAAATTAATACAGCACCAGATATGAGTTGCTGGTTGAAAGAACTGTATCACTTTTTAAGTACATTTCAGACTTCCATGACGTTGTCTCCAGCTGGTTCATTACATGAGTCTTTCATAGGCTGTTTCAAACTTCTATGAGGCAGGCAGCTTCTGGATGTGGCAAAGTCAGTGAATTACATCGGTGTGAGCCTACTGTAGCACTACTTTGCTGGAAAAAAAAAGTGTTCTTTGTAGAAGTAGTGTATTGTGGAAAACCTTGCCTGTGACCATAGCACTCTGCAGGCCTGAGATGGTGGTGCTGGCAGAAGAACCGTGGGCAGGGAAGGCGCATTCATATCTAGATTACATGTGTACAGATGGTCCCCAGTTTACGATGGTTCAGTTGAGGATTTTTTGACTTCATAATGGTGCGAAAGTGATACACATTTGGTAGAAACTGCACTTTGAGTACCCATACAACTCTTCTGTTTTTCTTTTTCAATAGAATATTCAATGAGTTACGTGAGATAGTCAGCACTTCATTACAAAACAGGTTTTGTGTTATATGAGTGTGCCCAACTGTGGCTAATGTAAGTGTTGTGAGCATGTTTAAGGCAGGCAAGGCTAAGCTATGCTGTTCAGTAGGCTAGGCACATTAAAGCATTTTTGATACGCTTTTTGACATTTTGACTTAGGATATTTTCAACATGGGATAGGTTTATTGGGACAGAACCCCATTCTAAGCATTCAAAGCATCTGTGCTCTGGTAAGGCAAAATATTGGAATGGAAGGATTCAAACATAGTCAACTTGCCACAGGTGGCTGGCTGCTCCTCCCAGCAATGATGCCATACTGGGGGTCTCAGAGGGTCTTTGCTCTTTCAGGTTTGCCAACAGGTGGCGTCTCTAACCAGATACACCTTGCGGAGGAGAAGTACCCAAGGACTTCTCCATAGAAGGCCCTGAATAGCTTCTTTTCCTGCTACCATGGCCATTTTTTTTCCTTTTTACATAAAGCTCAGAAAATACCAGGGTGGATAAGGAAATGAGTGAGATTCACAGATAATCACTTCCTCCACCTGATTTCTGAGAGCCTTCTCTTCAGAGGCACTCTTATGGAGAATGTCCACACAAAGATCTTCACACGCTACCCCCATTCTAAGGGGGTCCACCTAGAGGTGTTTTCCCAGAATTTCTGGTCACCCATTTTCCATCTTTCCCATTTCTGTCTACTTGGCCAAAATGTTATATTCATTATGAATGTTTGTGCTCCCATAGTCCTTATGTTAAAATCCTCACCCCGAAGGTGATGGTATTAGGAGGTGGGGCCTTTGGGAGGTGATGAACTCATGAGGGTAGAATCCTCACCAGTGAGATTATTGCCCTTTCAAAAGAGGTGCCAGAGAGCACTATGGCCCTCTTTCTGCCATGTGAGAACACACCAAGAGACAGGAAGTGGCCCTCACCAGACAACAAATCTTTTGGTATCTTCTTCCTGGTCTTCCCAGACTCCAGAACTGTGAGAAGTAAATGTTTGTTGTTTATAAGCCTCCCAGTCTATGCTATTTTTCTTATAGCAACCTACACTGACCAAGACATTAATTCTGGACATCTTTCAGTCCAGGCAAAGTTGACAATCTGATGTGTTATTGTCAGGTGTTTCTATCTGGTAGATTTCCCATAACTTCTGTCTTTCAGTGCCATGCATCGCAGGGCCATAAGGCTCCAGCAGCAGAACAAGTCTCCTCTTCCTTCACCAACTGGCATGTGGAGCTTCTCTCAGGTATGAGAGAAGGCGGGAATGAGCAAGGGAGGTGCCATGGAAGGATGAGTTGCCTGCATGTGCACTTGAATGATATTTTCAGGATCTGCTACAATGTCTTGGGTCCACATTGGTTATACTAAGGCACCTGGTGTATTGCTATAGCTTCTTCCTGCTCACCAGGTTCAATCAGCATAAATTCCTAATGTGGTGAACTGGTGTGATACTCTGTGATATATCAAGATGATCATATTTCTTGCAAATTAGATTATGACAAAACACAGGAGATGACACAGCTCTCAGTTAAGATAGTGAAAGCATACCACTGCCCTTGCCAGCTGAAAGCAAATTAAAGTTTCTAGACATAACTAGTTGGTTTAGAGAAAAAAACTTTATACTAAACAGTAACATATAGGGACTCTCAGTTGTATTGATTTGAGCAAGGTAAAACAGACCATTTCAGGAAATAGCTGCAGTTGGAGTCATTACCAATGAAGTTTACAATAACCCACAAAGATTACCCCAAATTTTATCACTTTCTGGAAAAAAAATCTGACTGGTGAACTAAAGGGTGATGTGACACAAATCACAACCTCTTTCACTATCAAGTATTTCACTGTGACACTAATCCTTGTAAATCCCCATGGATGTGGTATTGCTTTGGCGTTACTCTTTTGGTTTGTGGGGTTATTTCCTGGGGCTTCTACATTGTTCTTTATACTATGATAATCTTCATCCAACAAATAAGGGAACACATATGGGAATTCTTGGAGCTTTTTTTTAACTGTGTTCTAAGAGTTGGTCATATAATCACAGTGGGTCCATCACCCACCCATTAACGTCACTGAGAGAGAGAGATGGACTTGGATCTGACCTCTCATTTCTGACTTCCTTAAACCCTCACACTGACCAGTAAGACATACTGACATTTGGGTTTCCACTAACTGTCTTGGGCACTGTATTAGTCAGTGTTCTCTAAAGGGACAGAACTAATAGGATAGATGGTTAGATTTATCTATGAAAGAGAGTGTGTTAAGGAGAATTGATTGACTCACACGATCTCAAGGTGAAGTTCCAGGTAGGCTGTCTATCAGCTGCGGAGCAAGGAAACCAGTCTGAGTCCCAAACCTCAAAAGTAGGGAAGCCGACAGTGCAGCTTTCAGTCTGTGGCTGAAGGCCCAGGAACCCCTGGCAAACAAATGGTGTAAGTCCAAGAGTCCAAAAGCTGAAGAACTTGAAGTCTGATATTTGAGGGCAGGAAGTGTCCAGCATGGGAGAAAGATGAAGGCTAGAAGACTCAGCAAGTCAGCTATTTCTACCTTCTTCTGTCTGCTTTTTGTAGCCACATTGGCAGCCGATTAGATAGTGCCCACCCGCACTGTGGGTGGGTCTTCCTGAGGGTGGTCTTCCTCTCCCAGTCCACAGACTCAAATGTTAATCTCTTCTGGCAACACTTGTAAACACCCAGATACACCCAGAAACACTATTTTGCGTTCTTCAATCCAATCAAGTCAGCGCTTAATATTAACCATCACAGGGACCGAGCATTACCTTAGAGCTTGTATCAGGATGTCTAGATGTCTAGTTATTTTCTTTTCCCTTTTTGCAGGTGATTTCACCATGGTAATTGGAAACAGCATGGATGAAAATATATGAGGGATACTTATAGTAGTGTAGTAAGATTTTTCACATGTGAAGCTGGAATCATCTTTATTTAAGATATGTCAGGTCTGTGATGTGTTCTGGACAAAAACAAACTATAATATTTGAAGAGATTTATTTTGAGCCAAACCTGAGTGATCATGGCCCATGAAACAGCCCCAGGAGATTCTGAGAACATGTGCCCAAGTTGGTTGTGCTGCAGCTTGATTTTTTTACACTTTAAGGAGACTTAAGACATCAATCAGTACATGTAATGGAGCACCTACATTGTCTGGGGTAAATACCCAAGGATCGTCATCTCATGCCAGGAAAATTTAGGACATGGGCACACACAGGAGCTTAGACGTGGAGGTTTAATAGGCAAAAGAAAGAGAAAGAAAGAGAAAGGCAAACTGCTCTTTCTGTAGTGAGAGAGAGAGGACTCCTGAGAGGAAAGATCAGTTGGTGGTGGATGCACTGGATTTTACAGTCAGCTTGAAGAGGTAGTGTCTGATTTACATAGGGCTCCCAGATTGGTTCAATCAGGAGTGAGATTTAAATAGCACGTGGGGAAAGCTGGTCACCCCACCCTAATCTTATTATGTAAATGGATTTTCCCCTTGGATGGAGCCATCTTGTCTGTTTCTTGCTGTGCACATGGCTGGCAGAGAAGGAAAGATGGGGCCGCCATTTTGAATATGATTGGCATAACTGCCAGCATCTATGTCTGCAGCTCAATTTTACAGGTTGCTCTTTGTTAGAAAGGAAAATAATTAGGGGCTGCTTTACATTAAAAGAAAAACCTTATGGAGGACTTCTGTACCTTCATTATCTGTCTAGGTAACTTCTTCTTTTTCTGAGATGGAGTCTCACTCTGTCATCCAGACTGGAGTGTAGTGGCATGATCTCAACTCACTGCAACCTCCAACTCCCAGGTTCAAGCGATTCTCCTTCCTCAGCCCCCTGAGTAGCTGGGATTTCAGGTGTGCACCACCGTGCCTGGCTAATTTTTGTATTTTTAGTAGAGATGGGGTTTCACCATGTTGGTCAGGCTGGTCTCGAACTCCTGACCTTGTGATCTGCCCACCTCAACCTTCCAAAGTGCTGGGATTACAGACATGAGCCACTGTGCCTTACCTATAACTTATTCTTAACTCCTATGTCATTCCCTTCCTCTGGAGTGGTAACCCTAACTGCTGTTAGGGGATGTTGGATGATGACTCTTTCTGGCTACTTCCTGCTGAAAAGGAGTGTTGTGTGGGAACTACAGCTAGGGCTCCTCCCGGGGTTGATCTAGGGTCCTCAGAAGAAAGGCATGTCCCTGAGTGGTTCTGTCTGCAGCATCACTTGGAGTTTGATTGCTATCAGTCATTCTGATGGGTTGTAACACTGGTTTGCCACCACCAGATGTTGCTGAAATGTTAATATAAAAGTAACATTCCTTTTAGGATAAGTGGCATTGGATTTGGGTGGCTAGAGTAACTTTAGTGTTAACCTTGGCTAAATCTTTCCTGCAATTATTAATCTCTTCATGATTTTCACATACCATCTAAGACATGCTTAAACTTTCTGACATGTCCTAAACATCCTTGTTTTTAAACAACCAACTATTCTTTTTAGCACAAGTATTTACCATCCTTATAATGCTTTCATGACTTCCATGAACCATAGTCTACACCATGCTTAAATATTCCAACTTGTTCTAAACATCCGTCTTTTAAACAACCAACTATTCTCTTTAGGATAAGTATTTACTATATGAGATCCTTTGTTATATAAAATCTTTCTCCTTTATAGCCTTCTTTGTATGGCCAGGGTGTGATATATTACCAAACCCAATAAGAAATTCTAGCAGTCTCAGTGACAGTGAATTTTTCATGCTTCCTTTTTGTGGGTTACTATTATCCCTGGTTTAAGGATAATAAGCAAAGTACTACAGCAATGGAAACTCTCTGTCCAGTATTTCAGTTAGAAGGTGCTACTGTGTATATCTGTACTACAAATAGGAGAGTGACCACAGCAATTTCTGCAAGGTGATGTAGTACATTATTTCCATCTAAAATTCCATTTGCCAAGATAGAGAGTTTCCCTTTAGGGGTCTATGAAGTTCCTTGGTTTTATTTTTCCAAAAGGACAAATCTCAGGGTAATGGGCACCCTACTCACTTTCATTACCTGGCAGAATTTGCAGGATGGTTGCCCAGAACTAGCATATTGATTAAGATTTTTAAATTAACCAACTCTTTTTGTTTTTTTCAAAGCTGCAAGAGATCACCACTTGATTCACAGGAATAAGCAAGGTTAGTCTAAAATGTAGGCAAAAAGCTTAAAAACAATTAATGAGACTGGGATTTAATGACAAATGTATGATAAGCTTTGGAGCATAATTTCTCTCTCCAGTCCTCATTTTTGATAAAAACAAATTATGAATGAACTTTAGTCGTGGCCTGATTATTTCCATAAACTACAGGAAGAATAACTCTTTCTACTTAGGCCTTTTGGATTGGCTTTGATGGAATGCTGTTCCACAAAGAATCTTAGATAAGACCTTTTAGAGCTGAGCCCAGCCGTGGGTTTGTATCCTCAGATACCTGTGAGTTGGGTGATCCTCTCCTCTTAAGGTCACAAGATAAACTTGGAACTCCTGGACATGTTAGAAAGTGACATTCTTTACTGACTACAAGTCAGGAACCTTGTACAAGATCTGTATAGGCAAGGGTATCAGGCCAGTTCTCCCCATGGGGCTTTTATCGTTCTGCAAGTTGAGATTGATTCCTTAAAGGGAAGTATACCCTTCCAGTAAAAGGCTTGATAAAATAACCAGTTTTTCCAATTATGTTCTGTTGCAAAAGAAAAATGGATTATTATTGCACTGATGCAAACCAACTATATTGCCATAAGTTAAGAGTACTCACAGATAGTTTTCAAATTCTAGAGGAACCAGGCAGAGAGAAACAAATATACTCCAAATTTTGTTCACAGGAGTGTATCTTACCCAATTATTAAAGGCCATAAATAGTTCAAAATAAGCTTTCTTGACTCGGAAAAACAAAAGAAGAATCAGCAATGTTCCAAGCAAAAGTCAAAAAGGTTTCTTTACCTTTCTGAGTGCAGTCCATTTAGTTAACTCCTCTTGTTTTGCTTGATATTCATGAGTATTTCAGTTCTTCATAAGTTCCATATTTTTTCCCTCTATTCCAATGTTACAATCTTCAAAGCTATTAAAGACCTACATGTGAGAACACCTGTTAAAATCCTATAGCTTTATTATAAACCATCTTTTGAGAAGGAAAGAAGCAAGACAATTGTCTGTGAATGACAAAATTTGCAGGGTAGTTACAGTTAAAAACATGATTGACAAGGAAGTTTAGTTATCTCTGTGTTTTACAATAACTTTAATCTTAATTGTTCTCAATAGCATATACTTAGACATTAGAAATTTGTAAGTCTCATACAATTTTGGAACATATATTAAAAAATTTGCCAAAACATAACTTAAAGAAGATTGGACATTATTTTGGCAATCTCATATAACTAAGCATGTCAAGTAATCCTGTTTACATGTTCTCTACATGTTTCAGGGGCCCTCTGAACCATCCAGAAAGTCAGGCACCAGGAAAGACAATTTTGAAACTTGAAGGAAGTTTGATTTGGGGACTCCTGTTAAATGTTAGAGGTTTAAAACACTTTAATGTTATGAGATAGAATTCCAGATTGCTGTAAATTGTTTATTTTGCCAAAATGATGACTCAAAAGGCAAAAATATTTCACTAGCCTTTACTGTTACATGAAAATCCTGTTCAAAGCCAAATTTTACCCTTGCATAAGTTTATTAATGATAGACCACCTTTTGATGAAACCTCATAGAAAATTCCATCTAATCTTAACCAATTTGACGATGAGGTGAAGTGTTTAAAAATCCTTTATAGACCCTTTAGCTAAAGGGCAGATTAGCTTCTTATGACAACCTTGCTGTGCTTTTATTTCAATGTTCAATTTATGGAAAGACCGTATAATTCCCTTATGAATTCAGTTAATGTTTGCACATTTTTTCAAGATTAATTTTTACAATTTTTCTATTGCTTGCTTAAACCTCTAACTTGATCTTATCGAATTTAAGATAATCCCTCATCTCTAAGCAAAATTTACATTTCCTTGCTTTCTTATAATCTTTTACTAAAAAAACACATTTTATTGTATTTATACGTCTTGCAGGTAAAACTGTTTAGTGATCTCATGTACATGTTGCACTGTTAACTCTTAGCAACTTTCACTTTTGGTGAAAAACCTGTTTGGTAAGTGATTTTAATTATGTACCCGGTGTGGAGCCTAGGACCTAAATAGAAGTACTGATAAGGTCTGACTCTTCCCAGCTTCTAACTCTACATGTCCTAGGCCTTACCTATTTGTAAAGCAGGCAGGATACAACCTTGAAAAATTTAGCAAACCTAGTATCTAAGTTGTATGATTTAGACCACCTATTTGCATTTTTGAGGAAACTTGCATTATACCAATAATCCTTAAGACAATTTTTATTTCTTAAAGATTAAAGTCACATGAACTAAAAAATATTTGATTACAGTGCTTATTTTTCTTTAAGCCAATAAATTAGAGCTGTTTTTAGAGACATTACACACAACACCATATATAGTGACACAGACAGACAGTAGATTCAGCACTTGCAAGATTTTTCATTTATCAGTTTATTAATTGGATTACTGGCTTCAGGGTGGAGCCCTTGGAGGAACATGCCAGGAAAGCATGCATTTTTAGGGCCTAATAAGCAGACACAGGTAAAGGCAATGGGAGATCTCCAAAATTAAAGGAGTCATTTTATACTAGATCTTGGATCCCCAAAAGAAGGGAGATACTATGGCAGAAGACAGTGAAGTGCTTCTACTATGCATTTCATTGCAAGGCAACCCAAAGCTATTCAGCTTATTTTGTAATCAACCCATGCCCCATGGGAGTCTCATCTCTCAGTGGGGAGGGGTTGTTACCATATCTTTCAGGTGACCAAGAGTATGATTCTCTGATTCAAATGGAAAAGAGTTAGGCATCCCTTTATAACTACTATTAGCCATCCCTTTAAGTATATTTCCTACCTAGTTATTACATACCAAAGTTATCTCATAATGTGAAATAATTTGATACCCCCCAAAACTCAAAATTGTCAGCTAACACAATGCAAAACATAAAAGAACCTTTGATTTTGAGAGGGAACTATCTGCTTTTAATTACTGGAGTTTTATAAGGAAAACAGAGGGTTTTCTTTTCCCAAAATGGGGCCTGTGGCCCTCTTCTCTTTTTCCCGAGGAGTCTCAGATTACCACAGGTTATCTTAGAGCACTCTCTTAAGAGTGGCAGGACAAAAAAAATGGAGAAAAATAATTCTGTCAACTAAAAAGAAAAAAATCTTTTTCCGGAAAAATAAGATCCAAGAAGAGAAAAGCATAAAGGCCTTTAAAAAATATACTCATAACTTGCATATCCACTTTTAGTTACACTAAACACTCTTTAGGAAAATCCTTTTTTAATCCTTTGATACTCAAAGTTAGCCATGCCAAGCAGTTAAGATTTTTGGCTTTTAAACATCACAAAAAGTAACTTCACCAGGGAAACCAACAACCCTTCATTAGGTTATGATTTAACCTCAAGTTTATGAGGTATTTTCAGAGGAGTGATAAGCAGCTTTTGAAACTCGTTGCAAAACCGTGACTGAGACAGTGAAAGAGATCAGACTCAACCAACTTCATCTTGTTTCCAGCCCCCAAGCTGTCCTTTCCCATCCCCAGGCATAGACCAGATCAACTTTGGGAGGAGCCTGGTTTAAGTTTGTATTAAAAAACAAGGGAGATAACAGCCCCATCCTAAGACATACTTTCCTCTTGCCTGGGGATCAGTCCAAGAAACTAGTCACAAGATGAGAAACCATGGCTTGGGATTCATGTAGCTGGAGGCTACAAGATTTTAACCCTCTCTTAACTGCTCTCAAGATCAGTGCTTAAGATATTTTGTAAACTCTGCCTTTGATGGATTAGCGGGCCCCACCCAGATTGATAAACTGGCTTATTTGACTTTTGTGGTCCTCACCCAGGAACTGACTTAGCACAAGAAACAGCCACCATTATAAAATGGCAGAGACTAAAACAATGGCTACAGGTCATATTCCCAAGGACATGAAACAAGGTGGAGGCCTGTAGCCAAGTTTGTTACTGACCATTTTGTTGGGGTGGTTTGAATAGCAGGCGTATGGGGTCCTGACTCTGCAACCTAACCTAAGGTGCCCTTTCTTTTGATAGAACTATACAGAAAGTCACACAATGCACAGCAGATTGGCTGCAGCTTAAGACCAACCTCACAAATCCTTTTTCATTAATTAAAACTAAATAGAGAATCAGCTAAAACTTAATAGATCCTTGTTATCCCTTTTACCAGATTCCACAGGGAGAGAAAGGCAAAGGTCTGACTGGTAAGAAATTTTTACCATTTTGCCGGCATGTCAGGCTTCTGGGTTTCCTTCCCCCAACTCAACTCTAAGTCAAGCATTTTAAGATTTGGAAAATTAACTTTTTCCGAGTTGGAAGAACCTTATAAAAGAAGACAGAAGCCATTTTAAACTGTGAAAGAGGGAAAAATACCATAGAAAATCTGGGTTCCAATTAGAGTTCTCAAGAGGTACTACTTTGCTTCCTATCGGCAATGGTATTTCCCCTATTTCTTCACCTTCTCTATTTTCTCTTTTCCCTTTTTGCCTATTATGGGAGTCATATTCATCATCTCTGAAATTCTCTGCAGCCTGCGGAACTGCCTGTTTTTCACCGGCTGTTAGGGTTTAGCTTAGAAGCAGCATAACATCTCTTCATGAGAGGCCAAACACCTGTTTAAATTTTGGAAAGCTTCTATGTACCTATCAGGGTCGTAAGAAAATAAACCTAAGTCTCCCTTTATTTGCCGAAGATCCTGTAATAAGAAGGAAACTTGAGGGAGCCCCAAATAAGGGGGATCCTCTGATGGCTCCCCTGGAAGTTGCTTCTCTAATTTTGGAGAATCGTTCTCTTTAGGCTGCTGATATGACTATGAAAAGAGGTGGGTTGATTCTGTAATGCCTGCAAAGTTCTAGTAAGGAGGCTATGCCCTTGTGCCAAAGCAAATGGGCCACATTTTCTTTAAAGTTTCAGGGTCAAAGGAGTCCTTATGCTTCAGAATTCCCTCCAGAGGGGTGCAAGCTGAAGATAATCTGTTACCCCTCTAGAAAGAAAAGTGGCAAAAAGTCATCTCTTTAGTCTCTTTCATTTTGGTGCCACCCAGGGCAGAGGGGAAGACAGTGGGGGCATCCCCACTGCTGTTTTTCTTCCATGGTTCCTGGGTCCAGGCACCTTGTTGAATGTACCATCCGTGGTTGCAGGCATGACTCCCAGCCATGGTACCAGAGGAACTAAGCAATTGGGATTAGTCAAGCTCACCCATGTGACCCTAGTCCTCTGCCTGTAATTTCCCTTTGACTTCCTGGACTTGTGTGAGCTGTATGGCTCCCTGAAAAATGGATCTCAAAAAAACTACATTAATAGTTGACAAGGTCCCTTTAATGGAGGGGTCATGCTAGATTGAACTGTATATCCTGCTATTATGGCTCGTGTTAAAGCATTTACCCTTAGATAATGGTTCTGTTTAACTTCCTGACATAGAATGCACTTATTTTATTAAGTACCATTCTAACTGAGGCCAGAATATGTACTCTAAAAGAATATTGGGATGAAATAACCATTTTCTTGCTGATGTTACAGTATCAAGACTAAAATTTGGCTTCGGAGTGTATTTTACTCCTAATTGTTGAAGGCAGAATTTTCCCATTCAGAGAAGCAGCATGAAGCCTGGTTTCTAGCAGAGAGGTGCAAAAAGGGCAGAGAATTAGGAAGCTAGGTGTTTTGGTAATGGACCAACAATGTCCCTCATGGAGAGGATCGCTAGTCCACTAGGTGACGCTGTTGACCTTAAAATGCAATGTGCTCTCCAGAGCAAGGGCAGAGTGACCTTGACATGCCATATGCTCTTAGACCAAGGGCAGAGAGAGACCTGGAAATGCTTTGCACTCTCCGGACCAAGGGCAGAGAGCGACATTCACTGTGTTGGGGGTTTGGGTACCCTCAGTTCCTAGAAAATCACAAAGATGCCTTCCCTTGATCTAGATCTCTGGTTACTACAACATTCTCTGATCTTGCCAAACAAGATTACCTCCCTGAACTGTAAAACATCCCGACACAGAGAGGATCGGAGATATTGTGACTGCAGACAGGAAAGGAGGAAATTACGATAGAGAAGTTGGGGATCCAGGGAGCTCTTTGTTAGAAAGGAAAAATATTTGGGGCTGCTTTTCATTAAAAGGAAAACCTTACTGAGGATTTCTACCTAAGTAATTTCGTCTTAACTCCTTTATCAGTAAGATGCACATTGTTTTGGTCCAGAAAGGTGGGGCAAACCAAAGCTTCCTGGTCATAGTTGGATTCAAAGATTGTCTGATTGTCAGTTGATTGAAAATTTATATAAAGACCTGGAACCAATAGAAGGGGGTCCCTGGGTTAAGATAAGGGGTGTTGGAGACCAACTTTCTTATTATGTAGATGAAGCTTCCAGGTAGCAGGCTTCAGAGAGAATAGATTGTAAATTTTTTTATCAGACTTAACAAGGTGCCAGACATTTAGTTAATTCTCTCCTGGATCAGAAAAAAAGGCCTGGTAAAGGAAGGAGATTCTCTACAGAATGTTGACTTTTCCCACAACAGACAACTTTGCAGGGACATTTCAAAATATGTCAAAGAAATATATTTGGGGCCTATTATTTGTCATGTTGGTATCTTATTACTACATACCATCTGCTTTGTCAGTCTTAAGGTCTCTGTTTTAATGTTAACACTGATCAGCCATGCCTGAATTCCAAAAGGAAAAAGGTATAATGAGGCATGTCCAGCCACACATTTTCATCATGGCCTGAACTCATGTTTCAGTTTACTTTAGAATGCCCTTGACCAAGAGGAGGGATCCATTTTCATTTGGTTGGGGGACTAAGAATTTTATTATTGGTTTACAGTGTGCAAGAGACTGCAACTCTTCATGTTGTACTCAAGTCAGGTTTTGGTTCCCCAGCCCTACAGCTTTTCTGATGACATAGATCAAGAGCTAGTTCAGTAAGGTGACCATCTGTGTCATCACAGTTTGTATCTGTGTCTTTATGTGATCTCTGCTTGGGACCACTACCCTTCACTGTGGTTGAAAATGTGTCTTCAGGCTAAAAGGGACTGTAAGGATGTTTAATGTATTTTATTCAGTCTTTGTAGTAGATTCTAGTAGTTTCTTTTTTCTAAGTCTATACATATTTGAAAGCATAGTGTCTGGCACTACCTTTAAATATAATGTCAATGGGAGCAGAATCCTTTTTTGCTTACTTCCATATCCCAAAACTTATCATATTGCCTGTCACTTAAAAAATTAAACCTTTTATTTTGAGATAACTATAGATTGGCATGCCATTTTAAGAAATAATCCAGAGAGATCTCATGTACTTTTTACTCAGGTGGGAACATCTTGCAAAATCATAGTACGATATCACAACCAACTGACATACTCCATTAATCTTTTTGTGTTTGCTTAGTTCTATGCATTTTTATTGTGCATCTAGGATGATCTTTCCACCACCAAAATTAAGACACAGAAAAAGTCCAACACCACAAGGATCCTTAATGTTGTCTTTATAGCCACATGCACCTCCATCCTGTCCTACTCTCTCCGCTGTTCCATCCCAAATCCGTGGCAACCACTAACATGTTCTCCATTTTCATAAGTTTTGTCATTTCGAGAATGTCATATAGATAAAAATCGTGTAATATGTGGCCTTTTGGATTAGACATTTTCATTCCACATATTTCTCTGAGATTCATTCACATTAATATGTGTACAAATAGGGTGTTCCTTTTCATTATTGAGTAATATTCCATGAAATGAATGTAATAGTTTGTTTAACTATTAATTATTAATATGTTAGTGCTTATGTCTGCCATTTTCTCATTTTCTCTCTGTTTCAGGAGTTTCATTTAGCTATTCCTTAATGCAAGTTCTGCTAGTGACAAATTATTTACTTTATATAGTTTGAGAATGTCTTTATTCCCCCTACATGCCTAAAGGAAAAACAGTTTTCTCAGCTCTACAGCTTTCAGTTGACAGCTTTTTTGGTTTCCATGTTTGAAAAATGTTGTGCGACTTCCTTGTGGTCTCCAGGCTTTCAGATGAAAATTCTGCCGTCATCCATATTGGTGAACTCCTATAGGAAATGTGTCTCTTTGCTCTAACTGCTTTCAAGATTTATCTGCGGGAAAGTCTTGTGGGCTGTGGTTACAGTATCACTTTAGTTTGCAGAACCTCCATGGTGCTATTTCATCTGTTTGGTTTATCTAGTCTACTGGGACTCCTACTGGTCCCTGTAGGTGCTGCCTGAGGCAGTGGAAGGACATTCGCCAGGCCAGGCCTCCAGGTGCCACCAGGTGGGGTAGAGAAACTGGTGATGAAGTGACCTTTCTCCATTTGGGCTGCTGTGGCTGGAGAATTCTCTTTGTCAGTACTGACCGGGTGCTCCGTATCTCTTGGTGAAGCAGGGAAGTTTCTCTCCCTGCAGAGAAAGGAACGATGGCACCATGGTGATTTTATGACTTCTTCTTAGGAATTAGGCATGCGCGCGCGCGCACACACACACACACACACACACGCGCGCAGACACACACACACATCTCAGAGAGTGAAAAAATAAATGATGCTTTGGTGATATTCATGGCAGGCAGGGCAACTGACAGCTAGGTACCAGAAAGGGGAAACAGCCATCCACTGCTTGCTCTCTGTCAGGGGGCTTCTGACTCATCTCCTTGACAAAGGTGCCAGCTTGCCTGCTCGTACTGATCAGAAAGTTTTATCTCCGAAGGAAGGAGCAGCCCTGGGCCTCCTTCTGTTGTCAGGTTGGGATCAGAAATGCCAAGCCTGGTGACTGTCTCTGGTGGGTAGGAGGCTGCTGGACGCTCTACTGTTCTGTGTTATGTTCCGCTGGTCCTGGGCTCCTCACCAGTTCTTCCCCTTTCTACCTTCAGAGTATTCCCCTTTGGTTGCTTCTTGCATTATTTCCAGGGTTTCTGATTGTTTAGAGAGGGAGATAGGGGAAAACAGTTCTGGCCTCCTTGTTCTTGTTCTCATAGTTTTGAGGTGAGGGAGTGGCTCTTGAGCTTTGGCTCATCTGACTGAACACATCTTCAGAAGCAGAAGTCAAGGCCATGTGGTTTCACTATTCTCAACGTTTATGCAAGTTTAATGTAGATGCTTTGGCAGCATTGCCAGAAAGCCTTCCTGTACTGGGTTCCTTGGCCCCAAATTTCTTGAAGGAACTCATTTCTAATATTCTAGCTCTTAATTGTTGTCCAGGCTGCCATAAATCTCAATAATATAATGTTTTTGAATTCTCCACTCTTATTTAATATGTATACATGTATTATTTTTATGACATGCAATACGTTGTCACAAAATTTACCATGGCATTATTAACTTTAGAAGATAGACGAGAGGTTCCTTTCAGTGTCGCATAGCCCTTTTTTCTTTCTTCTTTCTGTAAAGTTGCTGCTTTGTCTTTTATTTATTTGTATTTTACCTCCCATGCACCTTTTTCTTTGCTAAGATAATCTCCTGGATACCTCTCTCTGTATAATTTTCAGTTTCAAAGCTTAGTTTATGCTCCATGTGGTCAAATGCTTAATTTCATTTAAAGTACCTATTAGAAAAATATTCAAACAATTTAAGATAATTGTTTTTATATAACTGATACTGAAATTACATATGTGTGTAATTTATTCATTCAAAGTATCCCCTAATATCCTCTCCAATTTCCAATTAAATGAAAAAATTAACTTAAATCTATATCATATGAGTTACACATATTTTAATTGGTCCTTTCGACTGATTTCTCCTTTGGTTCTAATTAAAAACTTAGAGTAGTTTACTCTTTCCCACTGGTTTCTATCTTCCTTCTAATTAAAAACATAGAAGAGTTAAAAATATTAAGCTTTTCGTGTTTGGTAGATTGAATCTCTGAACATTTGTTACGAGTCTTTTGTTCACCAGATACTATGGTCTATGGTTTGTGAGCATAAAAAGGTACAGATAGCTCAGTGGAACAGAATGGAGAGTCCAGAAATAAATGCAAACATAAACAGTCAAGTAATTTTTGATTAAGGGCACTAAGAGGACACAATGGGGAAAACACAGTCTCTTCTGTAAATGGTGTTGGGAAAACTGAATTTCACATACAAAAGAATGAAATTGGACACTTATGTTGCACCAAACACAAAAATCAGCTCAAAATGGATAAAAGATCTAAATATGGAACAAGAAAAAACTGTACAACCCATAGAACAGAGCACAAGGGAAAGTTCCTGAACACTGGCCTTGGCAATGATTTTTTTTAAAATTATTACCAAAAACTCAGACCACAAAAGCCAAAACAAATAAGTGGGCCCTCATCCAACTAAAAATTTTATGCAGGGCAAAGGAAACAATCAACAAAGTGAAACAGTAAACTATGGATTAGGGAAAAATATTTGCAAACTCTTTATCTGATAAGGGGTCAATATCCAAAATTTTATAATTTTATAAAGAACTCATACAACTCAATAGTGGAAAAAGAAATAACCTAACTGAAAAGTAGGCAAAAAATCTGTATAGATGTTTCTCAGAAGAAGACACAGAAATGGCCAAAAGGCATATGATGCTCAACATCATTAAGCAACAGGAAATGCAATTCAAAATCATAATGAGATACTACCTTATAATCGTTAGGATGGCTAGTATCAAAAAGTTGAAAGATAAATGTTGGCAAGGGTGTGGAGAAAGGAGAATTCTTGTACACTGCTGGTGGAAATGTAGGCTGGTACAGACATTATGGAAAACAGTATGGCAGTTGCTAAAGAAACT
Organism: Mandrillus leucophaeus; assembly: GCF_000951045.1. Taxonomy (NCBI): domain Eukaryota; kingdom Metazoa; phylum Chordata; class Mammalia; order Primates; family Cercopithecidae; genus Mandrillus; species Mandrillus leucophaeus. Next base: position 6,960,113 of record NW_012106474.1, read on the forward strand.
AAAAATAGACCTACAATACAACCCAGCATCCCATCTTCTGGGAATATACTCAAAGGAAATTAAATCACCCCCCATAAAGGCATTTGTGCCTCCATGTTCACTGCAGCTTTATTCACAATAACCAAAATATGTAAACAACCTAAATGTCCATTGAAGGATGAATGGATAAAGAAACTGTGGTACAACTACACAAAGGAATATTATTCAGCCCTGAAAAAGTACAACATCTCACCATTTGTCATAACATGGGTTAGCCTAGGAGATACTATAATACATCAAATGAGCCAGACACATAAAGAAACGTGTTTGCATGATATTTACACAGAAATAGAGAGCAAAACAGTGGTTACCAGAGGCAGGGGAAGAGAGGAAATGGGAGATGTACCTCAAAGGATACAAAATCAGTATATCAAAGGATACAAAAGCAGTGGTAGGATGAATGACTCTCAAGATCTAAGGCACAGCAAGAGGAATATAAGTTGTAAAATTGTACTGTATATAGGATTCGTGCTAAATGAAGAGCTTTTAGCTGCCCTAGCCACAAAAAAGGTAATTATGTGACACAATGGATAATATTAATTTGCTTCATTTTAGCAACTTTTTTCTCTCTATGTGAATCTCATAACATTATGTTGTATATCAGAGCTCCCTAACCCCCAATTCATGGCCTGTTAGGAATGGGGTCACATAGCAGGAGGTGAGTTGCAGGCTAGCAACCATTATGGCCTGAGCTCCGCCTCCTATCAGATAAGTGGGGGCATTAGATTCACATAAGAGCACAAACCCTATTGTGAACTGTGCATACAAGGGATCTAGGTTGTATGCTCCTTATGAGAATCTAATGCCTGATGATCTGAGGTGGAACAGTTTCACTGTAAGCATCCTGCCCACACACACCCCCCTCACCACTTGCCACCCCACAGTGATCCATGGAAAAATTGTCTTCCATGAAACGAGTCCCTGGTGCCAGAAAGGTTGGGGACTGCTGTCGTATAACTTAAACATACACAATACAAGTTACTTAAAAAAATATGTCATGTCAATTAAAAATATTTTACCTGGGCCTTCCTACTGATTTCTCCTTTCTTTCTAACAAAAATTTGGAGTAGGTTACTCTGTCCTACTCATTTCTCTTTTCTCTGTCATGATAAAAAACGGAGTATGTTAAAAAAATATGAAGCTTTTTGTGTTTTGCCTGTTGAATCTCAGGCTATTTGGCACAATTGTCTTTTTCATTCTCCAGATTCTATGGTGTGTGCACAGAACCTTATAGTTTCAGGCCAGAGCCTTCACTCTAGTATAGCCAGTCCCTCACAACTGTCTCCTCACTCTAGTGAATCTAAGGATTTATTTAAATTTGTATTCTAGAATCTGCCACATTTTTATCTCTTTTTCATTCTCTTTGCCATCACTATAGTGTAAGTCTTTTTCGTGGACTATTGTAATATATACAGGGTTAGATTTGTCATGTTATTAATTCTTTCAAAGCTATATTTTTGTTATCTAATCAGTTTTATCATCTCATTAACATTTTGGAAGTTCTCCTTTAATCATTTCACTCCCCTTTTCTGATTTCAGGAAAAAAAAAAACTCTATTTCTCTAGAATTTGTTTCTGACTTCCCAGTCAGATTTTACTTCTCACTGCCCAGCCAGAGTTCCTTATTCCGATAACATGGACCACCCACAACATTGACCCCAAGTGATTTTTGTTGAGTAGGTTTGTGTTGTTCCTTGTAGAATATTTGCCACCTAAACCTCTGCCTCCCACCTGTCCCTGTGGAAATTGTCTGTTCACAGTCCCACAGACAGAGGACCATAAAGTAGGGTGGAAGTGACCACCTAGGTTGTTATGATTGGTCTTTTAGGGCTTTTGAAGTAAAAAGACAAACACATTAAATAACATGAAAAGATGAAAAGCAGCCTCCCCTCTTTATTTACATAGAATTTCCCAGGCAGCCCTCTCTTCTCCAGGACGCTGGGCCACCGCACAGCAGAACCTGTTGGACACTGCTTGCCTCTACCCTGTGTGAGTCCCCAGGTTCCCTGAATCATGGCCTTCTCTTTATCAACTTGATTTGGGAAAGTACATGCTACAGAAACAATCTAAGAAAGAGTTTGTGAGAGGTTTAAATTTTTGCTTTTACATGTTTGAATTTTTTTCAACCTCAAAGTTTGATGGTAAATATGGTTTCACGTATGAGTCCAGGTTGAAAAATAATTGTCATTCATAGCTTTGGCTCCCAACCTTCCAAACAGGTAGGAAGCAGCCTGAAATAATTACTCAAAAGGCATATCTTCCAAGGATCTGGCAGTGGCTAAGGAGGATAGGAATGGAAGGGCACTGGAGAGGATGGCCAAGGGACTGAAAAGCCACTGCCAGGGTGAAGAACCAAGCTTTTAAGGAAAGAATGTCTCCTCCTTTTGGATTGTGGGACCTGCCAACTATTGAGGGTGAGAGTTTGGAACTCTGCAGACCAGTGTCTATGCATGCTGCTCATTTTCTTTATTTGAGCTACAATGCTTTTTTTGATGATCCTGTGCTTGTCTTCTCATTATGTTGGACACGTGGGGGACAGGTAGCTTGTCTTTAGATCACAAGCCTCTGGATGGAGTATAGCAGCAGCTGAATATCCAGATGATGTCAATCATATGATCCTGACTTGAAGCCTGATGCTGGGATTGGTGGTAGGATGAGACTTCTAGGGGCTGTGGATGGAGGATGAGGATGCTTCGCAGGTGGGGGACATGTGAGTAATTCGTGTGGAGGTCTGACCACCAGTGGCCACTCTGTGTCCATGCTTTTGGCCCAGTGACCTTGCTGTTCCCTTCCTCTCAAACTCTTAGGGTATCTGTGGATTTGCTTTGACTTGGGGGATGGTAGAAAACCCAATGCAAGCAGAGGCATGGATGTGTGTTTGTGTATTCTGCCTCCCCTCTCACTCCTCTGCTTTCATCTTGAGAACATACACATGAACTTGCTGGAGAATGCGTCACACATGAGAAAGTCCAGCCAAGATGAGCAAAGTGGCCCAGTCGACTGCAGAAGCTGAAGCAGCCGTGCTATATTAGTCCGTTTTCATGCTGCTGATAAAGATATACCATAGACTGGGCAGTTTACAAAACAAAGAGGTTTAATTGGATTTACAGTTCAGTGTGGCCGGAAAAACCTCTCAATCGTGGCAGAAGGCAAGGAGGAGCAAGTCATATCTTACATGAATGGCAGCAGGCAGAAAGAGAATGTGTGCCAAAAAACTTCCCCTTATAATAACCATCAGATCTTGTGAGACTTACTCACTGTCTTGAGAACAGCACAGGAAAGACCTGCCGTCATGATTCATTTACCTCCCACCAGGTCCGTTTCACAACACGTGGGAATTCAAGATGAGATTTGGGTAGGGACACAGCCAAACCATATCATTCTGCCCCTGGCACCACCCAAACCTCATGCTCTCACATTTCAGAACCAATCATACCTTCCCAACAGTCCCCCAAAGTCTTAACTCATTTCAGCATTAACTCAAAAGTCCACAGTCCAAAGTCTCATCTGAGAGAAAGCAAGTCCCTCTGCCTATGAGCCATTAAAATCAAAAGCAAAGTAGTTACTACCTAGATAACAATGGGATAAATGGATAAATACAGCCATTCTGAATAGGAGACATTGGCCAAAAGGGGGCTACAGGTCCCATGCAAGTCTGAAATCCAGCAGGGCAGTCAAATCTTAAAGCTCCAAAATGGTCTCCTTTGACTCCATGTCTTGCATCCGGGTCACACTGATGCAAGGGGTGGTGAGTTCCTGTGGTCTTTGGCAGCTCCACCCCTGTGGCTTTGCAGGGTATAGCCCCCCTCCTGGCTGCTTTCACAGGCTGGTGTTGAGTGTCTGTGGCATTTCCAGGTGCATGTTGCAGGCTGTCAGTGGATCTACCATTCTGGGGTCTGGAGGATGGTGGCCCTCTTCTCATAGCTCTACTAGGAGGTGCACCAGTTGGGGCTCTGTGTGGAAGCTCTGACTTCACATTTCCCTTCTGCACTGCCCTAGTAGAGGTGCTTCATGAGCACCCCACACCTGCAGCAAACTTCTGCCTGGACATCCAGGCATTTGCATACATTTTCTGAAATCTAGGTGGAGGTTCCCAAACCTCAATTCTTGACTTCTGTACACTCACAGGCTCAATACCAAATGGAAGCTGCCAAGGCTTGGGGCTTGCACCCTCTGAAGCCATGGCCTGAGCTCTGTGTTGGCCCCTTTCATGGCTGGAGCAGCTGGGACGCAGGGCAACAAGTCCCAAGGCTGCACACACCACAAGTACACAGGGCCCACCCCGTGAAACCATTTTTTTGCCCCTAGGACTCCAGGCCTGTGATGGGAGGGGCTGCTGTGAAGACCTCTGACATGGCCTAGAGATATTTTTCCCATTGTCTTGGGGATTAACATTCAGCTCCTTGTTACTTATGCACATTTCTGTAGCTGGCTTGAATTTCTCCTCTGAAAATGGGATTTTCTTTTCTATTGCATTGTCAAGCTGCAAATTTTTCAGACTTTTATGCTCTGCTTCCCTTATAAAACTGAATGCTTTTAACAGCACCCAGTCACCTCTTGAATGCTTTGCTGCTTAGAAATTTCTTCTGCCAGATACCCTAAATCATCTTTCTCAAGTTCAAAGTTCCCCAAATCTCTTGGGCAGGGGCAAAATGCCACCAGTCTCTTTGCTAAAACATAACAAGAGTCACCTTTGCTCCAGTTTCCAACAAGTTCCTCATCTCCATCTGAGACCACTTCAGCTCTGGCATTATTGTTCATATCACTATCAACATTTTTGTCAAAGCCATTCAACAAGTCTCTTGGAAGTTCCAAACTTTCCCACATTTTCTTGTCTTCTTCTGAGCCCTCCAAACTGTTCCAACCTCTGCCTTTTACCCAGTTCCAAAGTTGCTTCCACATTTTAGGGTATCTTTTCGGCAACACCCCACTCTACTGGTACGAATTTACTGTATTAATTCATTCTCACACTGCTGATAAAGATATACCCAAGACTGGGCAATTTATAAAAGAAAGAGGTTTAATTGGACTCACATTTCTACGTGGCTGGGGAGGCCTCACAATCATGGTGGAAGACAAGGAAGAGCAAGTCACGTCTTACATGGATGGCAGCAGGCAAAAGGAGAACTTGTGCAGGAAAACTCTCTATAATAACCACCAGATCTCATGAGACTTACCAGCACAAAGGCAGCACAAGAAAGACCTCCCACTATGATTCAATTTATCTCCCACCAGGCCCCTCCCCAACACATGGGAATTCAAGATGAGATTTGGGTGGGGACACAACCAAACCTTATCACCCACTGAGCCAGGCACATTCACTGTAATGCAATCAGAACCCAACCTCATAAGCAGAAATGAATGTTTGTTGTGCTATGTCCTTAGCTCATAGAAGAAAAAGCACATAGGTCTGGTGGTTCTGTGCTGGTCACAGAGGTGCATTGCTGAGATCTCCTTGCATGAAGGGACTCACTGAGAGAAGTATAGTGAGTTGCCAGCCTTTGGTGTCACTGCTATGGGTATCTGTTGCAACATCCTCCCAACAACTGACTCCCCCCAGCTTCCCCAGACCGATGAATGGGTACTGTGAGGGTGCTGGAATATTCTCTCCCCATATGGAGTCAAGACACTAAGACCAGAACATTTCCACCTCATATGGGACCCCTTTAATGATCATTCTGTTTGGGGATTCCCTTCGTCCTGCTCATGGACCTCCCAGTTTCAGGCTCTTCTTCTCCAATCCACTTCCTCCATCCCTTTGCTGGCCTCCCCTCCCTTGTAGCCCTCTTAGACATTTCCACAGCAGCTCTGGTACCATGCTCATTGCACCATGATTTGTTGATTGCCAGAAAACATGCACTGACATCGTGGCAGTGCAGCATTGTGCTGTCAATTGACGATTGGTATGCTCTCATCTCTCAAGGAATGAAGTAATGCATTTTCTGGGGCTTAAAAATTCCACTGGCTTTTGTTTTTGTTTGTTTGCTTTTGGTCTCTTTCTCTGTTCATATTTCAGAGTACACCCCTAAAAAGCCTATTCATAGCTCTGTGTGCTGGGCAGAGCAGCCGAGGGCGGGGCTCATCTTTAGAGCAATTGGCTGGCAAAACAGCTGTTTCTTGGGATGGGCAGGGCTTGGAAAGGTTTTTTTTGTTTGTTTGTTTTTGTTTTTTTCCCTGTGGCTATTGGGTTTCTTTGGAGGGGAATCCTCCCATATCCTGTCTGGAGTGATATAAACCAGTGACTGTCACTTTAAGAGATGGTCAGGGAAAGGTTCGAAGTCTCTGTGGTTCAGTTATAGAATTTAGTCTCCCTGTTTTGAACCTCTCACCTCACCCAGGCCGCTGCTATGACTGGATGCTCAAATCCCTGTGTCTCCAGGTCAAGCTTTTCCACAAAACAAGCCTCCAGGCTTCTGGATTAGAGGCTGGTGGTGGTGTGTGTGGGAGAGGAGTCCCAGAGTGCAGCACCTCAAGAAGACCTTCTCCTCCCCCTGACTTCAGTCTACACCCAACCCCACTCCCTCAGTGCTGAACAGCTTCACACTCTCCTCAGGGACGTTTCTGAAAGGCGAAACCAGTGTCCACCCCTTCACCTAATGGAGTTATATTAGCCCATTTTCACACTGCTATAAAGAATACCTGAGACTGGGTAATTTATAAAGGAAAGAGGTTTAATTGACTCAAAGTTCCACATGGTTAGGGAGGCCTCAGGAAACTAACAATCATGGCAGAAGGCTAAGGGGAAACAAGGCATGTCTTACATGATGGCAGGAGAGACAGAGAGAGAGCACAGGGGAAACCGCCACTTTTAAACCATCAGATCTCATGAGAACTCATTCACTATCATGAGAACAGCATGAGGGAAACCACTCCAGGATCCAATCACCTCCCACCAGGTCCCTCCCTCTACATGTGGGGATGACAGCTCAAGATGACATTTGGGTGGGGAGACAAAGCCAAACTATATCAGACATTAAAGAAAAATTATTTCATGCTACTTGTAAAGCATCCTGTTATGGTTTGGATGTGTGTCTCCTCCAATCGCACGTTGAAATGTGATCCCGAGGGTTGCAAGTGGGCCTGGTAGGAGGTGTTTGGATCCTGGGTGTGGATCCCTCATAAATGGGCTGGTGCCCTCCTCACAGAAACCAGTGAGTTCTCGCTGCTCTGAGTTCACACGGGAGCTGGTTGTTTAAAGGAACCTGCCCCTGCCCCTTGCTCCCTCTCTCACCATGTGACATGCTGCACCCCCATCACCTTCCACCATGATTGGAAGCTATCTGAGGCCTCACCAGAAGCAGATGCCAATACCATGCTTTATGTACAGCCTGCAGACCCATGAGCCAAATAAACCTCTCTCCTTTATAAATTACCCAGTCTCAGGTATCCCTTTATAGCAATGCAAATGGACTAACACACATGGTGAGGCTGAGGTTGGTTTTTTTTTTTTTGAGACAGAGTCTCCCTCTGTCACCCAGGCTGGAGTGCAGTGGCATGATCTCAGCTCACTGCAAGCTCTGCCTCATGAGTTCACACCATTCTCCTGCCTCAGCCTCCCCAGTAGCTGGGACTACAGGGGCCCACCACCACACCTGGCTAATGGTTTTATATATTTAGTAGAGATGGGATTTTCACTGCGTTAGCCAGGATGGTCTCAGTCTCCTGACCTTGCGATCTGCCCGCCTAGGCCTCCCAAAGTGCTGGGATTACAGGTGTGAGCCACCGTGCCCAGCCAAGGCTGGCTTTATTCAGAATCATCATGATAGGTCCTGGACCACCGCAGTGGGGGCTTTCAGTCAGAAGACATTGGGCTCAACTCTGACTACATCTCAGCAAGGGGAATTTATAGCCACAGAGCAGGGTAGGGGGTCTGTGGGTGGAAAATGCTGAGGAAACATCAGGGACTTTGGTTATACCCAAGTAAGAGAACTGTTGCTGAAGACAGGCCAGGGTGAAGAGACACCATCTGGGTGATGGTATACAACAGAGGTGCTAGTGAAGGTAATATTCCAGTGACATTCTGACTTATTTTACTTAGTAAAATTGACTTTGATTTTAAGTCATAGAGTTACTTATATAGTTCATAGGCATGCATAATCTTGAATATTTGAATATGACTTCATCAGAAGTTCATAGAGTTTAAGGTTTAAGAGCCCTGAGAATGGGAAGGTTTCCATGAATAAAATTTCATGTTTCATCTTAAATGGGCAGTGGGAACTTTTTTCCAGGGAATAGGGAACATAATTTTTCAGTCTACTTTTACTGAGAGATTTTCTACTCTTCCTTTCCTCCAGGACAATGTCTTTAGAATTCTACAAATGGAAACATTTTATAAAAAATTGCTTCCTAAAGGTAATTTTTATTTACCCTTTTTAAATAAGCACAGGTTATTTGATCAGAAAAATATACTAACGACAGCATGCACAAATATCTCCTCTGTGTTTCTCTTTATTTTCATCCAGCTTGATTGTAAAACCTCTTATACTAGATTTTATTTGAAATCTGGTCACATATAGCGTATACTCCTAAATTTGGAATACCCTAAACATTATATGGCACTTCAGATTTTTGCAAGACTAAAATTTTCAGTTCCACATATATTGACCCGTCTGAGAAGTGTTCTGAATGCACAGAAACTCTCAATCCTTCTCTGATTCTTATGTGGTAGGACATTTATTCGGAAATCTCACTTCCAGAGGTACAATTTAAACTTGCATAGAGGTTAATATTATAGGGCTCTTGGGCTATGCAGCTGACAGCTTTTCACACACTTGAATTCTGATTTTCCTTCACGAGGACGCTACATTTTCATTAACAGCTGATGCATATTTTACAGATGTAAGTGAGTAGCCTCAGGCGGTTGCAGAGGAAAATGGTTCTTCTCTGATTTCATCTTGCCTTCCTGCTCACTTCCACAAAGTTTCCCATTCAGCCTAAGCATAATTCTTCCACAGAGCAAGACAGAGTGTGAAGTGAAATCCAACAGTCATGTTCTTCCTCTACGATCACGTAGATATATTATATTGGATTGGCTGAAAGTTTTTAGAGAAATGTAATTCTTCTCAGCTGTTATTTTACCAGCTGAATTCCTTATGAGGGCAATAAAAACTATAATTAAACATAAAAATGAGGAACAATTCAAATTGCATTATGTAATCTTGTACAAAACACACCCTACTTATATCCCTATTCTTAGATGTCTTTTTCGTTGTTGTTGTATAAATTTATTTCCATTCCCTTCCAACTCACAGTTACAATGTTTGACACCTTCACTCCTGATACTACAACACTGAATGCTGAGGGAACCTGGAAAGTCACATTTTTGGACAGTTTTGTGTTAATTGCACAGAAAATTATTACTCAGAGCACACAGCACCATGACTGACACATCTGGCTGGAAAACGATTTTGGCAATTTTCTCTTGTAGTGGTGATTATGCCACAGGCCATTATGTGGTTCATCTAGACAGCTTATATTTAGGGGGATTTTATGATGTCTGAAATTTTCTCACCCCCTTTCCTCATCAGCATCTTTCTTTTAATTGTGTTTGCAATTGATGAGTTTAAATTAACTGCTTCTGACTCCTTTTGTTCCTGCTTTTCTCTGGCATCTTTTTACAGATTCGTCTTACATTTTTTCTCTTTCTACGCCAGCCTCTTCAACTTTTCAGGCTGCTGCAACAAATTACCATTGACTGGGTGGGTTAGAAACAACAGAAATTTATTCCTTATAGTTTTGGAGGTTGGAAGTTACAGATCTGGCCTTCAGCAGATGCAGTGTCTACTGAAGCCCTGCTTCCTGGTTCATTGACCACAGTATTTTCATTGTATCCCTCCATAGGGTAGGAAAAAGGCAGCCCTGTGGGTCCTCTTTTATAAGGGCACTAATGGCATTGATGAGGGCTCCACCCTCATGACCCGCTCACCTCCCAGAGACCCCCACTTCCTAATAGCATCTCATTGTTGATGGGGTTTCAACACCTGAATCATAGGGAGACACAAACCTTCAGACTGTATTAGCCAGAAAGCAGAGTTTAGTGGCCGGTTTTAGGATACGATTTGCTAATTACTTGTAACAGAGAAAGGCATGATGGATTTTAATTTTCCCTCAACATTTATCTTTATTTAGTACATACCATTGTCATGCCCATACTTGCCACTCACAAACCATTTTTTTGTTGGACTTGTCAGTCAAGGTGAGAAATATCTGAGAACACCAAGATTATCAAAAGTGCAGTTGAAGTTGGATTGGGCGTGAAGTGCCGCACGAATCAGTGAGAATAACAGATTCTAGATTGTAGGGAATTATTCAGTGGTGCCATCATTAGGGTCACCATATTTAGCAAATAAAAATAGAAGACACCTAGTTAAATTTGAATTTCAGATGAACAACAAATCATTGTTTAGTATAAGTGTGTCTCAAGCAGGATTTGCGATACATTTAAATGAAGAATACTAATACTAAATATAGACTACAGAATCATTCATTGTTTGTCTGAAATTCAAATGTAACTGGGTGTCCTGTAATTTGGCTGGCAACCAGAGCCATTATTCGTAATGATTCCATGAAAGGCAAACAATATTAAACAAAATTGGATGAAGTCTGCTTACTCTTGTCTTTAATAGAAATTTATATTTTAGTCAAATGTTCTTCAAGATTCTTGTCTTGGAAATAATATTCTAAATTTTTCATTACATTTTTCTTTTGGTAATAATAAATTGTCTTCTTCCTCAAGTTTCTCATAATAAATTTTGATTTATATTTATTTTGCAGAGGAAGATGAGGAATACAGTTTCATTAACCATCTAACAATTAAGCTTTATTTATATGGTTACTTGAATGATTGTTTGGATTGAACTGAAATTTTAATCAAAACTTTGGTCAATTTTTTTTTCTGGTAGTCTTTTTGTAGGATCAGTACTTAATAATCCAAGTGAAATATTATGCAGTTGTTAAGTATAATAATAACATGAATCAATATAATTGAAAACCATAATTAGAAAAATGATGGTGAATGTCTACATGGTATAAATAATATCACTATTAAAAATATTTCTAATACAAAAATACAAAAGCTAAACTCCTGTGGTTGATACAAATAGGGCTCATGTCTTTATTCCCATTTAAGTTTCAGATATCTTTGCATATACGAACTTGTAAACCTTTTTTGCTTCATTTGACTCACACAAACATCACAATAAATAAGCTAAAATATCCCCCAAATACAGGAATTATAGTTTTATGAAACTTCATATCTCATTCGAAATGAGCTAGAGTACAATTGTTTTTCAATATGTTAGATTTCTTCAGAAATTTAAGAACAGCAGTTAATCCTATCCAAAAGCAAGAGAAGAGTAATCAGGGGAAGAAAAAGGAGGGAAACTGAGCAAGACAGAGCACGAGGAGGGGGGCCACGAGGAGAGAGAGAAGTTGAGTTAGAAGCAGCATTCAGGCTGAAGACCCAGGACAGCTAGGGGTGCGGTTCCGGCCTGAAGGCAGTCAGTTGGAGAATGCTGCCGTATTCAGGGATACCAGCCTTATAAATAATTGCCCAAAGAAGGAAATTTATAGTTATTCATGGATTTATCATTATATATTAAAGTAATTACTCTCTTTGGAAATTTTGATTTTATCCAAGGACTTAAAGCTCAACAGCATAACTGAGGACCAATTAGTAACTATTAACATTAGGGATGATCTATGAGAAATATTCCTGGGTAAAATGAACAGGAAGGATTTGTCACTTCCCTGACCTGTCACAGAAATGTTTTCTGATACTTATAAATAACCTTTTTATGGATAGAGGGTAATAATTAAAGTAAAGAATACTTGGCAACTTGAAACCAAGTGGTAGCTTGATGGGCTCGGATACACCTACAAGGGTTAACCTTGATATTTGCCAAGAGCAGTTGTACATTTTGTGCTTGCCAACTTCCATAATTGGGTGAGTCAATTCCTTATAATAAATCTCTTTATGTGTGTGTATCTATCTATCTATCTGTCTATCTATCTATCTATCTATCTATCTATCTATCTATCTATCTATCTATCTATCTTCTTTACCTATCTATACTATTGATTATTTTTCTCTTGAGAATTCTAATTCTAATACTGCATTGAACCTTGTTTTGATCCTGATTTTCAAGGGATTCCCTAAAATGATTAGAAATTTTAAAAACAGACAAAAATTTTGGAGTCACAGAAACTTAGCTTTCAAAGAAAATTTATTTGTCCTTCCTTTTTTCCTTCCTTCATTAATCCGAAGATGGTCAGTGTGCATGTAAAATGTGCCTAATTATTCTAGCTGGGAGATGTGACAGCCATACCAAACAAGGTCTCCACACCCTGGGCATGTTCTCCTTCATGAGCATTCCTCACTTTGGCACCTCCGATGTGGGGATGGTCTATTCTCATAAAGGATGGCGCCATCAAAATGCTCTTGCTTTGTTGATCTCAAGTCAAGCATTTCTGATATAATACAGTGTCTGAAATTTTCTCCATCCTGGTCAGCCTCCTCTGAATACATTCCAGTTAGACTGTGTTCCTTATAAAACTTGGAACCAGCTCAGGTGAGAGCTGAGCAGTGCCAAGAACAGAGTGCCTATGTCTTTAGCACTATATTCTTCACAATCTAAAATCCACATTAATTTTTAAAATAGCTTTAAATAGTTGTGAAAATAAGAAAATTTATGTTATTCATAGATTTATTATTATATATTTAAGTACTTACTATTTTTTTTGGAAATCTGATTTTATCCAAGGACTTAAAGCTCGACAACATAGCCAAGAACCAACGAGTAACTATTAACCTTAGTGACGATCTGTTGAGAAATATTCCTAGGTACAATGGATGGAAAAGATTTGCCACTTACCACTTATTCTATGACTTGTCATAGAAATGTGTTTTCTGATACCTATAAGCAATCATTTTGTGGATAGAAGGTAATAATCAAAGTAAAGAATAGTTGGCAGCTTGAAACCAACTGGTAGCTTGACGGGCTCACATATACCTGTAAGAGTTAACTCTGATATTTGCCAAGAGCACTTTATGGAAGCTTTTTGGTAAAATCAAGCTAACATATGTTTGGGGGTAACTACACCCATAGGACACCACCCTGGGAGCTTAACATTGTAGATGCAAAATACAGACTCACTCAAACAATACCTTCTTAAAGGCAAAAAATTTTGGAGAATAGGAGAATAGGCCAACATTGACTGAAATTCTCTTTTTCTTTTTTTTTTTTTTTTTTGAGACGGAGTCTCACTCTGTCACCCAGGCTGGAGTGCAGTGGCAAGGAGTTTTGAGTGAAATTGGTACAGATCTAGAATCCTAGGGAAAAAAGTTCCAATTTTCAAGACAGCTATAATAGGAAAATGACTTACGGACTTGTATTAGCTGCTTAAATGCATGCTACTTATAATTCTCCAGGTAGAGGTAGAGTTTAGCAAAAAAGAAATAGCCAGGATTGCGGCCATGGAAGTACACAGCATGAATCCTCATTCCTCTAATATATCAAAAGATATAAATGGAAAACGTATTTTTTTCTTAATATGTCACAACTTTTTTTTCTTGGCACGTGTCTAGTATTTTTTGATGTTGTTGAATATTTTGAATTTACATTTGCTGAATGTTTGAATTGCAGCCATCCTTTAAAGAGCTCTGGGCTTGACTCTTGTAGGCAGGTAAATTATTTATGGTTTAGTTTGAGTCCTTCAAACCTTGTTTCTGTCTTTGTTAGAGCTTGTCTAAATTAGCTGCCAGCATAGGGATAGCATATATGGCCATTGAGGAATGCCTTATTGGGGTCTCTATTGAGTCAAGTGGTCAAAGCCACTCAGCACTGGTAGGTGAGGACTTGAACAGTTATCAGCCTTCTGTGTGTTGTAGGGCAGTGTTGTTTACAGATTTCCAGTCATTCTTTGCATTAACATGCTAACGTTAGTATGAAGCAAAGACTCAGGGTTCTTTGGGCAGCATTTTTTAGTGTGTGTATTGGGTAACATTCTGTTCTCCAGAGTTCTTCTGGAACTTCTGGAAATGTCTACCTCCTCACAACCCTCCAGTCCAATCTCTGTCTCCTCTGCCCAAGGATACTGCTGTCTCATTTTTAGGATTCCCCTCCCTGCTTCATGTTCAGAAATGTGCTTCTATGTATAAATCTGCTGTGAACATAAGAATAGCCTTATTTTCTTTCTTGGTCAAAGGGATCATACTTGGTCAAATGATGACTGTTGTCTAATATCTGCAAATGTTGATACTTATATTTTGTCCATAGGACAAGTGGAGGGCAAAATCTAAATCTCATTGCTCCATCATAGCTAGCCAGCAGTAACTACTCAATTTTTTAGAATTACATGTTTAATGAACATTTTCAAAGAAGTTCCATGTATCTTAAATCCAAATAAGGTCTAGATTTAGCCATACTTGTGGTCTCTCTATGTGTCTTTGCATGTGGTCCCTTTCTCACTCTATGTCTCTCTCTTTCATACATAAACACACACACACACACACACACGCTCACTCACACATACACTACTGAGGCATTTTAAAGCAAATTTCCAGATTTTTTATTATTTTACTGCTATAAATTTAGTATATCTACCTCTAAAAATGTGGACATTTCCTTCCTTACCCATAATGTCTTTATCACATTTATCAAAAAATAAAGATATTTCTTTGGTACCATCTGGTATTCATTTCATACTTGAGTTTCTCTGAGTATCTCAGAAATCAAATTTTACATTTGGTTTATTTGAAGCAGATTCCAGAAAGTTCATCCATCATATTTGTTTGTTCAATCTCTTAGGTCTCTTTTAATATAATACAATCCCCCCTATAATTTTTTTTATGTGCCATTGACTTGAAGTAACTGGGTCAGTACCCTTGTAGAATGTAACTGTTTCTGGAGTTATTGATTGCTTCATGTGGCTATTTAACTTGTTCCTCCATCTTCTGAATTGACTGTAAACTTAAAGCAATCTCTAAAGTATTGATTAGATTGAAGGTTAACTTTTCAGAATGCAGAACACTGATGGGTGGGGCTGTGTACCTCACAGCATGTCCGGCGCCCCTTCCAGCCGTGCTGACACTGATCACTGGCTTCAGGGTGACACCTGGCACTGCCTTCAAAAGCTTGCCCTCTTTCACCCATGGATAATCTGAATTTATCATTAGTGTGCAAAATGGTTATTTTCTTATTCTCTTATTTCTTATTTATCAGTGGAAATTTTTCCATAAAACTTCTCTCATGAGCTAGTAGTTTTTTTATTACCTTCAGATACATTTCGTAAAGGACAGAAATATGTCGATTCTTTCCCTTTATTTTCCCACTTAGAGAGTGAGGAGTTGGTGGCTGTGGTGGACCCCAGGATGCCCAGGTCCTTTAGGCTGGGACAGTTCAGCACAGGATTCTCCTCCTCCCAACCAGAATCTGCAGCTGCTTCCTGACAACCTTTGCTGACGACCAGATCTCACTTTGCCTGCACCACAGTGGACCAGAGTGCAGCAGAACGAATGCCGCCAAGTCCTTCCCCATCAATAACCTTAACCAACAAAAGGCAGGAATGGGTGAACCAAGATCCAAGAACCTTTGCCCCTAGGTGGGACACCTCCAAGGCACTTGTTCTACACTGGTTTCAAGGGTTCTCCAGCGGGGTTAAGGTCCGTTGATGATAACCAGCTTAGTAGCGGACACTCTATAAACTTCCTTTCTCCATCACTTCCCCACTCTTGCTAGTTGTTTCTCAAGTAAACTACACACAAATCCTTGCCCCAGGGTCTGCTTTGTGGGGACTCTTCAGTGATAAGTAGCACCTTTGAGTACCCTCACACAGTTTCTTTTTCTTGTATCTAGCTCTTTCTCTCCTAGTCTATTTTAAATCATAACAGTCACCTTATGGGCACTGATGCATTCCTTGTATTTCAGTTTATTACAGTCATTTTGAAGATACTCAAATTGTCACACTTTTGGTCATTGGCAGCCTTTGTCATGTTGTCTCTTTAATTCTTCCCTCACACATTTTTTTTAAGAAGATTTTGTTTTTTTAGAGCAATTTTAGGTTCACAGCAAAAATGAGTGGAAGGTACAGAATTCCTATATGCCCTCTGCCCCCACACATGCACGACCTCTCCCACTATCACATCCCCCCGCAGAGTGGTGCACTCGTTATCATTGATGAACCTACACTGACACTTCATCATCCAGAGTCCAGAGTGTACATGACGGTTCACTCTTGGATTTGCGTATTCAACAGATTTTGACAAATTCGAAACGGCGTGGATCCATCATGATGGTATTACACAGAGTACTTTCACTGCTTTCACTGTCCGAAAATTTCTCTTGCTCTGTGTCCTCATCCCTCCCACCTCACCCCTAACCCTTGGCAACTGCTGAATTTTTTTTACTGTCTCTATATTTTTGCCTTTTCTGGAATGTCAAATAGTTGGAATTATACAGTATGTAGCTTCTTTGGCTGGCCTTTTCTCATAGCAATTTGCATTTAATGTTCTCTCATGTATTTTCATGCCTTGTTATCTCATCTCTTTTTAGGGTTGAATAATATTCTATTGTCTAGATGTACCATAGTTTATTAATCCATTTACCTACCAAAGTACATCTTGGTTGCTTCGAAGTTTTGACAATTATACATAAAGCTTCTATTAACATTCTTTTCAGGTTTTTGTGTGGACAGATATTTTCAACTCACTTGAATAAAAACCAAAGAGCACAATTGCTAGATTGTGTGGTAAGAGTATGTTCAGTTTTGTAAGAAACCGGACGACTGTGTTCCAAAGTGACTAGACCACTTTGCATTCTCACTAGCAGTGAATTCACATTCTTGTTGTTCTACGTCCTGGTCAGCATGTGGGGCTGTCAGTGTTTTGGATTCTGGCCATTATAACAGGTATGGAGTGGTAACTCATTGCTGTTTTAATTTGCAATTCCCTAATGGCATATGATATTGAATATCTTTTCACATGCTTATTTGCCATCTCTAGATCTTCTTTGGTGAGGTGTCTATTCAGATCTGTTCCCCATTTTTAAATCAGGGTTTTCATTTTTTTAATGAAATAAGTATTATTTGTGTATTTTGTCCTTTATCATGTATGTGCTTTGCAAGTATGTATTCCAAGTCTAAGGCTCGTATTCTCATTCTTTTTATTCACAACTCTTTTTGAGATAGTTTTAATTGAAAGTTAACACACATAAGGAAAGGCACATAAATCTTAAGTATACAGCTCAATAAATTATCACAGAGTGAATCCGGCCTTGTAACTGACACTTTGGAAGTTCTCACAATGCCCTAAGTATTACTCTCTAGGTAACGTCTACACCGAACTCTGTGCTGAGTTTTGTACCATAGACTGGTTTGTCCTATTTTTTGAGATGGCATCTCACTCTGTCACCCAGGCTGGAGTGCAGTGGCACAATCTCGGCTCACTGCAACCTCCACCTCTCAGGTTCAAGCGATTCCCCTGCCTCAGCCTCCTGAGTGGCTGGGACTACAGGAACACTCCCGGCTAATTTTTGTATTTTTAGTAGAGATGGGGTTTCACCATGTTGTCCAGGATGGTCTTGATCTCCTAACCTCGTGACCCACCTCCCTCGGCCTCCAAAAGTGCTGGGATTACAGGCATGAACCACTGAGCCCGGCCCAATTTTTAAACTTCATAGAAATGGATACATTCAATGTCTGGCTTCTTTCACTCAGCAGCATGCTTATGATATTTATTCAGGTTTTAATGGATAGTGGTAATTCAGTCATTTTTATTGGTGCATTTAATCGTATGAATGTAGCAGGCTATGTTTACCATTTTTCTGTTGATGGACATTTAGGTGTTTTTCTAGGGGTTATCTAATATCCCTAAAATTATTATTAATGATTTAGCAATATTTTTAAGGACATAAATTTTAATTTTTTGCTATGTAAATAACTAGGAATAAACTTGCCAGTGATAGAATAGTTGTAGGGTTTTATTGTATAAGAAAAAGCAAAATGCTTTTCCAGAGTTGCTATGACATTTTATGTTCCCACTGGCAATAACATTCCTGCCTCTATGCATCTTTGTCAAAATTTGGTATTGTCAGTCTTTTTATTGTAACTATTCTACTGGGTATGACATAGTATCTAAGAGTGGGCACAGTTTGCATTTCTTTGATGACTAGTGATGCTGTGTACCTTGCATAGATGGTTACTGGCAACTCATATTTCTTATTTGAAGTATGTGTACAAGTCATTTGTCTATTTTTAATGGGTGATTTGTCTTTTATTGTAGAATTATAGCAGTTTTTAATATATCCTGGATGCAAGTCATCTGTCAAATATATGTAATGAGAATATTTTTATCTAGTATGTAGCCTTTCTATTAATTATCGTACCTATTTATTTTATTCAGAAGTCCTTTTTCAGTGTTGTTGAAGTCTAAGTCATAAATTGTCTTTTATGGTTATTTGTATTTTCTAAGAAATCCTTGACTATCCCAAGGTCACTACATACATAAATACACCTCACTCTCTACATAGGGGTGTGTGTGTGTGTATATATATATAATACCTATATAATACACTTATATATAAGTGCTTTGATCTCCTTTTTCAGTGTTGTTGAAGTCTAAGTCATAAATTGTGTTTTATGGTTATTTGCATTTTCTAAGAAATCCTTGACTATCCCAAGGTCACTATATACATAAACACACCTCACTATATAGGGGGGGGTGTGTGTGTGTGTATATATATAATACCTATATAATACACTTATATATACATATGTAGGTATATTAAATATATGCAGAGTATGTATAATGGCTTATATATACTCTTACTCATCAATATATTAACTATTTTAAGAGCTCTATAATTCTATAATTTATATGCCATAAATTTATCCATTTTAGGTGTGCAATTCAGGTTGTTTTTAGTAAAATTATAGAGTTGTATATCCTTCACCATAATCCAGTCTTGGAACATTTCCATCACCCCAAAATGCTCCCTCTTGCTAATCTGCAATCCATCCTCATTTCTACCTCCAACCCTAGGTAATTACTAACTGCTTTCTGTATCTATAGCTTTGCATTGGGACACTCATGTAAGTAGAATAATATAATACTGTGTAGGCAGAATTTAGGGTGGTCTTCATGACCCTCACTCCTTGGAGTTATAATCATGACCATGGTACTTTTTATGATAAAAGTGAGATTATTCAGGTGGACTTAAGCTAATCACATGAGGCCCTTAAAAGCAGTGCGCTTCCTATGGTTGGGAGAAGAGGGAAAGGCAAGCACTAAGGAGATTAGCTGAGCCATTCCTGGCTTCTGAGATGAAAGAGGCCCCAGTCAGGGACTGAAGGGTAGACTCCAGGACCTGACAGAATTTCCTGCCAAGAGCCAGCAAGTCAGCGAGGTGCTCAGTCTTACAGCATCAAGGAACTGGGTCTACCAGAAGTTTGGATGAACTAGAACACAGATTCTTCCTTGGGGCCTCCCTTTGAGAGCCAGCCAGGCTGACCCTGGATTTCAGCCTTGCAAGACTCTGAGCAGAAGACCTAGGAAGCCATGCCGAGACTCCTAACCTGCAGAAAATGTGAGATGATGAAGCGGTGCTGTGCCAAGGTGTGATGTGTGTGGTCATTTGTTACACAGCAGTAGGAAACTAATGCAAACATGAAGTCTTTTGCCTCTGACTTTTTCACTTACACTGAAGTTCATCTATGTTGTAACATGTAACATGTTGTAAATTTTCATCCTTTTCGTTGCTGAATAGTACTTAGTATAGATTTTAGTATTTCAATAACACTAAGTTTGAATAATGAATAATATGCAAAGAAAAACTTCAGAGTATGTATGCTATAGTGGGAAAACATTCTTTGCATGTTCAGAGGGTGATAGGGATAAACACACATTGAACAAAGATAAATGTCGTTAGCTTTTAGATTTATAGGTGTAGCTTTTCCATTTAAGTCTATGATCAACCTCAATTCATCTCAGGTATGGTGACCACAAAAATGACCATCGATTGGCCAGTTCCTAACAACAACAACAGCAAACATTTAGAGGTAGTGGCTCTGGTCTCTGAGAGGTACAGGAAAATTCATTGTTAGAAATATGTATTTTAATTAAAATACTAGAATCTGGTCGATAAACAAGACTTGCTTTGTATTGTAAGGCTTTATACTTTCATATCCCTATAATAGTTAATTTAAGATCAGTCTAAATTTTTAGATAATATAACCTAATTATAACATAGAAAAGACTCACAATTTACCTCCATGATTATGTGTGCCAAGTTAATCTCATGAGGTTAAAAAAAAAATAGAGGATATACAGTTTGCAGTAAAGATGGAATAAGAAAACATTTTTGAAAAGTGTTGACTAAATGTTTGAAAAAACATAATGAAAAGTGCTGACACCAAAAATTGACGTCCAAAATGGGAATGTTGTTGCTATTTAGTCTAGAACCATATGAGTTTTATCTGTTGTCACAATACTTTGTTTCTGAAGATGTATTTGTTTCACTTTTTTACACCCAGAGAAAAAAATAATGTGAATTAGAACCTGAGACATGCCCTTCCACCAGTTTGGGCTTGGACTTGTATCAACACTGTTTGTTGAAGGGACTTTCCTTTCCTGTTAGACTGTTTGATGCTTTTGCAGAAAATCAATTTTTCTATTACATATTAATCTGATTCTGGACTCTATTCTGCTTCGTAATATATTCATTAATCCTCATTCAAATCTTATCCTGTCTTGATATGTTGCTTTATCATAAGTCTTGAACTCAGTTGAACTAACTTGCTCACTATATTAAGTTTTCTACCATGATTATCGTACATATCTCACTTTAGTTAGGACTTCTTAAACTGTACTCAACAAAGTATGAAACTCCTTTGAAGAGGGCTTGAAAATCTTCTGGTGGATTTATTTTTGATCATTTCATATATTTGAGATTATTGTAAACAGCAAATTGTTTTGCAGTTTTATTTTCTAATTGTTTAATGCTTGTATATAAAATCATAACTGCCTTTTGTATATTGACCTGTAATTTTGCCACTTTGTACAATTCGCTTATAAGATTTAATATTTTTGGTAAATTCATTTGAATTTTCTACTTATACAAACATATTATCTGTGAATAGAGCCCATTTCACTTTTTCTATTTCAATCTCTATACAGTAATCTTTAAGATTTTTCCAAACGTGATATTGAGATAGAAAAGTATATTTGGAACAGAAATGCTGTCAGATTTGGCCAGAGAGCTTCCACCCCCACCGAGGAAGCTTTCCACTTTGTTTTCTCACGCAGGAGGTAAATATCTCAGTTTTTTATGTGATTATTTTGTGGAAGAGAGAGATTAGGTAACATAACCAAAGTCGCATGAATATTGCATTTCTGGACTGGGATTTGGATGGAGTTTTTTCTAATTGCAGAGCTATTTTGCATTAAAACTCTGATGAATATCAAATCTGCCATTTTGTGGTAATAGCCATTTTTAAAAGTTGTGTGCCTAATGGGCATGTTTCCTGCCTTCTATTTTACTGATAAGAAACTGAGACGATGGAAAAACCTCGTATCATACTGCCATTAACCATTGTATGGTATTCAATCAGCTATAGATCCACCCCAGCGGACATCAACATTCCTTCGTGGGCCTCACGTTTAAATATTCCTAGTAAAAGTCCTTTGACATGACTGAATCATTAATGAAACAGCTAATGTACAATAAGCACTACATGGATCTGCAGCTCTGATTTGCGATGTCAGATAAGACCATCGCTGATGAGCTGCGCAGATTATGGGCGTGAAACAATGATGGCCACATTAGTCTGATAGGCTACTGGGGAATCTTTGTCCACCTATTTGTTTTCTGATTTATGAGAAGGCATTTATCAAATGCCCTTTGGGCATCTAGCCAGCAATGAACATAAATTTAAAACACAATAAACCCTTCTTCTCTGTAGAAATTTTTTTTTTTCTGACATACTGAGAAAAGAAAATGCTACAGGGAAACAATTTAACAGAAGAAACCACAGGAGCATCAGACAGAGTCATTAAAAGTTGTGCACTGGGAAATAGAAAGAGGTTTCACTGAATACATAATCAAAATTAATTAAAAAGAAATCTCTCACAGGCTCTAATTGACTTTCTCTGTGTATGTCTAAACAGTATTAGATCCTGTGGTAAAGCAAGACTTCACCGGTACCTCTGAAGAATCTGTGCCTCACAACTGATTATTAGATAGTATGTATGTGAAATACTTGCATGAGGTTTAATTGTATAGGTACATAAAATTATAGCTGATGATATAAACTTTGCGGTATTATGAGAAGACCAAAAATGTTGTCAAAATATTCTTTGTGATTTTGTTTTATGTATTTTTTCTATTTTGATGCTAGTAACCTGAAAATGGATCTGTACTTCTGAGATTGCATTCAATGAGAAGGGACTGGGAAATGGACAAGGAGGGAGGAGAAGACAGTAAAACCCGGGCCTGACTCCTGATGCCCCCTGGACCACCCAGAGTGGGTGAGCCAGATGCTAAGAAGCCACTTGATAGGGAGATGCAGAATGGGAAAAGGGTGTTAAGGAAGCTATTGAGTGTCAAGGGTAATATTTTCTTTTATTTACATAAGAGTTTCCCTAAACATATGACGATATAAATATAAGTGTGGACATAGATAATATAGATACTGATGTAGATAGAGGTAGAGATAATGCAATAATATTTTGGATTTTCTTTACATCTTCCTTTGTCATTAATCCATAAACATAATTTTCAGTGCTTCAAATCTAATAAATATGCTATAATTTACTTAATCACATTTGTGTGAATTGGTTCCCCAAAAGATAAAATAGAACTAATGAAAGACTTTCAGCAAGAGACCCCTAATGGTGGACTAGGGTAGAATTGTTGAAAATAGTATCTCTAGGGTAGAATATGGAGGTTACAGGGAGAAGTGGAAACTAATCATTTATTGGCCAGTTCCTAACCAAAAAAAAAAAAAAAAAAAATTACATTTAGAGTCAGTGGGTTGTTGATTTTAACTTCAGGAAGTATGGAAAAATTTGATATTATAAATATATGCTTTATTCAAAAGACTTGGTTCTTATTGAAAAAATAAGACATACTCTGTATTTTAAGATTTCATGTTTTTATATTCTTTAAATGGGAAATGCAGAATTAAGCTAAGATTGTAGATAATACAATCTAATTGTATTCACAGAAAATACACAGCATTGCCCTTTGATATCATGTTTATCAAACTGCGGTAAAGATAAAATAAGAACATAATTATGAAACCGTCATGGAAAGTACCATACGTGATGCAAAAAAGAGGGGGGTTGTTGATGATATTTAGTCTAGAGTCATATGAGAGTTTTGTCTGTTTACAGACAACGCCATAACACTGTATCTCTTTCTGAAAATATGTTTTCAGAAGATAAATAGATTCTATTTAAGGGAGGAGATGTACGGAGATATTTTCGGTTTTCACAGTTGCAGGGAGCTACTATTGGCATTTAGCAGGAAGAGGCCAAGGATGCTGCTAGCAGCCCACAGTGTACAAAGCAGAGCCCTCCACCCTCCACACCCAACAAAAATAAATCTGACTGCAAATGCCAGTGGTGCTAAGCCTGAGAAATCCTACCCTAGGGGAAATGTGTCTTGTCTTAATTTGCCTAAAGTTCTATATGGACCAGCAATGAGTCTGTGGTCTGCTACTGTGGACTTCCTAAGTAGACGTGGGAGGACATAAGGCGCGCATCCTCTTTGACAATGTTTAACTTTACATCACAGAACTTCCTGAGACTTGCTCAGAGACATAAGGCCCATATAAATAGTCAATATTTTTATGGCAGACTGTCATACGATGTAAAGGCAAGCTCGCCTAAACAGGCACAAGGGAAGGTACCTGCAATAGTGGCTAAGATGAAGACTGCCTTAAAATACGTGAACAATGTAGCATTTAACCACGCAGTGTTTATTGCGCAGTTCTTAATCACTAATGAATGCTAACATTTTCTTGCTGTTGATACCAGGGAGAAATAGACAAATTCATGTTGCCCAGCTGCCTCTGCAAAGTGTCTTACTAAACATAAACTCCAACCTGAAGAAGATGAGTCACTGTCTCTGTGGGAAAACAGAATTTTCTCCTGAAAATAACAGTTTGCGTGGGAATGGAAATATTTCACCTTTTTGAGAGAAAAATGTTCAAATATCAAGAAAATTTACCACACACAGCTTTAATTATACTTTCTATATTGAGGCTTGATTTTTACCAGTTGAGAAAAGAATTAATGCTCAGTTCACACTGTGTCCAGAGACAGCAATTCACTTCCAGAAGGAGATAGTAGAGAAGTACACATGTTTGTCTAGGGGGGTGTGTGTGTGTGTGAGAGAGAAATTGTGTTGCATA
Source organism: Mandrillus leucophaeus (assembly GCF_000951045.1). NCBI lineage: Eukaryota > Metazoa > Chordata > Mammalia > Primates > Cercopithecidae > Mandrillus > Mandrillus leucophaeus. Next base: position 6,984,559 of record NW_012106474.1, read on the forward strand.
AGTGCATATATGTGTTTCTGTGTATGAGCGTGTATGTGTGTGTACATGTGTGAATGTGAATGTGAGAGTTTCTGTGGGTGCGTGTGCGTGCACCTGTAAGTATGGATGAACATTTATATATGCATATGTGTGTGAATGTGAGAACATATGTGTGAGTGTGTGTGAGTGTGTGTGCACGTTTGAGTGTGAGTTTGAGAGTGTGTGTGTGTGCATGCACAGGTGTATGAGTTTTCATGTATTGTGTATGCGTGTGAATGTGAGAATATGTGTGTATGCACATGTAAGTATGAGTTCATGCATGTGTATGCACATGTGGTGCATGTGTGATGTGTCAGGACTGTGCATGTGTGTGTACATATACAGTCATGCATGCATATGCCTAAGTGCTTGTGTGCACACACATGTGAATGTGTGCATGTGACTGTGTACCTAGTACTGGAGAGCTTCTTCAGAGGAATCTATCCTGAACTAATGTCATATTCTTTTTTTTTTTTTTTTGAGAAGGAATCTCACTCTGTTGCTGATGCTGGAGTGCAGTGGCACCTTGTCAGCTCACTGCAACCTTTGTCTCTTGGGTTCAAGCAGTTCTCCTGCCTCAGCCTCCTGAGTAGCTGGGGTTACAGGCGCCCACCACCACACTGGCCTAGTTTTTATATTTTTAGTAGAGACGGGGTTTCACCATGTTGGTCAGGCTGGTCTCGAACTCCTGACCTCAGGCGATTCACCCACCTTGGCCTCCCAAAGTGCTGGGATTACAGGAGTGAGCCACCACGCCCAGCCACATCAAATTCTTTCTAAAAGCACATGTGAATATACGCCCTTTGGAAAATGAAGAGGTAATCGGTTTACTGGAAACCAATTCTGTGTGAAGCATCACTTCCCTGCCTCGATGCTTTCACTTCGCCATCTCAGGAAATTGGAAGGAACTAAAGGGCCATTGTTTTGGAATTGTAACTTATTCTACAGACAGGAGGGAACCACATTGGATTTTCATGCAGAATGGGGAAGGATTATATAATCATGTCTGTATTTTATAATCAACATTCTGGTGGCAGTTTCAGAGAATAGGGTGGAGGGATAGGGTTGCTAAAAGGGAAAGCCCATGTAGTGTGCATATGCCTCTGTGAGAATTAACATTTCTGGAACATGCTTGTGGCCTTACATCTCTGCAGCACTTGTCTGAAACTATTCATCCCTATGGCCAGGAAGCAGTCTGAGACCATGAGCCCTTTACTGTCCACCCCCTTCCATCTCTGTTTCTTCTTCCAGTGACACCTAAAATGAAAGCTACCACAAAGGGACACCTGAAAGTACCTATTATCTGCTAAATATATCTATTGTCTGCTAAATGCCAGTCAGTCAGTAAGCTAGGAACTGGGATCGCAACAACGAAAAAGACCGGCCTGTCCTGTGAGGTGGGGGGGGTCTCACTACAATCTGCAATATGATGGTGACCGCTATGGTTATGGATAAAGTCCTGCAGAGCAAGCTACAGGAGTTTAATACTTTAGAGTTCTATATCAAGACTTCATTGGGATTTTTTTTTTTTCCTAGAAGAGAGAGGAAGAAAAAGAAGAATTTAAGACAAGAAAGGTCACGGTGTAATTTATGGTGGCAAAAAAGTCATTTGCTTATTTTTGGTACGTGTACCATCAAGAAAGCTCTCTTTCTCTGTGATGTTTCAACGTATCAGTCCATGTATGCACGAATAGGCTGTTTGTGAAGGGCCAGTGCACCGATTTCAGATTGTAACTTACTCTATAGACAGGAGAGAACCATGTGTTGGAGTTTCATGCAGAATGGGAAAGAAGTATATGATCATATCTGGATTTTATAATCAACACTGTGGTAGCAGTTTCGGGGAATAGGGTGGAAGGGTGGAGCTGCTAAAGGAGAAAGCTCATTTGATGTGCTGGAGATCTGCAGAGGAGAGGATGGAGTAAAGGAACATGACAGAGATTAGGTAAATAAGACTCTCTGATTAATCGAATGAGGACTCTAAAGGGAGACTGAGTATTCGTGAATGTTTCCAGACATTGTAACTGCATGGCTGGTAATGTCAGCAACTGAGATAATGAACGCAGAAAGGAATTTGAAATATTTAGAGAGAAAAAAGTGTCATTGTTACAGACTTTGCAGTGTGGAAAACAGAGCTTGTGAAGGAGCCCTGGAACGGCAGTCAGGCAAATTAAAGACCCCAGAGCTTTGTCTTTCTCAGGCATTGAGACCTCGGGTGAGCCATAGGCTCTGGCCCCTTGATCCGTAAAACTGTGATAACTGAACGTCTTTTCTGACACTGTTGCTGTCAGAGGCATCCAAGCCAGAGTAACTCCATCTTGAATAAAGCTCAAACAACACCACACCTGCCGGGTTACATTCCTGGGAAGTCAGGCTCTCAGAGTCACAGGATATTTATGGTTGAGGGAACAAGTGAATGATGCTAACCAACTAAATAAAGCCCCTTAGAACAAAAAGCATTCCTGGTTTAAGAATAGGTTTCACTTTGAAGATAACAGGACACCCATAAATTCTTGCTGAAACCAATAGTTACACAAGAAAATGACAATACTGACAGCCTGTCACAAGCTGATCACAGCCTTTGTCACAAGGCACACTAGTCCTCACCCTACTCTCCTATAGAAGCAAGAATTATGTTTGAGGAAGGGGCATTCCTCCTCTTGCTTTCTGAGGACACCCTACTCTATAGTGGAGATGCCTCTAACCACCGTAACTTCACTCTGCTCTGTGACTCACCCCAAATCTATTCCTGTACAGGGATCCAAGAACTCACTCTTGGAGTCTGGATGGAGACCTCTTTTCCAGTAACATTGTGACCATTAAATTGTGTTGTTTATATTTGTCTGTGAATTATTATCTTTGAAGAATTTATGACTGTGACTAGCATGGAAGAAACATTCTATTAATATTAGCTATTGTTGCAGGACATTTTTTACTCTTATTATGGTGAAAACGTGGTGAGTATGCATGTGTGTAGCTTTGGCTGTAGGAAAGGCACTTTTCTCGGTTCTTTCCATAGAGCAATTTATTAAATGTTCAGCAACCATCTCTGAGTAAGGTACTATTATTATTCCCCCTTTAATGATGAGAAAAGTGAGATACAGAAAAATCCAGTAATGAGACCGAAGAGAAGAAGTCACTAAGCTATTATTTTTACTCAGCGAGTAAATAGAGTAATAGAATATAGTAAATAGAATGTAGTGCCAACGCAAAGGAGACAAAGTATCAGGAGGAAGGAGATGACGCCGTATAGGTCAAGGAGGATGAAGGCTCGGCAGACGGATCATGTGGATGCGAGAGGAATTCCCATAGACAGTGGGAAGAAAGCAGACTGCAACTGAGGTTAAAAATAAATGGAAAAAGTAAAGATGAGAAAACAAACTAGTTGAGGACAAGTTTAGAGGTAAAAGCAAGGAGAGAGGAGAAGGTGAGGTTGAGAAAGAGAATGAGAGTGGGTGAAGTAATAAATCTTAATCTTCTTATTTAATTTCTTAGCTAGTCTTTTGGTGAATTCTCCTCTTCAGCTACTTGAATTTGGTAAATCAAGAAAATGAAACAAATGAGAGACAGCAACATGTTTGGGGCTACAGTATAAATCTATTCATGAGAATGGTTTCTATTAATATTCAGAATTTGATATTTCTCAGTCCACCCCACTGAGCCTCACATTTACCACTTTGTCATGAATTGGAAAAAAAAAGCAAAACTAAAAAAAATTCACCATTTAAGGCAATTATTTCTCATTTAACATCTGTAAAATACATTTGTTAGCAAGGAACAGCACAGCGTGTGTGCTTCGCATGCTAAAGCTGTTGCCTTCAAAATACTTTCTGGATGATATCTTTACAAAAATGGCTCATATTTTTTCTTTATGTATATCTCAGTTAACTGTTCTTCTGTATGCATTTAAACTGAAATATAATGCTATAGGGCTTAGAATGAGTGTTAAAATAGGACTCTTTCTGTTTGGTTTTTATGAAGCCCTCAAAATGAAATAGCAATGTAAGAGCTGCCAGGTATCCCTCAGTTCCCAAGTAAAGATGATGCACTATCTATTCAAGAAATTCTGAGAGCCTGGGTGCTGATGTTGCCAGGATTAGCCTATTATTCACCTCCAGGCTATGCAAAGTGTCCCGTCAATGAACTGGCAGTGAGCATCTCCTTGAGAGAAACGTCAGCATATCATTTATTACCCACATTTTCCTTGCAGGAAGGGAGTGGGTAATTTTCTGTTTACTTGGGAACTGGTAGTTGATTCAGTCCTGAAGAGACTAAACATGAACGACCATGCGTGGCTGGCCAGTCACCACGGGAGGGCTAAGTAAATAGGGTGGCACTTTGAGTAAGCTGCACGTCCACCAGTGATGCATGCTTTTTGGACACAGTGGATAAATACTGCTCATTTGTACCACTTGGGAAGGAAAAATGGTGGAACAATTGAAGCCCATGAGAGGGGAGTCATAAGCTGGGAAGGAGGTTGTTCGTGATGCCGAGGGAGGGAATCTCAAGGGGTCCACGCAAGTTTCAGAATCATCCTGCTTCAGTGTACAATGCACCTCCAGCAGATTACATCTGCCCTGGACAAGGGAAGCTGTATGTTTCCTTGTGTGTTGGAGCTCAGGAGAGGTGACTGTGTGCATTTCTTTTCCTCCCTTATTTAGTGATGTCTCATTTGTTGCACAAAATCAGCCATTGCTGGCGTACTTGCACCACTGAAATCAGCAAGCCCTGAGAAACAGTCCGTTTTGTTATTTGGAGTTAGAGCCATCACACTACTGTAATCTCCTCTCCCCTCCGCCCTGGCCTTGAATGGTCCAAGAAAACAAGCCGCTAGGTGTAGAACATGTGGCTGGGATTGAAAAGGGAAAAGAAGATATGTTCCTCAAATGACTTTTCTTTTCTTTTTTTTTTTTTTTGTTTGAGATGGAGCTTCATTCTTGTCGCCTAGGCTGAAGTGCAATGGCATGATCTTGGCTCACTACAACCTCCACCTCCCAGGTTCAAGAGATTCTCCTGTCTCAGCCTCCTGAGTAGCTGGGACTATAGACACCTGCCACCACGCCTGGCTAATTTTCGTATTTTTAGTAGAGACGGTGTTTCAGCATATTGGTCAAGTTGGTCTTGAACTCCTGACCTCGTGATCCGCCCGCCTCAGCCTCCCAAAGTGCTGGGATTATAGGAGCAAGCCACCACTCCTAACCACACAAATGGTTTTTAAGCCCAAAGTAGACCCAAGCTGGGGAAAATAGAGAAACTTAATCATGAGTGGATTTTAGAACTGTGAACTTGTTATGCCAGACTGAACTTGATGAAAACTAGGAGAAGCTTGCAAGGCTAAGCGATCTGATTGAGATTTACTTCAGAGGTGACAAATTAGGAAACTGTTTAAAGAGGACTTAAGGAGTATAGTGAGCAAAATACAAATTTATTTCCTATTGGTATATATTAAATGCAACTTTTTAAACTGTTTGGACTTTCTCATAGCCAGAGTCAGGCCAGCTGTGATATTGCTGTGGTTTAGAAATGCATTATTAAATATGACTTCAGATACCAGAGGACTGCTAATCCCTTTAGTTACTGCAAAATAAATGGTACCCATAGCTTTCCCTTTGAATATTGAAACAATTATTTCCCTAAGAGTCTGTGTTTTAAAAGCCCTAAGTAGAAGAATCTGGAGATGATGCATGTGGAATATGCAAGGGGGAACTGAATCCTCTCTGTTTCATCCTTGACAGTGACTACAACCAGGGCAAAACAGAGAAGGAGCTATGCTTCTACTTAGCATACAGAAAGCTTCAAGAGAATGCCACTGTCACCCTAAGAATTAGACTAAGTCATAAAATCTACAAATGTACCTTTCCTTGAACCCATCAGAGCGCCAAGTATTTTGTATTATGAAGCCTGAGGAGACCTTCCAAGGACAGCCAGGGTGCATTGGCAGAGCATGGGAGAAAGAGGGGACCAACATATATGTGGATAAGAAGAAATCAGATGCAATTTTTACGAATTCCTAAATGCCAAATGTGACAGTTTAGATCGGAAGCCCAGGATGTAAGAGGAGTCCATGCTTACTCTCAAATGCTTTCTCATAGACCTCCGTTAGGTGCTGACAAGGAAGATCCCAGTAGGGCAGGAGACAGGAGCACCTCTGCTGTGGCCGATGCAGGCATGCTGGCCATCATTGCTTCTTCTGGGCAGCTGAGAAGCATCATCCACTTCCCCAGAACCTTTTTTATATGGAGTGAAAGCTTTAAGGGGCTGTTCAGCTAACCCTCCAACCTCCAGAGCCCATGCCAAGTTCTCTGCTTCTGCAAAAGGAGTTCAAGTGAAAGACATCTGCAGCTGTGAAAGGGGGCAAAACCCTCCCTGTCCCAAGCCCCAAGCCCCAAGCCCCAAGCAAGGATTTCCCTAGCAGGGAGGAAGGTAGAATCAAAAGACCTCTACCCCTGGGAGAGGAGGGAGGGAAATCGCCAAGGACCAGGGTTATGCAACAGCACAAGGGAAGTGCCTGCTGGTTCTGGGGTCAGGGGAGGAAGATGCCTACTGCCCAAGAGCCAGCACAGACACAAGGCAGAGCTAGACTGCCACGGGGCTGGGGTCAAGAACACTGAGAAAGCTCAGCTTGCAGCTCCTGAGGGTAGGGCTTGCCCCAAATGGAGGAAAGAACAGAATGGACTTCTGAAAGTTGATGGTAGAGCTGAAACACCAGGAAGATACCCCTGTCATCTGAGGCCCAACTGCTAAGCACAATGCAGCAATCCACTGCTGAACAAGCTTAAATCCTGTGGTGCATTGCAGGTAAGGAAAGCAACAGTGACCTGCACGTCCAACTCAACTGATGAGACTGAGCCAAACATCTACACTAATGGCCTTAGAGAAGAAGAGATATGACCGTATTTGGCTATGAATAAAATTTACTTCAGTGTCTACCATTTAATCTATACAGTATCATAGAGTCAATAAAAATTATAAGAAGGATATTAAGCAATGATGGAGAAAAAAATCAAGTGTCAAGAGATAAAGCAATCAACAGAACAAGATTCAGAGAAGACCCAGATATTGGAGCTATTGGACAGGAACTTTAAAGTATGCTTATTGTGTTAAAAGATACAGTGGAAAGAAATACATAGTTCAACATATATGAACACATGGAGAATTTTAGCAGAAAGTTGAAAACTATAAGAATAAAAGAGAAATACTAGAAAAAGCCCCACAATGTGAGACAGGAAAAACTTATTTGATGACTAACCAATAGGCGGAATAGGAAAAAAAAAAAGGAATTAGTATGCTTGAAGGTTAGGTTAATAAAAATTTTCAAATTGAATTACAAAGAAAAAATAATATGAAAGAATAGAATGGAGCATCCAAGGGTCATGTGACAAATCCAAATTGTCTGACATAATTGGAATTAGAATTCCAAAAGGAGGAGAGAGGCAAAAGAGTACACAAAGCGTAGTGAGTAAACATTTTGTGAAATTAATGAAAGAATCTGAACCACAGATCCAAAAAGCTCAGAAACCTCCCTACCAAAAATGAAACAAAACAAAACACTCCACAGCTAGACACAACATAGGAAAACTCTAGGAAACCAATGATAAGAGGTCAAAGCACAAGGGAGCCTTACATACAGTGGGCCAGGGAAGACTTACAACAGTTTTATAATCAGGAACACTGGATGACCAAAGGCGAACAAATCTTAAACATACTGATAGGGGAGATAAACACAATTAACTCAAAAATCTCTACTCACTAAAAAATCTTTCATTAATTAAGGTGAAACATAGACTACTGATGAAAAACAAAATTTGAAATAATCCATTGTCAGTAGACATGTACTAGAAGAAATGTTAAGAAAATTCTTTAGGCAGAAGAGCATGAAAGCAGGTGGGGATTTGAGTCTAAACACTAGATCACGAGAAACAGTAAAAATAAACATAAAATAGAGTTTGTGTTATCTTTAGCTGCTTTCAAAGATAATTGTTTAAATAAAAGTAGTTATAATCTATTAAAGCACTTGCATCATAGCTAGAAGTAAAATTTGTGAAAACAATAGCACAGAGCATGGGAGAGGAAATTGAAGTAAAATGTAAACTTCTCATTCTCTTTGTGAAGTGGTGTAATATTATTTGAAGTTGGACTGTGATAAGTTAACACGTATTTTTTGTACCTTATATCAACCACTAGAGATAAAATGAAATCATAAAATATTCATTCAATCTAAAACAATATAGATAAAGAAGAAAAGGTAACCAAGAATAGATGTGGAAAGAGAAAACAAAGCGAGTCATACATTTTATTCCAACCATATTAATAATTTTCTTAAATTTAATTGACTCACCAATTTTACTCCTAAATATATGCCCAGTGGAAACGAAAGCTTATGCTTCCACAAAGACTTGCACATAAATACTCATAGGATATAGGATGGTTCTATATATTAATGGTCATTACACAACTGTGTACATTTGTCCATACTCATCAACTGTAAAACCTAAAGAGGTATATTTTACCAAGTATAAAATATGTCACATCAAACCTCACCAAAAAATTTCAAACAGACAAAAATGTTATTCCAAGAGCTTTAAAACAGAACAAAATACCAAAACATGGAAATTACTTGGTTCATTAAAATATTACATATTTTTAAAATTTAGGTTATTTATTCTAGATTTGTTATACTTTGGTGAGGAAATGTAAATTATGAAGCAAATAATTTAATTAAAAATATGCTGACTGCTTCCTAGAGGTTATTTATCTTTAAACAATGCCATTGTTAGGAGAAATTAAGAAAATAATTGTGACACATTGTGACAACTAAAATTTAAAAAAATTCTTTTAACTTTTACAATGCATTTTTTCTTTAAAATGAATAAAATATAGATATGTAATTTTGATGTAATATTTCCCTTCTCCCTGATAAAGCTATTATTAGACAAAAGTGTTTAATATTTTACGGCATTTTAGAACTGAGGAAGGCAGGTAGTAATTCAAGAATAAAATGCTACATGTTTAATCTTTTAAGTGTACTTTGAATTAATTGACCACTATAGGAAAAGCAGAATAACATTATAAATGCTTTGCTATATGCATTAGGGTTTGGCCTCTAATGATCTGTTCCTGAAGGGATATGTCTTCTTTCTTGTCTTAGAACATTTATGTGGATTAATTTTATCACCCCAGCAGTGTAAGCCTCCAAGGTTATAAATTGGGTTTACTTGCCTTAGCTTTTATCAAATATCCGCATCACATTCTAAAAATACAAATAAGGAGTCCCATATGGTGAAGCGTGACCAGTCTCAGATTAGATTAATATTGAATTGTTCTGCTCTTTCATTTTAGAACAAACTATTACTGATACACGAAAGCCCATTGAAACAACACTGAGAGCACCAAGAAAAGAGGTAGTTTCCATGTGTTTGCTTTATCGTCAATAGCAGGCCACATTTTTAACTCCTTAGGGCTGGGATATAATGCCACGTTCCTTCTCTCAAGTAGTATCCCTAACTGACCATAAAATTCTACATGCAGGCGACTCTCATTTCTCCTTTCAAACATCAACAGATTCTATATTGCATCTCGGAAAGATGATAAAACATGAAAACCAGGTTTATCTTAGCGGTGAGATGAGATACTTTCACTATTAGCAGTAGAAAATAACACTGATTCTGGGTGACAGAGTCTAGGAATCATCCAACACCAAAAAAACTGGTCTCTAGGAGTAAACCATTGGAAATACACCCTCAAGGGGGCAGAGCATAGCTCCACACTACTTAAATCCTGGCTATGCAGTTATTTTCTTCCAAAGCATACAAGTCTGAAAATGGGGAAAAAGAGTAACTCTAAAGTGGAGAGGCCTGACAAACACTACCGCTGCCAGATGACGGAGGCCAGCATCGACAGTGATGAGTCATGTGGACGGCATGTACCCGTGACAGGATGTGATGAGATTGGCACTTTATCACCATGGCCTTCCTCTCCCAAACCCACAATGCCAGCAAAATGATGAGGAAACCTCAGACAAATCCCAATGGAGGGACAATGTGCACAACACTTGACCAGTATTTTTCAAAATGGTCAAGAACATCAAAAACAAGGAAGACCTGAGAAACCGTCACGGCCAAGGAGACATGACAACTAAATGTAATGTGAAATCCTGCATGGGTCCTAGGACAGAAAAAGGAAATTAGGCAAAGCTATGGGAGTTGGATGGAAGTGTGGCCTTTAGTTAATAATAAAATACTGATATTAATTATTGATTATTAATATAATAATTACTTATTAACAATCCATTGATGTCAGTCCAGTAATTGTAACACATGTACCATATTAATTTAAGATGTCAATAATAAGAGAAACTGGATGCAGGTATATGAAAAATCTGTATATTTTCATAATTTTCTGTAAATCTAAAATTGTTCTAAAGTTAAAGTCTCATTTAAAAATAAACTTTGGGGAAACAACCATGGTGTGTGTCACTTCTTTATTCTATCTGGTTAATGTCCTTCATGAGCATTAAATAATATCATCTGTTTTATTTTGTAATTTTATTTTCATGTATTTTAAACTACGTTCATATTTTCCACGTTGCCTCATTTACTTGCTGATGCTCAGTGTTGCTGGCATTAGCTACTGGCAGAAATTGTGCTCTTAGTCTCACGCATTGCCCTATTGTCATGACAATATTTAGCATGGAGTGTGAGTACCGTCAGTGGTTTGATTAGTTAGTTTACCTATTTTAAATCACATCTAGAGTCAAAGTGACTCTTAAAGAAGATTGAGTACAACTCTTTGTCTCAGCCACTCAGTGACAGAGGCAAGATTAGAAACCTTATTAGTTGAAATTCCAATTTATTGAACTTTTTATTATAAACTAACTCAGAAAATAATAACCTTGTTGAATCACATATAGTAATATATAATTTATAATTAATTCAACTCCTTGAGATAACGTCAACAGGAAACAAATGTTTGTTTCCCTTTGGCATTAAACTTATTAGCTAGTTTTTCAAATAGGATTCAGTTTTCCTCAGAAAGAAATTTATTTAGAGCAGAAACCAATTCAAAGAATCTCCTGCCCCCTCTTTGGGGACAAATTCATTTGTGTTGGCCTATAGGGCACTGTTTTGTGCACTGGGGCATTATCTTAACATATGGTGCCCAAGTTTCTTGAAGGAATAAAATCAGTGTAAAAAAGGAATAATTTTCTTTTTTACATAATGGTCAGAATAAGATCAACAGTTTTCTATTATTAGATATTAAGGGTTTTAAGGACAATCATTATCAAATGAGCAGTTGTTCAACAGTGTATTACCGAACCTCATAAAACAGGATCTGGCTTTTGTTGAATCTGTAGTAGGGTGGCTTTAATTTGATATGAGATCAGAATTAAACAAAATAAAACAAAAACTATCTTTGTCTTTCTCTTTCAAATTAATTATTTTTGAGAAATAGGATGCCCTTTGCTTTAACTAGACATTTAAAACAAAATATTTTGGTAACATTTTAGCCGACTTATATGTGTTGTTGTCAAGTCAGTGCATCAGCAAGGAAGCGACTCCAAGAAGGGAGGGGGGCCGAAGGTGTTTGCTAGTGGGAAGGTCCTGATCAACTGAGTGCTGTTAGCAAAGGCATTGTTCCCACCGGCACAACATTAAAAACACTGGTCAAATAATACCTTGTCTTGAATTCGTCAGAGATCTCAAATCACAGGGAGAAACAGAACCCCAAAATTTGCTTAACTGGAACAGATGTCCGTGCAATAAGTTGGTCAGAAGATGCAGACAGAAACTCTCAATGAGTTGCTAAAGCTGAGTGTGGGTTATCCTGAGATGATGAAAATCCTGTAGGTCACGGATGTAGGGGAGGAGGGGATTTACACACTTTCACAGGCACACTTTGCACACTTTCCTTTTCACAAAGGATTTCTCAGACGCCTCTCCAAACACTCAAGGGGAGCATCAAGGAGAATCCCTAGAAAACTTCCTCCTGGAGCAGTCTGGGGAAGGGAATGTTCACCACCACAGAAATTCTGCCCAGAGCCATCTCCATCTTCTCTCCTAAGAAACAACATTTTCAATCTGCAGGGGGAAAAAAGCAATAAAACAGTGGATTGAGGACACTGGTGGAAATCCCACTGAAGATGGGGGAAAGAGAAAAGGGTAACAAACAGTCTACCCCTGGGTGATGGGGAGAAATACTGGACAGCCTCACTTAAACCTGAAGGCTGTAATGCTTGTGAAGACCACACCCTCAGACCCAGAATCACAGCATATGCTTAAGAGTGAGATTTCTTCACAACACCAGATAATGTCCCGTCTGCACAGTCTAGTACCATGCAAAGAAGTGTTGAGAATAAATCGCGTGGAATAGAGCTGGGAGAGCTGCAGGGACAGTCTCTCTGGATAGCAGAGCAAAGGAAATGGCCAATGCTAAGCAGAAAGATGTAACTCATAAGAAAACAAGTGCTTATGTCTAAGCATTAAAATAAAAAGCTTCAGTAGCTACTGTGTGACAAAACATGCCCAGTTGGAGGCAAAAACTTATGAGGCACAACAAAAGGCAAACAAAAACACAGTCTGAGGAGACAACAATCATCAGAGCCCATCTCACATGTGACAGAAATGCTGGAAATATCAGATGTGAAGTTTTTGAGAAGCTATTATTAATATGTTTTGTGAATTGACTGTTTGTGTTCCCACAAAATTCATATGTTGGCAAAGCTCTAATACCCAGTGTGATGGTAATTACAGGTGGGCCTTTGTGAGACGATTAGGGTGAGATGAAGTCATTGGGGAGGGAGGCCATAAAGGGATTAGTCCTTAAAGAAGACGAAGAGCTTGAAGGTTCTCCTCTCGCTCTCTCTCTCTAACACACACACACACACACACACACACACACACACAACTTTCTGTCTCTTATATGAGGTCACAGCAAAACTAAAAATCAAAACCAAAACTAAACAGAAACCCCGAAATGGATACAAAATAAAGCCAGATTAGTTATATTAATTCGAAATGAAATAGTCTACAAAATGAGGACTATTATCGGGGATAAAGATAGACATTACATAATGATAAAATGTCAACTCTACAAGAAAAACGTAGCAATTCCAACATAAATCCTTATACCAGCAATTTTGACAGCAGAGATTTTTATGTAGTGCTTGTAAAGGTCACATGTGTTTGGAGCATAAATTCTCATACTTCAGCCTTGCCTATTCCTCAAGGTGTCTGTCACCATCACCGCCATATTGCTGCTGTCTACCTCAGGGCTGCGACCCGTCCCTGACGTGACTTCATCCTCTGGTTCCCATGTCCACATCTCTTCTTCTATACCCAAATCTTCTTTGCCTCCCTCTTAGACTGACACATGTGATTACATTTAGGCACCAAGGAGATCATCCAGAATAAACTTCCATCTCAATATCCTTGGTTTAATCAGATCTGTGAGGCCATGTGAGGTCACATCCACACATTCTGGGAATGAGGATGTGGACTTTTTCGTTTTTCAGCCCACTTCATTATTACTTCCAATAACTGCTTCTCTCTATTTCTTTGTTGGTTTGTTTGCTTGTTTTATTTATTTATTTATTTATTTATTTATTTATTTATTTATTTATTTATTGTCAGGTTCTGAGACACCTTTTTCCAACACTTTTTAGCCATATCTTTAATTCCAAGACATTGGCATCGATGCTGCTGAGGTTGTCTTAGCCAGAACACGTTCCCGGTCTCAGGAAAACCTCTGATTTTCTCCTTTTTCTGCTTCCAGGGTTGTTCCAGACCTCTCTCTCTCTCTGGGACAAACAAAGTCATCTTAATGGGACTGGGCTTTCAGAAAAAGTAAAAGGAAGGAAGGAAACAAAGAGGGGACCAAGGAAAAGGAAGGCCTTTGATTCCAAGAACCTAATTTATGTTTCCTGAGACAAAGGAGCATATTGTCTGGACCATGTACTTGAAGTGGGAGAAAGGGAAAAAACAAAGAGAAAAGATACAGACACTTTAGTTAGAGGTAGAAATAACAGAGCTGAGTTTAAATCTAGGTTCAGCCCTGGTTGAATGATTTGAGCTTCGAGTGTAAAACAAAGATAAAAATTCCTACCTCACAGGGCTATTAAAAAATAATCAGTGACTTGAAAGTACCATGCAAATATAAATTATTATTGTTTTTATACAGATGGGAACAAAACAGTCATTAACTTCCATATTTATTTCTGCTGTCTTCTTATTTCTCATTGTTTTTGACTTGTGATGTAGACAGCCATGACTGATTGAGTGGGAATGTATATTTTTTCTTCTTTTAAAATTAAGGGAACACACAGTTTTAAAGTCAATTTTTAATTTTCATGAAATAGCAGTGGATTGACCTCTACTAGATTATCCTGCTGCAAAGCCATGTGCAACTGACCTGAATGAGGCAATTGATTTTTTCATAGCTCCTCATGAAGCCCGTTAGGCAGGTTTCACTGTAGAGTCCATTACTGCGAGAGAGAGCCATTGGCCCTTTTTATGACTGGCAATATAGAAAGGTTCATTAGCTCCCAGCACCTACACAATGCAGACATCCAGGGCTGAGGGGCCAGAGCAGGCACTGGAGGCACTTTTTTCTTTCTGCTTATTAGCACCTTTTAATGAACAGTAAATCACCACTTTCACGTGTCTGCTCTGAAATCCTCTCCCAAGGAACAAACACACAAAGGGCATCAGTGACCTGCTCTTCCCCTCTCAGTGTGGTTATTAAAAGCTCACAGTGGCACAGACAGGAAACATTTAGAGGGATGTGCAGAAGGTCAGCTCCTAGCTTCAGTCCTCCATGACATTGAGATATAACATGAACTGGTCAGTGAGCTGTCAGCTGTCATTCAATGATCCAGTGTCAACTATTTTCCAAATGAAATATAACTATGTTTCCTATATTTTAAGCTAGATTTTTCTAAATAAAATATAACTGGGGAGGTATATGAATTTAGAAGCATTACTAGAAATTACACGCTGAGATATCACTTTTCTCCTTAACTGGCATACCAAAGTTGAGAGGAAGTACAATTAAAATTCACTAGTGACATGGGAACTCTCTAAATAAGTGAGTTCTCACTCATAGGTGGGAACTGAATAATGAGATCACTTGGACTCGGGAAGGGGAACATCACACACCGGGGCCTATCATGGGGAGGGGGAGGGGGGAGGGATTGCATTGGCAGTTATACCTGATGTAAATGACGAGTTGATGGGTGCTGACGAGTTGATGGGTGCAGCACACCAGCATGGCACAAGTATACATATATAACAAACCTGCACGTTATGCACATGTACCCTAGAACTTAAAGTATAATAATAATTAAAAAAACAAAAACAAAAAACAAACAAACAAAAAAGAAGTGGGTTCCCCAAATGGTAGGATGGATAACAATGGCCTGAAACTCCCAGGGACTCTGAGTTTTTAATTTTCATCCTGTAGTTCAACATTGTATTCACTTTAATTATTTTTAAATTATCTAGGTAGTTTATCTTCTTTGAAAAAATATAATGTTCAGGGTAACAAATAATTATAAAAGTATATATACTGCACATAATTTTAAACATATTTTATTCACATATTTATCCACATATACAATTTTTGTTTATTGTTCGATGTACATTAGGAAGTGCCTTTCTGATTAATGAATGAATATCTCTGTATTATCATTCTAAATGGATACATAGTGCAAATTTGTATGGATTCACCATAAAGTCTCTAGTAAACATCTTATTGTCTTCAGCTTTCTTTTCTCCTTTTCTTTCTTCTCTCCCTCTTCCTTACGTTTTTGCTGTTTAAATATCAGTGCAGTAAACACACATAAAGTAAGGTATTATGGTGTAGCATCTGTTTTTTCTTTTAAGAGCCTTATACTCTTTGAGAGGTAGATGTCAAGGACACAGGTGTTAGCTGATGCCATCGCTTGTGACAATTCTATTCCAAATGGGACCGTGAGAAACATGTGGATTTGCTCTTGAGAACTATATTTACATCTATTTTTTTCTTGGGTTTCTAATAGATTTTGCAATAATATTCTATATTACTATGAAGATATAATAAATATTCCTGTATTGAACTTTTAGCAATGTAGAGGAATCATTTTTAAAATGTAGTAATCTTTTAAAGATATTAATATAATATGCTATGAATATAATGTACTATTAATATTGCAGCTTGTCAGCACCATTTATTGAAGAGGGTGTGCTTTCTCTGAAGCATGTTCTTGGAGCCTTTGTTAAAAATTAGTTGGCTGTAAATACATGGGCTTACTTCTGGGTTCTCTATGCTGGTCCATTGGTCTATGTGGCTTTTTCTACCAATGCCTTGCTGTTTTGGTTACTATCACATTGTAATAAATTTTGAAGTCAGGCTGTGTGCTGATTCTAGCTTTATACTCTTTCCTTGGGATTGCTTTGGCTATTCAGACAATGTTTTGGTTTTATATGAATTTTAGGATGTTTTTGTCTATTTCTATGAAAAATATCATTGGTATTTTGATAGGAATTGCACTGAATCTGAGGACTGCTTTGGGTAGTTGGGAAAGTTGGTTATCTATATACAGAAATGTTAATCTAGACCCCTATCTCTCACCATATAAAAAGCCAAATAAAAATGGATTAAAGACTTAAATGTAAGACCCAAAGCTATAAAACTACTAGAAGATAACATAGCAGAAACACTACAGGACCAGGACATTGGTCTAGGCAAAAATTTTGTGGCCAATAAGACCCCAGAAGCATAGACAACAAAAATAACAATAGACAAATGAGACATATTTAAACTGAAAATCTGCACACCAAAGGAAAGCATCCATAGAGCGAAGAGACAGCCCGTTGAATTGGATAAAATATTTGCAAACTATTCATTAGAATGCTTACAGAACTCAAAGCAGTCAACAAGAAAACAAGCAAATAAACAATTCTAATGAAAATGAATAAAGGATATAAATAGATACATCTCAAAAGAAGACATACAGATGGCCAACAAGTATTCAAACATGCTCAGTGTCACTGATCATCAGAGAAATGCAAATCAGAACCACAGTGAGATGTCAATTTAGCCCAATTAGAATAGCCATCATCAAAAACAAAAAAATATCAGATGCTGGCAAGGATGCAGAGAAATGGGAACTCTCATAGACTTTGGTGGGAGCGTAACTTAGTACAGTCATTATAGAAAACAGTATGGAGGTTTCTCAAAAAAACTAAAAATAGAATGACCACACAATCAACAGCCCCACTATTGGCTATTCATCCAAAGGAAAGGAAATCAGTATATCAGAGGGATGCATGCACTCCATGTTTTTGCAGCGCTATTCACAATAGCAAAGATATGGAATCAATTTCAGTGTACAGTGGATGAATGGATAAAGAAAATGTGGTATATTTACACAAAGAATTACTATTTTGTCCACACAAAAGAATGAAATCATGGTATGCAACAACATGGGGTTTTCAGAGAACTAGAAGTCATTGTGTTAAGTGAAATAAACCAGACATAGAAAGACAAATATCACATGTAGTTATTCATACATGGGAGCTAAAAATGTAGATTTCATGCAGGTCGAGAGTATGATGATTGTTACTACAAGCCAGGAAGAATGTGGATATACGGAGGGGGGATAAAGAGAGGTTTGGTAATGGGTACAAACACACAGTTAGATAGAATGAATATGTTTTAGTGTTTCATAGTAGAGTAGGGTGACTATAGCTAACAACAATACATTGCACATTTCAAAATAGCTAGAAGTGAAGACTTGAAATGTTCTGAAAGCATAGAAATGATAAATGCTCATGGTGATGGATATCATCACTTGACTTGATCATCGCACATGGTATACATGTCACAAAATGTCAAATGTACCCCATATATATGTACTATTATGTAACAATAAAACATTTTTTAAATTACAGATTTTTAGATATTAATATTAATATCTTTTTTATTTATAGGCACTTTTAAAACATAGTTATAATCTTTTCAGTCATTTTTTAAAGTGGATTGTACATGAGGCAAAATTGACTAAGTTTGTCTTAAAGCAGCTTAATCTACTATATCTCTATATAATGTCCTTTTTATTTTATACTTGAATTAGGTTGTCTGTCATTGTTACTTTTACATGTCATTTTAAACTGTTTCTGAGTATTCATTGTTCATGAATTAGAAAAAGATGTTTTGGGGATGCTATGCAGATTAATTTGATTTACTTTGGCTACTTTGCTAATGGTATTAGTCCCTGGTTTCTTTGAAAGCAATATTTTATTAAGACCAGTAGAAGACTTTATATTCAAGCGGTTAGATTTGAATATATAAACCTGCTTTCTGTATAAAATTAAGAATAAGTCTTGCAGTAAAAATCAGTTATTTTGTTTGTAAAATGGGAATAATACTTATTTTTCAAGATTTGTGTGAAAATCATCTGGAATAAAATATATAAAAGCATCCAATATCATATAGGACCTAATTCATAAGAAAGGATTAAATAATTTTTTCTCTTACTTTGAAAAAATAAAATACATTCTTTCATTGAGAAAATCAGTTGATTTAATTTGATTTGATCAGTGAATTCATTCAAATCAACTTGGTCATGTTATATTGCTGTGAAGATTCATCTTCACTTTAACATTTTTGGAAGAAGAGAAATTAAGATGTGGATGCCATTTCTAGTTCTTTACTTGACTGAGTTTGATCTTTGATAAAATTTGTTTAATGGGTACTATTTCTAATTTGAATTATTAATTAGGTATTATTTTTAATTAGGTGATTCCTAAATGAAAGAAAATGCAATTGTTTCCTCAGGTCAATGCTTTCTAACTTAAACTCTTCAATACATTTCAATATTCTGCTTTTTTTCCTACAAAATTGATTTTTTTTTCTTTTTTCTTTCTTTTTTTTCAGACAGAGTTTTGCTCTTGTTGCCCAGGCTGGAGTGCAATGGCGCGATCTCGGCTCACGTCAACCTTTGCCTCATGGGTTCAAGCAATTCTCCTGCTTCAGCCTCCTGAGTAGCTGGCACGTGCCACCAGGCCCAGAAAATTTTTGTATTTTTAGTAGAGACGGAGTTTCACCATGTTGACCAGGCCTCTCTCCAACCCGTGACCTCAAGTGATCTGCCTGCCTTAGTCTCCCAAAGTGCTGGGATTACAGGCGAGAGCCACCGTGCCTGGCCGGCTGTCTTTTCACTAAGGTAGCTTGCTGAGTCATACTAACACATAGTACAAATAGCCAAAAGACATATTAGATGACAAAATAATGTTAGGAAAAGCTCAACTCTCTCTCTCTTTCTCTGAACTGATAGAGTGAAAGGTGTAAAAACACCTATTCATATTTATTGCCAGGCACTATTCCTCAGCTTCTATAGTCTTATTTTTTTTTATCCCTGGGGCCACATGATCTAATATTGATGAGATGAGTCTCACACCATTTCGATGATTAATTGTAGCCATATGTGGAAGACATTTGTTATATTTAGCTCAAAAGCATAGAATTTGATTTAAGTGGAGCTGAGCCTATTTATCCAATTCTGAGATTTGCTTTTCTGCCTTCTTGTCCTGAGTTAAAATGTGTTTTGGTCTCCAAGTCTTTCCACAATGTGGATGTGCCTCACTCTAAATAAATGCTTCCCCTGCAATCCAGGCTGAATTCTGGGCCCGAACATTAACCCTGTGTGGAGCCCTGTGGCTGGTCTTCCTTCATGCCATTGGTGAAATCACCTGCTGCCCATCTAACTTCACACAAAACAGTACATGGGGCTGGAATCCCTGATACTGACTGGACTGCCGTTCCTTTTTTTTCTTTTCTTTCCTTTTTTTTTTTTTTTTTTGAGACGGAGTCTCGCTCTGTCGCCCAGGCTGGAGTGCAGTGGCCGGATCTCAGCTCACTGCAAGCTCCGCCTCCCGGGTTCACGCCATTCTCCTGCCTCAGCCTCCCGAGTAGCTGGGACTACAGGCGCCCGCCACCAATACGGCTAATTTTTTGTATTTTTAGTAGAGACGGGGTTTCACCGTGTTAGCCAGGATGGTCTCGATCTCCTGACCTCGTGATCCACCCGCTTCCGCCTCTCAAAGTGCTGGGATTACAGGCTTGAGCCACGGTGGGCCGTTCCTTTTTTATCAGATTCTTTGGAGAGCGGGTCTTCCAACGTGACTGAGCCGCTTTCCCTCTCGTGTCCGTAGTACACCAGGAAACGTTTCTAGTCCCTGGTTTTTGTCCCTCCTCGTCTTTCCTGGGCGTCATAGTTAGTATTGGTCACCCCAATTCTACATTCAGTGTCCATTTTAAACACTGCACCTTTACATCTAGTTTTCCGTTTTGTAGATGATTATTTTATACCCCCAAAGACACATTAATCTAATAAAGATGAAAACCCATTCCTACTGTCAGAATGAAAAGTGAAGTCTTTTAGGTATTCTTGAAAAGTGAAGTTATGTGATACTGTGGTAATTCTCTTTGTTATAGAATTACAGAATTCCCTGGTAAATTTGGAATCGGTACAGTGCATGGTAAAGTTAGAGCTAATATCTTTTTTAAAAAGTAAGACTACTAGAGCTTCCAGTTTCAGCTTTAAAATGTCGAGAGTGTGGAAGTTTCTACTCTTAACCTTACAAAAAGAAAACTTAACAAAGTGAATCTTAGGAACTTTTATTGGATCCCTCAAAAAAGTGAGATCCCAGGGCAAATTACCAAATTAGCACCCCAAGATCTGGAGAAACAGGAGAATCTAGAGTTACAGCTGAAACGTACTTACCTGGAGCACAGATGCCAGCGACATAAGCTGGTAGGAGCACTTCAGGAAGGTGGAGGCTAAGAAACAATTTTGAAGGTCATGGTCCAGAGACTCAGACCCAAGGAAAGACTGAGATTTAATCATGAGATTATAGGATGCTTTCCGTTTCCAGGCCATGCCACCACACCAACAGAGAGAGCTTTGGTAGGTTAACAGCAGACTACAGCTGCAAGAGCTACGAAGTGCCAAGTCTCCCTGAGGAAAAGTGCTCAGGGAAGCCCGGAGTCAACAGGCAGACAAAGACACTACACGAATTTGAGATCTTTGGGACCTACAGCTACATCAAATTAAACACAGCCCAATTCCTTGCCATTAGTGAAGTAGACAATACCTCAGATCCTATTGCCAGGTTTCACTGAAAAATTTCACTGAAAAATTACAAGATACACTAACAGCAAGGGAAGACACAATCTAAAGACAGGAAAAACGTCAGAACCAAACACAGACGTTGAAATTATCAGAGAATTTAAAATAAGTGTGATTAATATGTTAATGACTTTTGTGGGAAAAACAACAACAACAACAACAAAACAAAACAGACAATACCCAAGAACAAAGAATAAAATAAGTGAAAAGATGGGAATGCTAAAAATATTTTAATATGGTAGAAATAAAAAAGTAAAGGGTGAGCTCATCAATAAACCTGTCATAGATGAAATACTTAGTGAGCTTGAAGATATGTCAATATAAACTTCCCAAACTGAAATGCAAAGAGAGAAAATAATTAAAAATAAACAGCAGAGAATATGCAGGAGCTGTGGGACAGTAACATATGGTAATTGGAGCACGAGAAGAAGAAGAAAAATCTTACAGAATATGGAAACTACTCTAACTAATAAGAGCCAGAATTTTCCAAGATTATTCACAGACATTATACCTCAAAACCAGAAACTCAAAGAACACTATTCAGGCCAATTACCAGACATTTTACGCCTACACATCATATGTTCAAACATCAGAAAACCAATGACAAGGAGAAAATATGAAATAAATCAGAGAAATTATAAAACATGTTATCTATAGAAAAAAAAAAGAACTATATTGGACTTCTCATCAGAAACCATGCAAGTAAGAGGATACTGAAAACGGGCTGGGCATGGTGGCTCACACCTGCAATCCCAGCACATAGGGAGGCCCAGGCAGGCAGATCACTAGAGGTCAGGAGTTCAAGACCAGCCTGGCCAACACGATGAAACCCAGTCTTACTAAAAATACAAATATTACCCAGATGTGGTGGCGGGCTCCTGGAATCCCAGCACATAGGGAGGCAGAGGCAGGAGAATCACTTGAACCTAGAAGGCGGAGATTGCAGTGAGCCAAGATCATACCACAGCACTCTAGCCTGGGTGACAGAGAGATTCTGTCAAAAAAAAAAAAAAAAAAAAAAAGAGGATACTGAAAACGATTTAAAGTATTGAAAGTAAAAAAGGAAAAAAATACATCAACAACCTGGATTTCTATATCAAGCAAAATTATACTTCAAAAGTGAAAAGGAAATAAAGACTTTCTTAGACAAACAAAAATTGAGAAAATTCATTGCCAGGAGACTACACTGAAAGAGATATTTAAAAATATTTTCAAGGAGAAGGAAAATGATATAGGTCACAAAATGAGATCTATATGAGGAAATGAAAAGCATCAAAGAATGAATAAGTACAGGGAAAAACGATCTTTCATTTTTTTTATTCTTAAAGACCTAATTCTAGTAATCCCAGACTGTTTGGTCAACATAATGATAATAATACCAATGCATTGCGTGATTATAGTATAAAAATAAGTGGAATGATCACCACAACATTATAAAGGATGGGAGAGAGGAGTTAAGAGTACTTGGTTATAAGGTACCTGTATTACCCAATAAATGGTATAGCATTATTTGAAAGTGGAGTTAAATTCCTTGTGAATGTATATTATAAACTCTTAAGTAGCTACTAATTTGTTATAAAAGGTAAAATTGATATGTTGAAAGAGGAGAAAAAATGGAATCATATAAAATTCTCGATTCAAACTAGTGAAATCAGATAATTGGGGAAAATAAAAAGTAAAGACCAATGGCACTGAATAGAAACATAGCACATATTGATATAAATATATCAATAATCACTTTAGATGTGAATGATTTAAATATAACAATTAAAAGACAGAGACTGTCAGAATAGATAAATAAAAATAAACACAAGGACAAAGTATGTATTATCCAAAATGAGTTCATCTTAATTACAAAGATATAGATCAATTTAAGGTAAAGGGGTAAAAAAAGCTACGTGTCCCAGCCTAATTTTTTTAAAGCCAGAGTAACTGTATTAATTGCGGACATAGCAGTCTTCAGAACAAGAAAATGTATCAAGGATACAGAGGGAAATGCATTATGATAAAGTGATCAGTTTCCAAGAAGTGATAATAATTTTAAAGGTGTATGCACCTAGCAAAAGACCATCAAAATACATGAGGCCAAACCTGATAGAACTGCAATAAAAGATAGACAAATCCACTGTTATACTTGGAGATGTAAACACGTGTTACAGCAACTAATGGGTCAAATAGACAGAAAATCAGTAAATATATAGTTGATCTGATCAGTACCATCAATCAATTTGATTTAATTGAAGTTTATGGAATACTTCATTCAATATTGATAGGATGCACACCCCTCTTGAGGTCTCATAAAACATTCATTAATATAGACAACATTCTAGATGAGAAAACATATCCTACCAAATTTTTAAAAAGAATTATATAAATTATATTCTCAGACAACAAAGGAATTTAACAAAGACTTGTATAACAGAAATAATTGAGAAATCTTCAGATTTAAAGATTAAATGACGTATTTCTAAATAACACCCAGGTTAAAGAGGAAATCTTAAGATAAATAATATTTTGAGCTAAATGACAATGAAAATAAAACATCAGATTTTGTGGACTACATCAAAAGCAACACCTAGAGAAAAACGCATAGCATTAAATGCTTATATTAGAAAAGAAGAGAGATCTAAAATTAATAATCCAAAATTCTAGCTGAGGGAAGTAGAGAAAGTGGATCATGGTAACCCTGAAGAGATGCAGAATAATGTGATTGGTAAGAATTAAAACAGAGAGCAAGTAAATTGAAACAGGATGAAAATAGAGCAAGTCAACAAAACTAGAGCTGATTCTTTGAAAATATCAACAAAATTGAGAATACACAAATTACCAATGTATGAAATGAAAGAGGTATTTTCTCTACTGATTATATTGGCATTACAAGGATAATAAAGGAATACTTGAAAAACTGTATGCCGACAAATTTGGTAACTTGGATGAGAAGGATCGACTTTTTGACAGACACAAACTTCCATACTCCCACAAGGAGAAATTGGTAATATGAGCAGGTCTATTTGAAACCCTATTATGAAACTGAATGAATAATTAGTAAATTTTTAAAAAAAGCACTAGGCCAGATATTTTTACTGGTAAATTTTACTAAATATTGAAGAAAGATATTATACTAATTTTTCATAAGCTTTCCAGAAAAAGAGACACATAAGAAATACTTACTCTTTCAACAAGGCAACCATTTCTCCACTATCAAAATGTGATAAATGCATTAAAATGAAAGAAAACAACAGACTAATATATCTTATGAACAAAGATGTAAAAATCCTTAGCAAAACTGCAAATCAAGCCGAATGAAGTACACAAGGAATTACATACCATGGCCACGTGGGAGATATTCCAGAGATGCAAGGCTAGTTCAGCATTCAAATATAAATCAATGTAATCTACCACATCAACAGGCTAGAGAAGAGAAAAAATATTGCATGATCATACCAGTAGATTAAAAAGGCATTTGACAAAATGCAATATTGATTTGTGATAGAAACTCAGCAAACTAGAAATACAGATAAATTGAATCAACTTGATAAACAATACTTACAAAAATCTTATAGCAAAAATTATCTTAATATTTAGAAACTAGATGTCTCCCCTTAAGAAAGGGAATACAGCAAAGACTTCCATTTTCAATGCTCCTATTCAGCTTTGTACTGGTGATAAGAAAAGGAAATAAAAGGTGTGTGTATTGAAGAGAAATCAATTTTTACATGGTAATCTATGTACAACATTCAAAGGAATTACAAAACGCACATGGACACACACTCACACATAAATCAATCCCTGGGACTGGCAAGCAAGTATAGCAAGGTCACAGGATTATAACGTCAATTAGTTTACTCTATACTAAAAATTAATACTTGGAGTTTAAAATATAAACAATAAAATTTGCACTACCACATTACCAAATGAAGTACTTGGTTATACATCTCACAAAATATATACAGAATTTATATGTGAAAAAACTACAAAACTCTGAGTAAGAAAATCATTGAAGGTATGAATAATTGGAAAGAGGTTTTGTATCAATGAATTGTAAGTCTCAATATTGTTCAGACATTAATTGTTGCCAACCTGATCTATGTATTCAATGAAATTTGAATCAAAATATCGTCAAGTAACTTTGTAGATATCAGTAAACTCATTCTCATGTTTATATGGTACAGGCAAAAGACCTGGAATAGCCACTACAATATCAAAGAAGAACACTGGAGGAGCAACCCTACCCTATTTCAACATTTCCTATAATGTTACAATGATCCAGAGAGCATATAAATGGTGAACACATGGGCACATAGATCAATGGAACAGAGCAGAGATCCCAGAAATGAACTGCCACAAATAACGTCAAGGACTGAAGGCAATCCAATGCAGAAAGAATAAATTTTCCAATAAGTACTGCTGGAAAAATTAGCTGTTCATAAGCAAAAAAAAAAAAAAAAAAAAAAGAAAGAAAGATTACACCTTTTACAAATATCAAATATCAAATATAAATGATTCCTAGATATAAATGTAAAGTGCAAAAATACAAAACTTCTAGAAAACACAGGTAAAATGTAAGAGAACTAGGTTTGTTGATTTGTTTTAAATGTAACAGCAAAAATACAAACAAAGAAAAACATTGACAGATTGTTCCAAATTACAATAAAAAACCTGTGCCCTTCTAAGTGCACTCTTAAGAAAATGAAAAAGTAAATCACTGATGGAGAGAGAAAATCCCAATATACATATATGATAAAGGTATTTGACCAGGTGTGGTGGATCATGCTTGTAATCCCAGCACTTTGGGAAGCCAAAGCAAGAGGATCACTTGAAACCAGGAGTTTGAGACCAGCCTGGGCAACAAAGTGAGACACAATCTCTACAAAAAATTTTAAAAAATAATAGATACGGTGGCATATGCCTATAGGGCTAATTCCTCAGGAGTCTGAGGTAGGAGGATCACTTGAGCCCAGGAGTTGGAGGCTACAGTGAGCTATGATTGTGCCACTGAACTCCATCCTAAGTGAGAGCAAGACCTTATTTCTCAAAAAAAAAAAAAAAAAGTGTTCAAAATATACAAAAAATATCTAAAACTAAGAAGAAACCAAAAGATATGAACAGAAATCTCATCAAAGAAGACAGGCAGATAGAAAATAATCATGTGAAAAGATGCTCAACATTATTTGTCACTAAGGAATTGCAATTATGAAAGAGCTTGTGCAGGGAAACTCTCATTTATAAAACCATTAGGTCTAATGAGACTTATTCACTACCATGAGAACAGTTTGGGGCACAACCTGCCCCATGATTTAATTACCTCCCTCCTTCCCCCACTATGACACATGGGAATTATGGGAGCTACAATTCAAGATGAGATTTGGGTGGGTACATAGCCAAACCATGTCACCTAGAAATATAGAGTTTGGGACCTGCAATTTTTATTTATTATAATATGCCAATTTAGAAAACACTTTCCTATTTCAATCTTAAAATTTTAAAAGGAATTCATAATATGTATCCCAATCTTTAACTCAGATCAGTTTTCTAGTTATTCTATTTTGATTATTAATGTCATTTTTCTTTGGTCACAGAAATATGGGCAGTATTTTAGTTTTCCTCTTTGCTCACAATTTGCTTGCCATTATTCACAGTCTTTTTTTCAATTTCTAACTTAATCCCTGCCTCTTTGCCTTTTACCTACACCAGGGTTGTCAAATATCCTATGAAATGCTGTCATTCACATCTCTTAGCCTCCTGAAGAAATAAATATCAAAATTTCTATTTTCAAGAACTAAAACTTTAAAAAATTATTTGGTGTTTCTTCATTTGAAGAAAATCTACTTAAGATGTTTAATGCTTTGGCATGTTTTGATGATAGAATATTATTATCTGGCCAGCATAAACAAATGGAAGTAAATATATTAAGACTTATCCAAAAGTTTCCAAACTAAAAAATAGTTGGGAGTCTGGAAGCTACTAAACTATTTTAGGGATCCTTCTATTTGCCTCAAAGAGAATGGGTGACTGAGTAAAATATAACAAAATTATTTTTGAGTCTATATTGAAATAAGAGTTGTATAATTTTAGGATTATAGATACAACTTAAAGTCAGAGAAATGTGTGATACCTCAGGAGAATTTATACCAAATATAAATCTTAACCACAAGTGTTGTCTTTAATGCCATATTGGGAGAGAAGTCTGTGCAACAGGCTCCATGTGAACAATAGTTAAAGTGAAATATGAGATGAAAGTTAAAATGGATAGAAAACAATCTAGTAAGTACAGCACACAAAATAAAATGCTATAAACGAGTTATCTACATTATAAATATTAATAAAAGTAAATGGAGTAAAATAATCAACTAGAATAAATAAACTATATTATTATGAAACTTTTAAAAAATTATTAATTAACATCAGTCCTTCTCAACCTCTTTCAAATTCATTTTATGATGTCACCATTATTCTGATACCAAAGCCAAAGATACTAGAAGAAAAAATTATAGACCAATGTCCATGATGAACATTGATGCAAAATTCTCAACAAATGCTAGATAACCAAATTCATTAGCACATTAACATAATATACACCATACCAACTTGAATTTGTTACTAGAAAGCAAGGATGGTGACTCAGCCCATTTTGTGCTATTATAGCAGAATACCAGAGACTGGGTAATTTATAAAGAAAAGAAACATATTTCTCACAGTTCTGGAGCCTGGGAAGTCCAATATCAAGGTGCTGGCATCTGGTGAGAGATTTCTTGCTGCATCATCTTATGGGAAGGGATGAGAGGGTGAGAGAGATGAAAGGGAACCAAATTCATCCTTTTATAAGAAATTTACTCATGCAATAATGCCATTAATCCCTTTATGAGGGCAGAGCCTTAATGGCCTACTCACCTTTTAAAGGTCTCATCTTTTAATATTATTCCAAAGGCAGTTACATTTCAACATGTGTTTGGGAGGGGACACAGAGTCAAACTATAGCAGATGGTTAAACATGTAAAAATCAATTAGTGTAAGGTGCCACATCAAGAGAACGAAGGTCAGAAACCACATAATCATCTCAGAACAAGAATTTGATGCAGAGTAAGAATTTGATAAGATTTGACTCCCTTCATAATGAAAACTCTCAACAAACTAGGAATTAAACAAAATACCTCAACATAACAGAGGCCATATATGAAAATCACATGGATAACATTACACTTAACAGGGAAAAATGGAAAGCCATTCATCTAAGATCAGGGACAAGAAGGGGATTCCCACTCTCACTACTTCTATTCCAATAACACTGGAAGTCCTAGTCAGAGCAATTAGGCAAGACAAAGAAATAAAAAGTATACAAATTGAAATTGCAGAGGTAAAAGTATCTCTGATAGCAGATGACATAATCCTATGCGTAAGAAACTCCAAAGAGTCCACAATTAGTTATTATAATTAATAAACGAATTCAGCAAAGTTGTAAGATCTGAAATCAACATGCAAAAATCAGTCACATTTCTATAAACTAACAATGGATAATCCAAAAAGGAAATTAGGAAAGCAATAACATTTACAGTGGCATCAAAAAGGAAAAAGTACTCAACAATAAACTTAACCAAAGAGGTAAAAGATGGACACTGAAAACTACAAAGCATTGCTGAAAGAAATTAAAGACACAAATAAATAGAAAGACATTCTCTGTTCATAGATTGAAAAACTTAATATTGTTAAAATGTTCATTCTACCCAAAGTGATCTACAGATTCAACACAATCCAAGTCATGAGTGAACTCCCATTCACAATTGCTACAAAAAGAATAAAATACCTAGGAATACAACTTACAAGGGATGTGAAGGACCTCTTCAAGGAGAAATACAAACCACTGCTCATGGAAATAAAAGAAGACCAAACAAATGGGAAAACATTCCATGCTCATGGATAGGAAAAATTAATATTGTGAAAATGACGATACTGCCCAAAGTAATTTACAGATTCAATGCTATACCCATCAAGCTACCATTGACTTTCGAAAAAACTACTTTAAATTTCATATGGAACCAAAAAAGAACCATATAGCCAAGACAATCCTAAGCAAAAAGAACAAAGCTGGAGACACCACACTATCTGACTTCAAACTATACTACAGGGCTACAGTAACCAAAACAGGATGGTTCTGGTACCAAAACAGATAAATAGACCAATGGAACAGAACAGAAGCCTCAGAAATAACGCCACACATCTACAACCATCTGATCTTTAACAAACCTGACAAAAACAAGCAATGGGGAAAGGATTCCCTATTTAATAAATGATGTTGGGAAAACTGGCTGGCAATAGGTAGAAAACTGAAAATGGACCCCTTCCTTACACCTTATACAAAAATTAACTCAAGATAGATTAAAGACTTAAACATAAGACCTAAAACCATAAAAACCCTAGAAGAAAACCTAGGCAATGCCATTTAGGACATAGGCATGGGCAAAGACTTCATGACTAAAACACCAAAAGCAATGGCAACAAAGCCAAAATTGACAAATGGGATCTAATTAAACTAAAGAGTTTATGCGCAGCAAAAGAAACTACCATCAGAGTAAACGGCAACCTACAGAACGGGTGAAAACTTTTGCAATCTGTCCATCTGACAAAGGGCTAATATCCAGAATCTACAAAGAACTTAAACAAATTTTCAAGAAAAAAACAACCCCATCAAAAAGTGGGCAAAGGATATGAACAGACACTTCTCAAAAGAAGACATTTATGTGGCCAAAAAACATGAAAAAAAGCTCATCATCACTGGTCATTTGAGAAATGCAAATCAAAACCACAATGAGATACCATGTCACGCCAGTTAGAACGGTGATCGTTAAAAAGTCAGGAAACAACAGATGCTGGAGAGGATGTGGAGAAATAGGAACACTTTTACACTGTTGGTAAGAGTGTAAATTAGTTAAACCATTATGGAAGACAGTGTGGTGATTCTTCAAGGATCTAGAGCCAGAAATACCATTTGACACAACAATCCCATTACTGGGTAGATACCCAAAGGATTATAAATCATTCTGCTATAAAAATATATGCATATGTATGCTTAATGCAGCACTGTTCACAAGAGCAAAGACTTAGAACCAACCCAAATGCCCATCAATGACAGACTGGATAAAGAAAATGTGGCACATAGACACTGTGGAAAACTATGCAGCCATAAAAAAGGATGAGTTTATATTCTTTGCAAGGACATGAATGAAGCTGGAAACCGTCATTCTTGGCAAACTAACACAGGAACAGAAAACCAAACACTGCATGTTCTCACTCATAAGTGGGAGTTGAAAAATGACACAGGGAGGGGAATATCACACACCGGGGCCTATCAGGGAGTGGGGGGCTAGGAGAGGGATAGCATTAGGAGAAATACCTAGCATAGATGACGGGTTGATGGGTGCAGCAAACCACCATGGTACGTGTATACCTATGTAACAATGCTGCATGTTCTGCACATGTACTCCAGAACTTAATGTATAATTTAAAAATTTAAAAAAAAATAAATAAATGATAACAAAAAAAGTTCAATGGCATTTTTTTGGAAAAATATCATAGAAAAATAAAATTCATATGGGAACTCAAAGGACCCAAATATCAAAATCCTACTATTTTGGAAGGAGAAAAAATGTTTTTACAATTTTATGCTTCAACTTTATATTCTGCACATTGAGTATTATATAAACATTTCCTTGGGATATAAATATTTGACTTGGGCAATATTATTTTGTCTGAATTTATGTGAAGATATATATATACAACTTAGCTATTCTGCGTATAAATATCTAAAAATATACCAAAAATTGAGAAAGCAAACAAAGCTGTAGGCTTCACAGTTTTTGATTTCAAAACACACTACAAATTTACAATAATCAAAACAGTAAGGTACCTGCATAAAGACAGACACATAGACCCATTAAACAGAATGGAGAGCACAGAAATAAATCCTCACATATATGGGTCAAATGATAGTTAGCAAGGGTGTGAAGAATACACAGTTGTGAAAAGATAGTCTCTTCAACAAACTGTGTTGGCAAAACTGGATATCTACATGCAAAAAAAAAATGAAGTTGGAATTTTACCTTATGCTATATGGAACAATTAACTCAAAATGGATTAAATACCTAAATGCAAGACATGAAACTGTAAAATTCCTGGAGTAAACCATCTGGGAAGCTTCATGACATTGGATAGAGCCACAAATGTTTTGATGTGACCCTAACAGCACAGGCTATAAAAGCAAATATAGACAAATAAGGCAATATCAAATTTAAAATCTCTGCAAAGCAAAAGAAACAACGGTTTGGCAGGAAATGAAAGACAATATTTGTAACTATTTTTAGATAAGGGTTTAATATTCAGAACATATAAGAACTCCTATAACTCAAGAACAAATAAATGAATAAATTATAAAATGGACAATGGGCTTAAGTAGACCTTTCTCCAAAGAAGGTGTACAAATGGCTAACAAGCAAGTGAAAAGATGTTCAACATCATGAATCATTAGGGAACTACAAATACAAACCCCAAGGAGATAGTACTGCACACCTCTTAGGATGGTCACTATAGAAACAAAACAAAACAACAACAACAAAAAAACAAACCTAGAAAATAACAAGTGTTGGAAAAGGTGTGGAGAAATTGGATCCCTTGTGCTACATGGGTGAGAATGCAAAGTCATGCAGCCACTATGGAAAACAACATGGAGGTTCCTCAAAACTTTAAAAATAAAATTACTACATGATCCACCAATCTTACTTTTGGATATATATTCAAAAGAATTGAAAACATGATCTTGAAGAGATATTATCTCATCCATGTTCATTGCAGCATTATTGACAATGCTAAGAGGTCAAAATAACTTAGATGTCCAGGATATACATGCAGTGGAATATTATTCAGCCTTTAGAATAGAAGAAAATCCTGCCATGTGATGCAACATGGATGAACCTTGAGGACATTGTGCTCACTGAAATAAGTCAGTCAGAAAAACCAATGCTTCATGAGCCCATTTAGATCAAGTGCCTAGGCTGGATAAATTCTGAGAAGCAGAAAGTAGAATGATGGTTGCCAGAAGCTGGGAGAAGGAGGAAAAGTCAAGTTGCTGTCAAAGGATATAGAGTTTCAGTTTTGCAAGATGAAAAGTTCCAGAGACGTGTTGTATAACAAGATGCATATCATTAATGCCAGGATACTCTACATATTCTATACTTAAAAGATGATTATGATAGTAAATGTTGTTGCTTTTTAACCACAGAAATAAGAAAATTGCAAAAAGAATTTATACTTGTTTGCCATTACAGCAAATTGTACTGCTCGGTGGTGAAATTTCATGTTTGCAATATAACTTATAACAGAGTTTATTTTTAACAAAGTTTTGGGAAATTGAACTTTATTTTCTTTATTTGTTTGACAAAATATCGCGTTTTAAACATTTTTTAAAAGCTAAGTTGTGCTATCTGAAAGAATCTCACTTAAAGGAAATTTTTTTAAGTTGAATATTAAGGGATGAAAAAAGATATAGCAGGAAAATAGTAAGAAAAGGAAAGCTGTGGTGACAATATTACTATTATAAAAATATTATTGGCTGTGCACGGTGGCTCATGCCTGTAATCCCAGCACTTTGGGAGGCCGAGGCAGGTGGATCACGAGGTCAGGAGATCGAGACCATCCTGGCTAACACAGTGAAACCC
>NW_012106474.1:7017497-7063818 GCF_000951045.1 Mandrillus leucophaeus
GAGGCAGGTGGATCACGAGGTCAGGAGATCGAGACCATCCTGGCTAACACAGTGAAACCCCATCTCTACTAAAAATACAAAAAATTAGCCAGGCACGGTGGACGGTGCCTGTAGTCCCAGCTACTCAGGAGGCTGAGGCAGGAGAATGGCGTGAATCCAGGAGGCGGAGCTTGCAGGGGCTGAGATCACACCACTGCACTCCAGCCTGGGTGACAAAGTGAGACTCTGTCTCAAAAAAAAAAAAAAATTATTGATGGCAAATCACACTAAATAGGAGGAAAGAGAAACACCTCATAGTGGTGAAAAGGAAATACCAACCAAGAAACTATGAAAGTAATCAAAAACTATGAAACTATGAAATGAAACTATGCAGTAATGAAAAGAGTCAAAATGACATTTCCACCGACCTAATAATATTTATTAATCTTCTCTCAAAATCTATGGTATGATATTTTTTAAGGTGGCTTTAGAGGAATAGTTTGTTTCTTGTGGCTGCACCTGCTCAGGTTTGGGGGAGTAGAGGGCAGTAATTAGGGTGTGACTGTTTTCTCTGGAAGGAGACGGTGGTATCTTTGTGCCCCTAGAGTTCTGAGATTGAGCCTAAGTTGCAGGTTTACTGTTAATTTTGGAAGATACTTAATGTTTTTCAATACAATCTTTTATTGCCTAAGATAAACACATAAAATAAATACATGGACAGAGAAGTGAATAGACATAAAATATTAGATCAAAAATAGCAAGATACAGAATGTTTAAATTGATGAATGAACAAACTTTATAATGCATCTATAAAGTATATTTATACATTTATCATTTATGTAAAAATAAAGTATGTAGATATATTATTTTTAAAAGGAACGGGATATCTAGCAAGAATAAATGAGAAGACACCAAATTTCAATATAAGAAATGCCCACAAGATATAATTGCAGATTATATAAATATTAAAAGATCTTAAGGTGACATTACATGCAATTTTCTTAAATTGAAAAGCTTTAAAGAAGTTGACAAACTAATAGATCTGAATGGATATATTGGTATATTTTTACTATCCTGACTCTATAATAACTGGTGGAATCAGTAAATTCTGGTCGCATTAAAGTCGTCTCTGCACTGTTTCTTCTCAGTATTGTGAATTATTAGTAGTCTTTTTGAGCTTTATCTGATTTGTAAGAATTTCTCTAAAGATGATAGTGATAACAAAATAACAAAAACAAGTCTGTTCAAATTAGAGTGATAAAGGAAAGGCCTAGCACTACCTATTGCTTAAGTAGTTGATATTATCATGAAGTCATTTTATGCCGATTCTTTTCAAGTACTCTCTCTCCACCCCATGATTTCTTTTTTATATAAATTCAAATGGAAAGGGAAATTATATATTGCAAAGTACAATGAAAAGGGGGCCAGTTCTAATCTTCTACCTACTATCTTTTATTTGCAAGAGACCTGGGAAAATTAAGTCCCTTGTAAGTTTTAGTCTGTTTTCTAACAGAAAATAAACAGATGAATTAGGTAACATTTAGGATCACTTTTAGTTTTAATATTTTAAAATTTGAGGTAAAGTAATTATTATATTAATAATTTAAGTATACAATTTTTTCATTGTTCAAACCACATTTGTAAGTTGTGAAAATACATTTCAATTGTATGCACATATTAGTGTAAGCACAAAGTAATACATTACACACTTTAATAAAAGAAGAAATAAATATCTAGTGTATGTCTTATAGTTCTCACCTTTTCTTCTAGTGCTACCACTCTCTCCAAGAGTAATCACAAGATTATGCTTACTTTTTCATTTTCTTTGAGGAAAAATGGCCTCACCAGTTCCATATACCAAACTGGATACTGAAAAAATAAAAACCTTCAAATTTTATGTCTGACACAGAATCACAGTCTTAAAAGAAACAGTACTCTATTTTATAGTAATTAATGTTTAGTAAGCATAGAGTGTTGTTTATTTGTTACGAATACAATGTTATAAGTTTTAAGGAAATGGATACTTTCATTATTGATTTAAATCTATTATTTAAAGAAACAGTTTTTAAATTCTAAAAATATTATAAGTTGAAAGGTTACAAAACTGCCTTAAAATGTAAATATTCTCAAGCATAGTTTTACTGTATGTATATATGAATACTATTGATTTAAAAGCAATCATTGAGAAATGACATAATTGAATCCGTGTGAAATTGGTTTATCACTAAACTCTTATGTATGCTTAAAACATTTATTGATATGAACCAGTCTGTCATATTGGGAATTAAGTTCCTCAGTGGGACTGAGGTAGTTATTGATATTAGAACTCATACTCTGGTGAATGGTGAGATAGTAGAAGTAGTAAAATGAGGTCATGTGACATTTTAGGGCAGTTTTCTTTATCATGGGGACAGTAATCCGTCCTTCCTTTACCCTGAAATATTATTATACAACTATGGTTAAGAGCCACAGTACACGTTGTATCTTTCATCATGGCAAGTGGAGCCCATTTCTTCTGGGCTCAGTATTTTTGTGGTTGCTGGAGGAATATAATCAGAAGAACAAATACACAAGCACTCACATAAACATACACATGAGTACAGTTTTAGTCCTCACATAGCTTCCAACCAAGATGTGATGAAATTTCTTATATCTCAAAATATGTAAAACTCTGAATTGTTTCAACATATTCTGGGTCCCTTGAAAGGAGGAAACGTTCACTTTTATGGAGCTAAGACTTGACAAAAGGACAACTTGAAAGTTTCGCATGCAAAACATTTTGCTCAGTGATTTATTTAATGCTAAGCATTTATCTTCCTTACCCAATGATGCCAAAAATCATGATAATATGTAGATTGAGATGTTGAATTGTTTTTGTAATTAAGAGAGTTAAAACATTAGCTTTTGTTGTCTTCTTTTGTCACGTGAAGACCTTCCCTTTTCTCCATTTCAGTAGTGAATGACTGTTCAGGTGAAATACTTTTCCATAGCAATTGATAGTATTACTTGGCATCAATATATGGGATTACAATATTTCAGTACATTACACACAAAATAAAGATTTAATGTACACATGTATAAACAAATGTGAGGACATATTGTTTCTTTGTGGTAAAATATCACATATCCTTTCCTTCATAGGTTGCTGGCTCATGTATTTCACACTATGGTGTTACGGTAGCTAAAATGTGCACTCACAGATGTGCCCAATAGGAGAAGCTGGGATCCACAGGTAGTTTACAAAGTTGGTTATAGAAGCAATAGGAAGTAAACTACTAAGTAACTTGAGAAGCAGCAGGATTTGATTTTCAGCTGAACGACTACCTTCCTTTCTAGGATTATTTTTCTTTTCCCTTCCACCTGTGATTCAATTATACTTTTCATCTGTGCTGTGCACAATATGTGATATCCTTTTAGATTGTTGCTTTTTATGGGACAAAATGCAGTGTGCAGTGTTGTTTTCACCCACACTGGATTAACCTGCTTGCTTGTTTGTAAACTGCTGCTGTGTGGCATTTACATTCTCCTCATTACATTCTCTTCGTTAAGCTCAGGTGCACAGGACTGGAGATGACTGCTACCCTACATGCTTGCATATTGAAAAAGGGAGAGGGGCTGTAATTTAAAAATGACAATAAACTGAAAATTTCTTAGTTTATGAAATTTTCCCCAGTTCCTTTCTGATAGGATTTTCATGGAAAGTCATACTTGTTTCCCTAGTTCTCTGACAAATACAGTCAAAACAATTTAACAGTTTGCTTTTGAAACATGAAAAAATTAAATGATTTCCTTACTTTTTCCTTTCCAATATCTTCAACCTTAACACCTTCCTTTTTGGAAAACAATGGGCACAAGTTATTAAAATAATGTTTTAGATTTACGTGTTATTACATGTTATTAAATAGTATCTTAGGAAAACTGGATGGTTTTAATTTCTTGCTATTATAATGTGTTATTTCAATAAATAAAGATTCATATATTACAAAAACATGTAGACATTTACCAGAGGATATATTTAAAATAGAATTCAAGTATTGATGAGTATATATAATATACATTTGGGTTGATATTGCCAACTTGTACTGTTTAGTCCAAGCTAAATGATATCGTAATAATGAATACTTTGGTATGAAACAAGTGTCATTGGGAATGCTTCCATTGTTTTGCCATTAAACATACAGTAAATATAAATATGTTTGAGTGCATGGTGTGTGTATGCATGTGCGTGTGTGAGAGACAGAGACAAAGAGAAAGAAAGATGATGAAACTATTGATCTATTTTAATTTTGTCTTTTGCTTGTTCATATGAATGTGTAAGAATTTTCTCAAATGCCTTTACAATATCTTTTGTGATGTTGCGCTTTCTCTTTTGACCTAATACCAAGAGAATCATATTAATCAATTTTCTAAACATAGAGCATTGTTGAATTTCAGGACTCTAGCTCATTTGATCAGGAATTTAGCTCATTATTGATCATGATGAATTAATTTTTAAATAATGCCAAATTTCATCATATTCATTCATTCATTTATTCATTATTTTCCTAGACAATGCTAAATGAGATTGGTTGAAATATTTTATTGATCTACACTTTTCTGTGGGGAATAGTAACTGTCTTCTTTCCTTAAAAAATGTAAAAACTGTTCCTTTTTTTCCTATGGTATGACATGGTCAAATTAGTATTGAAATAATTTACTGTTGAGAGTTTGAAATTATTTGTGTATGAAACCATTTGGATCTTACTCTTTGAAAAGAGACATTAACTGAATGCTTTGTCAATGTCTTCATATTTTTTGTTTGTTTGTTTTGGATTCTTACTACTTCCGGGAGCAATTTTGGTAAAATATTTTTCCATCAATTAATCTGTTTCATTGAGGATTTAATACATACACCTATTTAAAAAATTACTTTGTAGCTATAACTATATTCCCTTTTACTCTTTTGATATTACTTCCTGTTTGTATTTCTATATTTTTAAGATAATTATTTCCAACTAGTGGCTGTTTCATTTTATTGTATTTTTGTGTGTGCTTGTTTTGTGTTTTTTTCTTTTTTGGTTTTCTCATTGGTTCTTTTTTTTACTGTAATGTTATTGCCCTTAAAAAAAATAAATATTTGTGCTACATGGTAACACCGTCTATTTAAAAATCCTCTTGGTTATTTATTTGTGCAGTTATTAAGGCTATAAATTTTCCTGTGAATACAGTTTTAGCTATATTCCATGCACTTTGATTTATAAATGTTTTCATTATCAGGTAATAATAATTTATGTATCATCTTTAGTGTAAGTGTTGCTTACTAAGATTTCATAACTTCTAGATATGTTTCTGCTTTTTGTTTTTTCTATTTTGATTATAATTTTATAATTTTATTTTCCATGATCAGAAAGTACAATCTACATTCTGTTTCCCTTTTGGAATTTATTGTTCTTCTCTTGATGATTGTATATATTTACAATTTTAATTAAATGTTTTATACAACTTAACATATATTTCTATCGAGATATATTTTATTATTAGTTTAATCTTATCAATTATGTTGTTCTGATCCCTTACACATTTTCTTACTTTTGTGTCTTTGCTTTCTCTGAAGAAGTGGAATAGTAATCACTACAATTTCTGAAATGTATGGGTGAGTTAGATTGTGCTAGATTGCTGCTGTCTGGCACATAAACATTTTTGCATAAAACCTCATTAAACATTGTGCTGTTCATTATTATACCTTGCTTCACTGGATCTCACTGATCTCACTCTGCCTGTGGAAAACCCACTCAGCTTTCTTTATGTGAATATTTACTTAGGGATTTCTTGTCTATTTTTTTTTTATTTTGAGGTTGAATCTTTTGTGTTTAACATATACTTTTTTTTTCAATTCAGTCTTTGAGTCAACTTTATTAAGTGGGTTTATTATATCTTTATTGATATAAAATAGATATTTAGACTTTATTCAGATATCCTTACTACTTTTATTTAATCATATTGCATATTCCATAAGGCCAACTACTACACATCTTTTGGGGGTTGAATTATTTTTTATTGAATGTGTGAGTCTACTATAGACATAATACAAGTTCAACTACATGCAAGCACAAAATCAATTTTTCCAATGCTAACATGAATGTTTCAAATTCTGTAGCTCTCATACTCCACAAAATCTTGTTTCCTATATTAGGTACTCTGGGGCCCTGTCATGCAATAATGGTAAGTATTGCCTTATCCACTACATTAATATTAAATTTAATATTGGTGAAGTAAAGATGTCAGTTAAAGCACTTGATCAATCTTTCTATATCAAAGTATGTTGTTGGCTCTTTATTAAAAGTAGAAATCACATTCTGCAATCAATTTCCAAGAGCATTAATGTTATATGCCATTAATCATGCTGTATTCTCCAAATAAAACATCGTGAGTAACGGCCAAAACTTAGTTACTGAAAATAGTAACAGAAAAATAAAATCTCTGTATTCCACAAGTAATTTATGGTGCTTTTGCCAATTGATAGAAATTTCTTGTTATTAAGTGCTAATTAATTTGTTGGCTAGTTTACTCTATAGTCTAGCTGGATGTTCTCTTTTCTCATGCATATTTTATTACTTCAGTTAAGTAATTAAAGTTTCCTAAATAGCTTGTGTTTTGCTGTTTCTGTAGCTTATCTATGAATTTCAATGAACATGGAGTGAGTCTCTTTCAGGCAATCTATTTCTGAAAGCCACAAGCTGCACTTGGGAATGGCTTATAACTCTCCAAGTGCTGTCTACTTCTTCTGCCCTACTCTGCTGCTTGTGATGCCTGGGGCCCAGGGAAGCCTGGCCTCCTGTTGATGTAGCCTGAATGAAGTTGCCTTTCCTGTTTCCTAAGTGCCTGTGATCCAATGGAGCCACCTGGAATCTGTGGCTTCATAGGGATCGAGTTTCACAACACTCTGGATATGGAAACAGAATTTGGGAGACAGTCCTTGGTGTCAAGGGGCTGAAGGACACATCATTCTGTGCTGTGCAGGTGTCAGCAAACAGCATCCTCTTGGGATGGTTCTCCCACAATTTTCTTTTGATTATTCTCACGTTCTCTTATTTGAATTTGATCTTTGCATTTCAGAGAATTAAAATGGATTATATAGGTAAATGTCATTGCTGGGAGAAAGTACGTGGAACAAAATGCCTCAATTTACCAAAAAAGACACATTTGAGACACAATCAAAACGCTAGGCCAGACCGTGAGGAGTAAACTGTTTTTGTTGATTACTGTGTCCTGTCCCTAAGAACAAACATGGAGGAAGCTCATGGGCGTGTAAGTCTTCCTCATTCTATCCATTCTCTGTTTGCTTCACGGTATTAGTGCCCCTGGGCATAGGCTTCTAGTGTCCCTGGGTGTACCTCAGGGACAGCCTTATCCACAGCATGGGGACAGCAGCTAGAAAGGCCGGTGCCTCTACCTGAGGTTTGTCTGGTAATATCATTTCCGTATTACTGTTGAAGGTTTTTTTTTTTTTGGTGTATAAAACTTGCTTTGTTTGTTTGTTTGTTTGTTTGTTTTTGAGACAGAGTCTTGCTCTGTCACCCAGACTGGAGTGCAGTGGCATGATCTCGGCTCACTGGAGCCTCCATCTCCTGCGTTCAAGAGATTCTCTTGCCTCAGCCTCTTGAGTAGCTGGGACTTCAGGTGCGCAACACCACGCCTGGCTAATCTTTGTATTTTTAGTAGAGACAAAGCTTCACTATGTTGGCCAGGCTGGTCTCAAACTCTTGACCTCAAATGATCCACCCACCTTGGCCTTCCAAATTGCTGGGATTGTAGGCATGAGTCACTGCACCTAGCCTGAAACTTGCTTTTTATAGATAAATGAACACTTAGTGTTGTGAGAAGACCTGTTTTCATGTGTAAATAGGTAAGTATGCACATGAGGCACTACTTCCACTTTATTGCAGGGGTCAGTGCTAGTTTTTGCTTTTCTTCTTAAAGCACTAGGATTTTTAATTGAATGTACCTTAGTTCTGAGTTTGATTTGCAGAAGCGTACAAACCATATATATATAGAGCAAATAATAGTCTCGTGATTCAGCCTCAATGTTCTAATGTACTATGTAATTTATAAAAGCCATGTACGGAAGAGTGAGGAAGTATTTGTTCGTCCCGTTCATTACTGAGCTGAGTTAGGTCTTGCTAGTTTTCTTTTTCTGAATCTGTTTCATCATTTATAAAGTGAATGAGTGGATATCTGCTTAGCTTCTAATGTCACTATCTGTGTCTTTCATTTTGTGAGAGGACCCATTCCATTTTTTTTACATTAGACATTTAAGAAATACTAAGTTAGAAAATACTGAACAATATTAAACATTCCAGTGACATTAAACATATTTTAAAACTTCTTTCAAAATTCAAAAAAGGGGGTACAATAGGCGACAGGAATCTAATAACTGAGGTTTACTGAAATATGAAAAATTATTCTCTGTAAAAATTCACAAGTTGAACACATGTATTTATAGAACTGATCTATTAATATGGACACATTAATATTTAATGTATATGAATATTTGAAGTAAAAGAATGTTCCACATTTGAAATGAAATTTTCTAAAAACATCACTGTTTTTAACTATGATCAATTGAAAAACTCTTTCCTATGAATAATTATAAACCTTGAATATGTGTTTATCTCATGATTATTTATATTTTCTCTCTCATTAGCCCTTTGTTACATTTTTAGGCAATTTTTTATTCAATTATAACAATGCTAGTGGGCACCTTTCTATGAATTAATATTTAGCTACAAATTTCAAACATCTGGGCAGTGAGTAGCAATTTATTTTGTTGAACACTGATTTTTCATAAATATTCAATAAGAAAAGTAATTAAAGAATAATTTCATTTGCCAGCTACAGAACTCTTCCACAATATTTTTCTTTGGTCTTTACCTAATTTTCTTCTTGTAAAAGTACAACTTCTGACCTTCATTGGCAGCCTATTTTTCATAATCCTTTAGTAAAACCTGAAAATTTCTTTAAGAGGCCACATCTTTGAATCGAGAAAGGACTAATGAATTCCCAGATGAACTGATATCCTGTTGCCTCAGCTTAGTAAAAAATCTCAGACTTTAAAATAAACATGAGAAATAATATATTAAAATAATTATTACCTTCCACATACAAAAATGCTACTTAGGGATGCCATCTGCATCCACCAACCTTGGTGGTTATTCAGTACATATTCATAGAACCTCCCAAATTATCTTTGGAGCCTAGAACTAGCTTGTCTGAATATTCTAAGTGGCAGCAAACTTTTGTCTCGTGTGTGTGTGTGTGTGTGTGCGCGCGCGCGCACGCGTGTGTGTGCTTTAAAATCCCATTGCTATTTAGAGCAAAATGTGCTTGGTGGCTAACCCTAATACTATTTGGGATCAGAAATAAGAGGTGCTTACAAAATAATGAAATTTATTTATTCTGTGTTTCATAAGCTGTTCCTAAAGTCAATTCCCTTGAAAACATTATACAATAACTTTGAACAATAGCAGCTTCATTATAACAAGTATGTAACCTTTTAAAATGAATAATTTAAATAGTGTTATAAATCATAGAGCATCACGGGTTGACAAGTGAAAACACCATCTATCAGATCAAATGACCAAAGCATCTGGCTGTAGGAATGGCTACAGGGGTGCAAATGTTACCTGCACTTGTTTTCACCTCTCAGACTATCTTCAGTTATATGGACTTGGGTATCTGACTCCATTTAAGCAGACAGCCATGCATTCCTGTCTGGCTGAGAAGGGTTTATCTCTAGCTGGCAACCTCAGATAAGTCTTGGAATTTACTCTTGCGAAATAAAATTGGGTCCCAGGGGATGTAATTGCATTATTTGGCAGATCCTAGGCCATGTATCTATCAGTGAATCCATTGAGTGAAAAAGTTTAATGTTCCATTAAATGTAACCTTCGTCACATGCTTCATCCTTGGGCTGCCGTTGGAGCCCCACCCTAACACCTGGACCAGAGGAGCAAGACGCTTGTTTCCTCAAAGCAGTCACTATTAATGTAAAAAAGGAAAATGGATATTGAGGTGGCAGAAACAACCTGTTAGCCTACAAACTGATGCTTTTGAAATCAAGTGTTGGCTTATATTGCTGAAAAAGAAATCTCATTGTTGTAAGCAATCAGATGTGAATGTAGATGTGAAGATCTGTAACATAACCGTGTGTGCACATCCATTTCCACTGCTGTAAAAGAATACCTGAGCCTGGGTAACTCATAATAAAAAGGGGTATATTTGGCTCATGGTTCTGCAGGCTGTACAGGAAGTATGGGGCTGGAATCTGCTTCCAGTGAGGGCCTCAGGAAGCTTCCAATCATGGTGGAAGTTGAAGGGTAGCCAGTGTGTCACATGGAGAGAG
The DNA here is from genome assembly GCF_000951045.1 of Mandrillus leucophaeus. NCBI lineage: Eukaryota > Metazoa > Chordata > Mammalia > Primates > Cercopithecidae > Mandrillus > Mandrillus leucophaeus. Next base: position 7,027,858 of record NW_012106474.1, read on the forward strand.
ACAGAAAGAGAGAGAGGGGAGAATCACACTCTTTTTAAACAACCAAATAACAATGAACTCAGAGTGAGAACTCATTCATTACTGTGAGAAAGCTACCAAATCATCATGAGGGATCCACCTCTATGACCCAAACACCTTCCACTAGGCCCACCTCCAACATTAGAGGTAACATTTTAATATGAGATTTTGAGAGGACAAAACATCTAAGTCATATTCTTCTGTCCCTGGCCCCTCAAATGTCATGTTGTTCTCACATTGAAAAATACAATTACCCCTTCCCAATAGTTCCCCAACGTCTTAACTCATTCCAGCATCATTCAGAAGTCCAAAGTCTCATGTGAGACTCAAGGTAAGTTCCTTCTACCTATAAACCTGTAAAATCAAAAATAAGTGATTTGCTTCCAACATACATCGGTGGTACAGACATTGTATAAACATTTCCATTCCAAAAGGAAGAAATCAGCCAAAAGAAAGGGGCAACAGGCACTACACAAATATGAAACCCAGCAGGGCAGACATTAAAGCTTAAAGCTCCAAAATAACCTTTGACTCTATGTGCTGCATCCTGGGCATACTGGTTCAAGAGGTGTGCCCCCAGGGCTTCAGGCAGCCCTGCCCCTGTGGCTTTGCAGGGCATAGTCCCTGTGAACTGCTATCACAGGCTGGAGTTGAATGCCTGGGGCATTTCTAGGATCACGGTGCAAGCTGCCAGTGGCTCCACTGTTCTCAGGTCTGGAAGGTGGCAGTCCCCTTCCCACAGCTCCACAGGTGGTACCATGGTTGGGACTCAGTGTGGAGGCTTCAATCCCACATTTTCCCTTGGCATTTCCCTAGTAGAGTTTCTCTGTGGGCGTTCTGCCCCTGTGGCAGTCTTCTTCCTGGGCACCCGGGCTTTCCCAAACATCCTCTGAAATCTAGGCAGAGTCTGCCAAGCCTCCCTCACTCTTGCATTCCATACATCTGCAGGCTTAATACCATGTGCAAGCCACCAAGGCTTATGGTTTTTTTCTCTTCAGAGTGGTGACCAGTGCAATATCTGGGGCTCTTTGAGCCAAGGCTGGAGCCAGAGCAATGGGGATGTGAGGAACATCCTTGTAGGGTGGCTCATAAAAGCTGTGCCCTGGACCTAGACCCTGAAACCATTCTTTCCTCCTAGGTCTCTGGGCTTCTAATGGGGAGGCACTACCCTGAAAATCTATAAAATGCCTTTGAGGTCTCTTTCCAATTACCTTATATATTAGCACTTGGCTCCCATTTAATTATGCTAATCTCTCTAGCAAGTGGTTGCTCCATAGCCCACTTATGTTCCTCTCCTGAAAATGCCTTTTCTCTCTCTACTACATGGCCAGGCTGTGAATGTTCCAAATTTTTATGCTGTGTTTCCTTTTCAAATGTACGTTTCAACTTTAAGTCATTTCTTAGCTCCCATATCTGATCGTACATTGTCAGAAGCAGCCATGCCACATCTTGAGTGCTTTGCTGCTTAAAGATTTCTTTTGCTAGATACCCCAAGTCATCATTCTTCAGTTCAACATTCCACCAGTCTCCTGGGCATGGACACAATACAGAAAAGTTGTTTGCTATACTATAACAGGGAGATCTTTGCTCCAGTTTTCAATAAATTCCTCATTTCCTTCTGAGACCTTGTCAGCCTGGCCTTGTTCGTGTATCTATCAGCACATTGATCACAACCACCTAACCAGTCTCTAAGAAGTTACAAACTTTCTCTCATTTTCCTTTCTTCTTCTGAGCCCTACAAACTCTTCCAGCCTCTTACCTAGCCTGTTACCAAGTTCCGAAGCCACTTTTACATTTTTCAGGTAGCTTTATAGCAACATTCCACTCCCAGTACCAACTTTTTTGCATTAGTCCATTTACACTGCTATAAAGTAATTCCTAAGACAGGATAAGGAAAAGAGGTTTATTTGGCTCACAGTTCTGCAGCCTCTACAAAAAGTGTGGTGCCAGCATCTGCTTCTACTGAGACCTCAGGAAATTTCCACTCATGGCAGAAAGTGAAGTGAAGCCAGCATGTCACACGGAGAGAGGAGAGCAAGAGAGAGAATGGGGAGGTGCCACACTAGTTTTAAAGAACCAGATATCACATAAACTGAAAGTGAGAACTCAAGTCACTACTGTGGGGAGAGCACCAAGCCATTCCTGAGGGATGCACTCCCATGACCCGAACACTTCCCACTAGGCCCTACCTCCAACATTGGAGGTCACATTTCAATGTGAGATTTGGAGGAGACAGCACATCCAAACGATATCACCTAGTGTTAAAACTAGCTTCATTAAAAGTATTAAAAAATGGATTCAAATTCACAATACTGTATTATTATTCTCCATTCATCATCTCCTGTAGGACAACTGTGGGTAATGAACCAGGCTCGTTTGTTTTCACTGTCATTGTTTCAGGAAACTACCCTCACCTACTTAGGCACAGCTCAGTGCTTAGAGATTTGCCCAATTTGATATGCAAGTTCAGTGGTCTTATTTTTTCTTTAGTATCAATTTAATTAAAACATGTAAGGTGTTCCACATTTTTTTATATATTTATGTTAAAGGCTTCACTTGTGGCTTTAGTTTCTTCTATAACCTACATGTTTTTGCCCTTTTGTATGATAAAATAATCATATAAATGTGATGCAGGATAAGATCCAGGTTAATATGTCATTTATCACTATATAAATGACAATTTAGTGTCCACTTCTTTTTTCCATACTGCACATTTAGATTAATTCCTAAAGCATTTTTCATCTTTAGAAGTCACTAGACTACTCACTGTTCTCTCTTCCTATTATAAAATAATATATTACCACTTATTTTCTAACTTTCTGTGTTGCTAAAATATTCAACCAATTATCTCATGAAGGTATGCTGAGAAGATATAGAAAAAGGAGAAGTAGAGGGAAAAGAGGAAGACTTGGCTTTGAAACCTACTCTACTCTACTCTACACTACTCTACACTTCCGTTGGCCTTGAAATCTTCTCTTGAAGCTACAGTTAGATAATTGGCCAAACTTTGTTTTATTTTGTACTCATTCTGTCATTGGAATTGAATATGATGCTTCAATATGTATTTTTTTTTCCAAATTTGCCATATAAATTTTAAAAAGGCATTTAAATCTAAAAAACATCATCTCCTTAGTATAAAATAAATTACTTAATTCTTTCTCTAATAGTTTTTGAAAAAATGTAGACTGATATATAAAAAGTATTAAGCACATTTTAAAAATTTTGTTTTCATTTCATTTGAGTTTTCTTTTTCTTGTTTTTTATGTTATTTACATACATTACTTTAAATGATATTTAAATATTGCTAGGATGAGTAGAAATTGAGAAGCAGAAAGTCACTAGTGTTATATGCAATTTGTTTCCAGTACTTTAACAGCGAAATCTGGAAAACACATTCATTAACTCACTGCTAATGTACAAAATGGAAATATTTTCTATTTATACAAATGAAAATCTTTAAGGGTATTTTCCTCAAGTAAGGAGAGAAGAGATCTTTTTATAATGATTTGTCACTATCATTTCTTTTCTCTAAATACTTTAAAAAATAACCTGTCACCAGTTGAGAGTAAATGCTCACCAAGGATCCATATGCTCTCTTGTCTTTCCCAGGATCTTGTGTGGAGCCCTAGGAGTAGCTCCAGCCAGTGGACTAGGAGAAGTCCAAGGTGGTGAAGAGCAGTGTGACCTCCCCATAACCCTCTTATTTGCCACAAAAATCTTGAAGACCATATGTGCCTTATGACACAATCACAAGAAAGAGGAAGGCTGGTCTACCTGAATTGCACATTGTATGACTGAGAAATAAAATTTTACATTGTTAAACTATAACGTTTCCAGATTTGACCACCTTGATGGGTAAAATTAATCCAGATGTATGCACCAAATTTTATTTAAAACATTTGTCTTACTCTCAATTGTAAAAGCATTATGTAATCCTTGTAAACAAAATTTAGAAAAAAAAAGTAAAAAACAACTACTTTATGTCATCAGAATTAGTATGACTATTCTTTGGTTTTCTGAAAACACTATGCTGTTATGGTCCTAGAGACTTCCAGTGTATGAGATTGTTTCTCAGGTAGCCATACCAACTCTGTGATTATTTCAGAAAGCTTTGCTACTGTGAAAGGTGTAAATGTCACACATCATTGCTTTATTTGCACTAGTTAACAGTGATCCAAATTTGTTCTTTAGTTTATGAATCAATGATATTTTAAATTATATAATTTTTAAATATTCTCATTTGTTAATCTTTATAGTAGACTAGTATATTTCATCATAATTTAATTTTTAATTGTGAAATATTCAGATATATGAAGTATTATAAGAAAAGTAAATACATATGAAGAACTGTTAAAATCATCCGTGTAATCATTATGCAATCAGCTACGTTTTCCTCTCTGGTCCTCAAAGGTAATCATGATGCTACATTAGGTGATTAACATTCACATATTGTTACATATTAACTACACACATATGTAAATAATACAATTTTTGATATATCTTGGTTGATATAGAGCATTAATTTACTTAATTTTTAGTTGTATATTCTATTCTCTGATTAATTTTTTTTTCAGTATTTATCATATTTCCTAGCAAGTAGTAGGTGTTGGGTAAGCATTTTTTTTAATGGAATTGGATATGTGTCATAACTTTCATTTAAAATATAGCTTATTTGAAATTCACAAAGGTATCTAAAATATTTATTAAAAATTTCATCAAAACATCTTCCTTGTATTGTTTTTCTTTCCCATTTGACAGTTACTTTTAAATTGCTTAAGTGCTGTATATTTAATTGTAAAATGAGCATTTTTTACTTTTCTATGTAATAGGGAACAATTATTGCTCTAATACACAATATTTAAATTTATAAATTAGCCACCTCGTAAATCTCAGCCACAACCTGTGCTGTAGCTCAAATCCTTCAGTGTGTCAGGAACACAGTTGAATACCATAATGGAACAACTTACAATTCTTTGGAAACCAGAATATGATGTATAAATCTGAATCTGCTGAGAATTCTTATTTGTTGTTCATTCCAAAAGTCTGCAGACATTTCCCAGATACTTTTGGAAGAGGCAAAAATGAATTACAGAAAATTCAATAAAAATTAAAATTAGAAAATTATACAAAATAAGTGACTATCAAGAATAAAAAATCCTTTAAAAATGCAGCTAGAAAGAAGCAATTACAGAATAGAAGAGCAAGGAACTCCAGAAATCCACATCTCCATAAAAGTGGCAGAAACATTGGTAAAAATTGTCAAAATCAACTTTTTGGAACTATAAAAATTAACCAAAGGATTGCAAAAATCAGAAAACATTTTATTCAAAACAAATGACTCAATCTTAATAAGAACAATGAGTTTGTGGTATTTCACCTTTTCCATTCTTCTTTCCCAAGCTCCATGATAGCTTTCAAAACCAGTAGCCTTGCATTCATGAAGGTGAAATCCAGCAACCCATGGGCTACTGGGAAGGGAGTGGGTTTGAAGTTCCCTCAAAGTTCCAGTCCCACAGACTCTTAACAATTTTTGGTCCATCTGGAAGCTCCCAGGAAACTCCTCCTGGCAAGGTTTGTCTTTGTTTGACCTGACTCAGAATCTGCTCAGTGTGAATAGCCTATTATTTGAGGTGTTTGCCAAAAATAATCAGTGGCAATTGCTTAACATGATACCTCCCTGAGACAACTGTAGCAGTTCAGACAAACAAGAAGTTGACCAAAACATTGAAGGGGTGACCTGGAGAGTGAGATGTCCATGGAGGACTTAAAAAAACTCCAACATATCCCTGGGGATTTAGAAAGCCACATGCAACTGCAGAATGATGCACATACCCCGGACTATCTGAGAAGGCCTGTTTTCTTATTTCTGACTGAACTTGAGGGTTTGTACAAGTAAGAAGCAAAGTCTAAGGCAGAGTTGTAAACTGTGAAAGCATGGAAGTCTTGACCAAACACACACACAGACTGCTTCAACAGAACTGGGAGGCATTTAAAAAAAAACTCTCTGCCTAATCATCGATTGAGCAGTACACTAAGCAAGCAGAAATATCCATGGCCACACATGTCAAAAAATACAGTTTTACAGAATTAGTTTAGCAAAGTCACTAAATATAAACAGCTGTAATAACAACAAAAATAAAACCACAATGGAAAAACAAAATTTGAGTAGAATGGAACACAATTTCTAGAGTTTTATATTATTTAAAATGTCCAGTTTTCAACAAAGAATATGAAACATAAAGAAACAGAAAAATGTATTCATATATAGAAATACAGCAGTTAATGGAACTGTCCCTACCAAAGGTCACATGTTGGAATTGCTACAAAAAGATTTAAATAATCTGTTATAAGTATCTTCAATGAACTGAAGGAAACTGCAAACTAAAGGAAAACAAGGAATAATGTCCCACCAAATAGAGAAGACCAGAAAGGAAATAATAAAGTAATCAAATAGAAATTCTAGAGTTGAAAGGTAGAATGAGGGAAATAAAAAATTTACTAGAAATGTCCAAGAGCAGATTTGAGCTAGCAGAGGAAATAATTAGCAAACGTCAAGACAAGTTAATCGAAATATCTAGTCTTAAAGATAGAAAAAGAAATAATGAACAGAGTTCCAGAGATATGGGTGATGCAATCACTTGTACCAATATACACATAATGATAGTTTGACAATGAAAAGAGAGGGAAGAATGAATATTCACAGAAAGAGTGGCAGAATCCTTCCCAAATTTGATGGAAAACATAAATCTACATATCTAAGTAGATTTATAAACTTTATGTAAGATAAATGGAAAGAGACCAGAGAGATCTACAAAGACACAGTCAAACTGTCAAAAGCCAAATTAAAGTGAATTATGAAAGCAGAAAGATAGAAACAACTCTGCTTTTGTGTGTGTGTGTGTGTGTGTGTGTGTGTGTGTTTAAACAGAGTCTTGCTGTGTTGCCCAGGATGGAGTGCAGTGCGATCTCCTCTCACTGCAACCTCTGCCTCCCTGGTTCAGCAATTCTCCTGCCTCAGCCTTCCAAGCAGCTGGGATCATAGGAGCGAGCCACCAACCCCCACCAATTTTTGCATTTCTAGTAGAGACAGGGTTTCACCATGTTGGCCAGGCTGGTCACAAACTCCTGACCTCAAGTGATCCACCCACCTCCGCCTCCCAAAGTGTTGGGACTACAGGCGTGAGCCACCATGCCAGGCCAGAAACAACTCTTAACATCCAGAAATGCTTTGTATTAAAATTGAATTTGGTTTAATTATAACATAAAAAATAGGGAGTAGAAAAAATAGAGAAAGATAAATAAAATGGAGATGATTTTTCCTTGAAATGATCAATAAAATTGACATATATTTAACTAGATTGACAAAATTTAGACAAGTCAAATTTCTAAAATCAATTAAATTGGGGGATCATTGCTACCAATCTGGGCAACAACAACAAAAGGACTATAAGAGAATACGATGAACAATTTTATGTCAACAAGTTACATACTGTAGGCTGGGCGCGGTGGCTCAAGCCTGTAATCCCAGCACTTTGGGAGGCCGAGATGGGCGGATCACGAGGTCAGGAGATCGAGACCATCCTGGCTAACATGGTGAAACCCCGTCTCTACTAAAAATACAAATAATTAGCCAGGCGAGGTGGTGGCGCCTGTAGTCCCAGCTACTCGGGTGGCTGAGGCAGGAGAATGGCGTGAACCCGGGAGGCGGAGCTTGCAGTGAGCTGAGATCCGGCCACTGCACTCCAGCCTGGGCGACAGAGCAAGACTCTGTCTCAAAAAAAAAAAAAAAAAAAAAAAAAAAACCAGTTACATACTGTAGAACTTTAGATGAAACAGAAAATTCCTCAAAACACTCAAATTACCAAAAATAACTTGATAAGAAATGAAAAATCTAAAAATTCTTATAACAAGTAAATCTTTAGGATGAATTAGCAATTGAAAAAAAATTTCACCAAAATTTCAAAGTAAAATTGAGTCCAGATGGCTTCACTAGTAAATTTGATAAAATGTCTACAGAAGAATTAACACCAGTTCTTCATAATACCTTCTGAATGAAGAAAAAAGAAGAATCACTTCCCAATTAATTCTATGATGCCATCATTGCTCAGATACAAGACAAAGGCAACATAAGGAAATAAAACTATCAGACCAAAATTCCTGTTGAGTATAGCAGCAAAGTCCTCAACACCACACTAGCAAACCAACTCTAACAACATATAAAAAGGATTATACACAATGACCAAGTGGGGTTCATCCCGGACATGCAAGAGTGTTTCAAATTGATAATACACCATATTAATAAGACTAAAAGACAAAAAACATATTATCGAGTTAATAAATGTGGAAAAACATATGACAAAATCCAACACTGTTTTATAGCCAAAAAAACGGCAACTTTGTAATACAAGAGAACTTCTACAATCTGATAAAGAACATTTGTTAGAAATCAACACTAAATTTAGCTGTGAAAGATTGAATGCTTTCCACTATTGCAACTTCTAGTCCACATTGTACTGAAGGTTCTAGCCAGGACAATTTGGCAAGTAAAATAAATAAAAGACATCCAGATTCCAAAGGAAGATTTAAAACTATCTCTATTCATTGATGATATGGTTTTCTTTATGGAAAATCATAATAAAAACACAAATAACTTGTTGTAACTAATAATGGAACTCATCAAGGTGAGAGGAGATGCATCAACAGGAAAAGTCAATTATATTTCTATATACCAGCAAAAAGCAATCTGAATGTAAATTTTAGTAAACAATTTCAATTACAACAGCATCAAAAAGAATAGAATACTTAGAAATCAATTTAACAAAGAAGTTCATGACACATACCACTGTAAAATACATAACACTGTTGCACAAAATCAAAGATCTACATAGTTATTCCATGTCGATGCATCAAACTTTATATTCTGAAATTAAATAACTCAAACTTAATTCAAACTTAAAGCTGTTGGAACTTTACATTATTCTGAGCCTTGAAGGAATGTGGCTATGCTACCTAAAGTAATAGCATTCAGCTGCAACTTCCGCCTTTTTCTGTAAATAATTAAGACTTAAGGGCACCAGAGATAAGATCTCCTCAGATCACCACCCCTCCTCTTGGAGTACTAGTCTTCCTTGGAACGTAGAGATCAACCTACAACCAACCAAATCTGTGATCTATGCCCCTGGTCTTGTATGAAAAATGTAATCCTGCTGGGACTTTTCTGTCTCTGCCTATAAAAGTGAAATCTTAACTTCACTTTGGAAACACAGACCTCATTCGTTTAGAGTCAGTGTTTTTCTGGATGACCATCTTCAAACTTTGCCCTCCAGTAAACTCTATACACAGTCATAGTCTCTGAACCCATTATTTAAGGTTGACAATATATTTAAGGTAGTAACACACCCCAAAACTGATATACAGATTCAAAATAATTCCTATCAACATCCAAGCTGCCTTTTTGTAGAAATGAAAAAGCTGATCCTAAATTCGTATGAAATTAGAAGGAATTCTGAATAGCCAGAGTCTTGAAATAAAAGAAAAGTTGAAGACTTACACTTTCTGGTGTTGGCATATAGCTGAACACATAAATCAGTGGAAGGAAATGAATGGAATTTGAAGTTCAGAAAAACATGTCTTACAGTTAGGCCCAACTGATTTGCAAATAGAATGCCAAGTCAATTCCATGGGGAAAGGGTCGTCTTTTCATCCAACAGTACAACAGCAACTAGTGTCCACTTGCAAAACAATGAAATTGAATACCTACCTCACAAATTATATACAGAAGAACTCAGAATTGACTGAATACCTAAAGCCAACAGCTAAACTAAAAACTGTTAAGGTAAAACATGGGATTAAACATCTGTTTCCTAGGATTAGGCAACATTTTTTTTTAATCTGTGACAGCAAAAGCAAAAATGATAAAAAATAAATAGATAAGTTGGATTTCATCAAAAATTAGAAATGTTTGTGTTTCAAAGGTTACCATTAAGCAATTGAAGAGACAAGCTAAATATCGGGAGAAAATATTTACAAATTAGGTAGCTAGTAAGTCTAATAAGGACTTTTCACTCAGAATATATAACGAACTTATAACTCAACAATAAAAGGAGAAATAATCCATTTATAAATGGGCTTTGGACTTAAATACATACTTAACCAGAAAAGATAAACAAATGGCCAATAAATACATGAAAAGATGCTGGACATATTTAGTCATTAAGAAAATGCAAATCAAAAGCACAATGAGATATTACCTCATCCCCACTAGTCATTTACAAGCTGTAATTTATGAGGTTGACAAGTATTGGTGAGGATGTAGAGAAACTGGAACCCTCAAACATTGCTAATGGGACTGTAAAATGGTTTAGCCACTTTGAAGAACAGTTTGGAAGTCTCTCAAAATGGTAAACATATATTTACTATACATCTCAGCAATCCCATCCCTAGATATTGACACAGGAAAATTGAAAATATATTCACACAAAAAAAAATCTGTATGGGAATGTACTGCAACATCACACATAATAAGCAAAAAGTGGAAATAACTTAAATCTTCACAACTGACGAATGTATAAATAAAACATGGTAGATCCACAAAATAAAACATTATTCACAAATAAGAATGAACGGAGTATTGGCATGCTGTAACATGGGTGAACCGTGAATATACTATGCTTAAAAAAAGAAGTCAGGGCAGGGCGCGGTGGCTCACGCTTGTAATCCCAGCACTTCGGGAGGCTGAGGCGGGCGGATCACGAGATCAGGAGATTGAGACCTTCCTGGCTAACACGGTGAAACCCCGTTTCTGAAAAAATCAGCCAGGCGAGGTGGCGGCGCCTGTAGTCCCAGCTACTCGGGAGGCTGAGGCAGGAGAAGGGCGTGAACCCGGGAGGCGGAGCTTGCAGTGAGCCGAGATCGCACCACTGCCCTCCAGCCTGGGCAACAGAGTGAGACTCCGTCTCAAAAAAAAAAAAAGAAAGGAATCAGAAACATTTAATTTATACAATCAGAATAAACATATTTATAAATATAGTATGTAGATTAGTGATTACTAATTACTAGCTTGAGGGACAGTTGATGGCTACTGGATATATTTGGAGGATGATGGAATATTTTAAAATTAGATGGTGCTATGTATTTATTTATATAAATAAATAATCTCAGTTCTGTCACCCGGGCTGGAGTGCAGTGGTACAATCATAGCTCACTGCAACCTTGAACTCCTGGTCTCAAGTGATCCTCCCACCTCAGCCTCCCAAGTCACTGGAACTGCAGGCATGCACCACTATACTTGGCTAATTTTTTTAATTTTTATTTTTGTAGAGCTGGGTGGTTACACCACCTTTGTTGTCCAAGCTGGTCTCAAAGCTCCTGGCCTTAAGCAATTCTATGAGTCACTGGTATTACAGACATGAGCCACTCACATTGCCCATATTGTTTTATTAACCACCACCATCCTTCCCTGTTGTACACTTTAAAAAGTGAATTTTATGATGTGTGAATTATATATTATATGTCAATAAAGCGTTGTTCAACTAAATTTGGCCTGAGAAAGCCTCTATATTCATATACTTGAGATCTCATGTAAGGGAAGGGCAACCTAACTTACTACGTCATAAAACCAAATAACACTTTAGAGTATGCTTCTGTAATAGCTGAGTCCCAGCCAATCACAACAGCAGTGCTTCAACCGATCACAGGTGGCCAACTCTTCAAACTGTGTTCATGTAAGGCAAACGCAGAGTTGCACCCAGCCCAACTGCTTCTGGACCTCTTCCATTTCCCGTACACCTTTCCCTTTTCTGTCCATAGCTGTTATCCGACCATGTGGCAGCCCAGTCATGTCTCTGAACCTGTTCTGGTCTTGGGGGCAGGCTGACTGACAAATCATTGTTTGTGCAGTTAGACTCTGTTAATTTTAATTTGTCTCCAGATTTTATTTTAATATATTTTATTTTACATGAAGTTAAAACCGTATCATTGGCATGCAAAAGTGTTTATATTTTCACTTTACTTATTTGATCAGCTTATTAGATGATGTACTGATGTCTGATTTCCAATGTCCATTTAGCATATATTTATTGGTTTACAATCAGTAAAAAAACTCCTGTATAATACAAGTGTGCACATTTATCAGCAGCTATATTAAAAAAATGACAGAGCATTATACCTGTGTCACCATGTCACCACTCCTGTATAGTTTCAATCAACCACTGTTTTGAGATTTAAATCCCACAAAAGGATAAACAGGCTGATGAGGACAGGCCTGCCTACCTCACAGGGCTGCACCAGCTGTCTCCAGACTCCTATTTTTGTTATGTTTAGATGACACCAATTCCACACCCAAGTTTACCAACTTTGTTTTTTGACTGCAGAAAATTTAATATTAGGCTCAAGAAAGAAGCCTTTTGGAGTGAAGGTGCTTGCGTCCATCTCATGAGGATTAATGGAGCAGCTCCTGATACATATCTTGGTTATAACTTCTAGGCAGAGAGGTCTGGGCACAAACGCAATCAGACTCAGGAATGCTATTCCACAATATTCTCAGACCAATTTAGAATTAACACTTGCTCAAAAGTCAGGCTGCTCACCTCAGCTGCTTGCAAAGTAAAGCGAGCATACTAAAATTCTGCACAAAGAAAAGCCACTTTAAGAATCCAAAGGACCTTAGAACGCAATCCGGAACTGGGTTTAGAAGCACGTAACCTGTCACATCCTGGTATTGTTGTTTATTTCATAATGAAGTCCAGATGTTATTTTAGAATAAATATCCAAAAGATCCTTGGCTGGATGCTGCAGGATAATTCAGTATGTGCAGGAATACACATGGGTGCTGTGACTGTAGAAAAACATGGTGATTCTGGAAATGGCACACCTATAAACAATTTTGTATGCTTTCATTGAACGGCTAGTATGTGTGCTTGAAGTCTGGAATATAAAATAAGTGATACCTAGTGACTGTTCTCAAGGAGCTCAGAGTCAGGCAGGATATGGGTGTAACTATATAAGCAAAGCATAATAAGGTAAATACTATAACCAAGGGAACACAAAAAGCCGAGAAAATTATAGGCATCAACATTTAGTACTTGCTGGGTTTTCAGGAAGAAATACTGGAAAAAGAAGTATTATTGAATGTGAATTTCAGAAATAAGCTGACAGGGAAGGGAAGGGCATTATCATGAGAGGTTAGCTAACACAAACAGATGGAAGTAAAATGGATTTGCAAAAAAAACATTAATATATAGGATGGCTGCCCAAGAGTCACTTTTGCAATTTGAAGGCAGGCTACAAAGAACACTACATTATGCTAAGGATTATTTTATTTATTTTTGAAAGAATTTAACAGCCATCTGTATGTTTTTTAATTATGGAAAATTACAAACACATAAAAAATAGAAAAATACGCTACATACTTCTAACATAGCTTAAAACATTATCAACTCATAGTTAATCTTGTTTTATCAAAACAGAACAACACACACACACACATTTTATTTATATCCGAGATTATTTAGAAGCAAAGAAAAAAATTTATTCATAAATATTTTAGTGTATACCCCTATAAGATAAAAGCTCTGGGAAAACATAAAAATTCCATTATCTTGCCTAAAACAATAAAAATATATTTTAATATTAATAACCACCTAGTTGGTGTTTAATTGTTTTTAATTAATTAATTAATTAATTAATTTCTTGAGACAGAGTCTCTCTGTCACCCAGGCCGGAGTGCAGTGGTGCCATCTCGGCTCACTGCAACTTCTGTCTCCTGGGTTCAAGCAATTCTGGTCCTTGCCTTGTAAACTCTTGTGGAAAAATTGCTAATTGCATTCCTGTGGCATCTTTTCATATGTTCCTGTATCCCCTGTATTTTCTGTAGATTGGTAGTGTGAACTAAAGGTTTACTCTGAAAACAAAGCTTACCAAACACACCTCTTACATGGTGTTGTCTGGTTCCTTTTATCAGGAAGCACAAATTTCAGTTAACTTTCTTTAGCAATGAGAGCAATTACTGATGTTTATAACCTTGTTCCACGGTTCCATTAGGTGTCATAAAATAGTAATAATCTGATTATTATTCATTGATATATTCTTCATTTATTATTTTGGTCAATTCTATCGAAAAACTTCTCACTACCTTTGCTTATACTGTGATCAAGTTCATAAAGTAAAGGCAAGCTAAATGCTTGATATTTTTTGTTTTTATTTATTTATTTATTTATTTATTTAGTTTTTGCCAGTTTTCTTTCTTTCTGTTCTTTTTTTTTAGACAGAGTCTGGCTCTGTCACCCAGGCTGGAGTGCAGTGGTGTGATCTTAGTTCACTGCAACCTCCGCCTCCCAGGTTCAAGCAATTCTCTGTCTAAGCCTCCCGAGTAGCTGGGATTACAGGTGGGATTACCACCACATCTGGCTAATTTATTTTTATATTTTTAGTAGAGACAGGGTTTCACCATCTTGGCCAGGCTCGCCTTCAATTCCTGACCTCACGATCCACCTGCCTCAGCCTCCCTAAGTGCTGGGATTACAGACGTGAGCCATGGTGCCCGGCCCTTTTTACCAGTTTTCAAACAAATGATTAGATTCCGTATTATCCTGACAAGGTGACCAATAAGGTCAGTTATTTGTATCTTTTATATTTTTAAAAACTAAGGGAGTCAAAAATATTTGTGTATTCAATCCACTGTGGTTATGATACTTACTGATGCTCAATTTTTTACTGTTTTTGGCCATTGAAAGCTTCTGTGGGTTTTTTCATAAGCATTTTTTACAGGAATGTAAAATACATATAGAATAGGCAATATTAGTTTATAGCTCACTGAATTTTCACAAACTAGAATAGTCAGATCATGGAACAGGACATTATCAGCACTCTAGAAGCTAACCTATGATAATTGCTAAATATGGAACTGTAGGGAGGGTGGCTGGGAATAAGACTTCTGGCCATTTCTCTGAACATTTTTTTTTTTTTTTTTGAGCTGGAGTCTTACTCTGTCACTCAGGCTGGAGTGCAGTGGTGTGATCTCAGCTTACTGCAACCTCTGCCTCCTGGGTTCAAGTGATTCTCCTGCCTCAGCCTCCCAAGTAGTGGGGATTTCAGGCACCCACCATCATGCCCAGCTAAATTTTGTATTTTTAGTAGAGACAGCAATTCACCATGTTGGCCAGGTTGGTCTCGAACTCCTGACCTCAAGTGGTCTGCCTGCCTTGGCCTCCCAAAGCGCTGGGATTACAGGTGTGAGCCACCACGCCCAGTCAACAATTTCTATTCATTACAGAGGTGGGTGTCTTAGTCCATTTTATGTTTCTGTAACAGAATAGCATAGACTAGGTGATTTAAAATGTACAGGAAATGTATTTGGCTCATATTTCTGGAGGCTAGGAAGTCCAAGAGCCCAGAACTGGCATCTGGTAAGGGTCTTTGAGCTGCGTCATCCCAAGGCAGAAGTGGTAGAAGGTGGAAGGGCAAGACAGTGTGCAAGCAAGAGGCCAGAGACGCCCAAACTCTCTTTCATAACAAGCCCACTCTCACAATAACGCTCATTGCCCTCATGACCTAGTCTTCTCTTATTAGCCTCCACTTCCTCTCACTGTTGCCCTGGGGATTAAGTTTCCAACACACCGTCTTTAGGGGACACATTCAAACCATAGCAGGAGGTAAAGAAATAGTCGCTTGTGAACAACTTGGTTAAAACTCACATGGTAGCATTGAAAGTCCAGGGTCTTCCTTCCATCAGAATAATATGATATTGGAATGTGTCTACAGATTCCTAAAGGAGTTCTAGGACTTGGAACAATGTTTGCAGATGATGAGCAATTATTTAAGGAGGAAATTCTTTCCTAAATTGTAGGTTACAAGAAGAGCTCTCCTTCTGCAACCTAACCTTGACAAAACTTTAGCCCTGATAATTGAGTTGTAGCTTTGTATTACAATCCAATTGTGGTTTGCAAGCCTTACGTGTTTCAGGGAATGAGTTGAGCCTATATGAACATAGTCTGCTTAAGGAGTTTGCAAACAGGAACATAAGTTGTGATAAAAAGTGGAAAATTAATTTTTATTAAATACTATTATGTCAGGGATAGCCTTTGGTTCTTTATGTAAGCATCACAACCAAGCTTTACCAGAATTGCTTAGGCAAGTGTAAATAGAAAGGCTGATATTTTGAAAACAAACATGAAGTGACTAATTCAAGGGCAAAAAATTGGCAAGTGATTGACCCTGGAACCGAAATCCTTTCTACCATACCACACATTTCTGTCAGAATACACCAGTGTTCCTCTTCACCTCAGGCTAAATGCGGAAAGGCTACATTAACAGACTCTTAAAACGGACTGGAAACTTACCAGCAACTGTTCTGATATCTTACTGAAAAAAATCAGTAGCTGACCACAAGAGTCAATTCTATTAAACTGATAATCATATACCCTCTCTCAAGTGATCAATTCTTGTCTCTATCTATACATAATAACTGAAGATTTGGGAAAAGTCGAAGACAGATTCTGCACAAGGCTTTGTCTATGCAAGGCCTTGTACTCTGCTATCAATATCCTACAAGTTGATCACGCCAAGGAGCTGTGGGCTCATACCTTTATAATTGATGTCACCCAGAAAGGTGATGTTCTCTTGTGGCATGAAACATTAACCTACTGGAAAGATGATTCTCCCAGGGTTATTTGGCAAAAGACAGAGTCACCGGAAGCATGTTCTCTTGGATAATGTGGTTTTGAATTTTTATTTTACCACCTGGAATGTCATTAAGGCTACACAGGAAAATGAAAATAAGTAACGATTCCTATTTATTTTTGTTGTGAAGCTCATATTACTCCCCATCGTCTGCAATATCCAAGGATAAGTCCATCAGAACGCATACATTAGTGGTTGAAATAACCGACAGAGAAGGGAGACACGCATATTAGGTAAGCCAAAGGTGACTGTGGTGCCATATTATCTGTGACATTGGTTGGTGACTGCATTTTGCATCCCACAGTGGTTTTGCCAATAATGTTTTTCACAGCAGTAAAGCACTGTTTTGTTGAAGATGTCATCATAGATGATACTTTGATTGTTACCAATAACATATCGCTTTTAATAATTAAGCCTGAGAGATTTGTCAGAAACAAAAATTTGAACTGCATGTTTTGTTTCATCAGGCTGATTCATACGTTCTTATTTAGCAAAATCAGAATGCCATGGGGAAGCCCTTTGAAGCAGGTGATGGAAACACAGCTTTCCTCTCAGTGTTAACGTTTGAGGAGAATCTCACCCAGAACACACAGCAGCCTAAACGCAGTACAGGCAGGCAGCCCACGGTCTACAAAGAACAGCTGCTGCTGCGTCTCACGTTCTCCAGGGACGGCAGCTAATACCTCGGGTAGTCCTTCTCTTCTATTGTAATTTGGTAACTGAAAATCAATTCATCCACCAGGAAATGGAATTGATGGAACATTATCTTTTAGATACAAATGATCTTCTTGTTTTCATCCTTTAAAGAGAACCGCTGCCATCATTGTACATCCTTGCAGAGTGTGTTCAAAGTGAGACATAGTACCAGATAATCTAGGAAATTTGTCCTTGGATTATCATATGTTTAACAGAAAGTGCAGCAGTACAAAATAGTTCCACTTGCTTTGATTGCATGACACAGAGCTTGACAACTTTATTTTTCACGTATTCCTGTAAGAACCCTAGAATTTGGGCAGTTGAAAAGAAAAATAAATAAACTCTCCACCCTTTATCTCTTCCCCGGTGCCATGTAAATGTTCAAACAAACTGAAAAGTGAAAATAAATTATCTTCTTCTTTCACTATCAAAACTTAATCCCAGGAAAGATTTGTAGATTGATAGAGAGGTACAAGTGACTGATAATTATATATTACATCTTCTGGATTTGCCTTCCTTTGGATAGGTGACATAACTATATATATATATTTAGGAGATATATACATATATACATGTATATACATATATATTAGGAGATGTATACGGAGATGTATATACACGTATATATGTATACATCTCCTAAATATATATATGTGTGTATATATATGTGTGTGTATATATATGTAGATGTATCTCCTAAATAGTTTTGGGTAAAGCCTGTCCAGTTAAGGATGTATGTTAGTAAGTGACTACCTGTTTCGCCCACTTAAACATAAAAGGTCCATTCACATTCCTAACATCTTGGTATTGGTCTGTACAGATGACTTCTCCAAATGCTCTCAACTTTCTGCATTGAATTAATCGTTCCTTTTTCACCTTGGGTTAACTCTAGGAAAATACAGATCACCCTCTATTGATCTATGTGCACTCAATCATATGTTGTCTTTCGTATGTCTTCAGGGTCTGAGGGAGACTTGTAGATAATACAATCTAGAGACGGTCAGATTTTCAACTAATGCTATTTATGTTCTCTCTGGTATATAAAAGTACTTCGCAGAGGCCGGGCGCGGTGGCTCACGCCTGTAATCCCAGCACTTTGGGAGGCCGAGGCAGGCAGATCACGAGGTCAGGAGATCGAGACCATCCTGGCTAACACGGTGAAACTCCATATTTACTAAAAATACAATAAAATTAGCCAGGCGCGGTGAGGGGCGCCTGTAGTCCCAGCTACTCAGGAGTCTGAGGCAGGAGAATGGCGTGAACCCGGGAGGCGGAGCTTGCAGTGAGGTGAGATCGCGCCACTGCACTCCAGCCTGGGCGACAGAGCGAGACTCCGTCCAAAAAAAAAAAATACTTGGCAGCAATTTTAATTCTACAAAATGTTAGTTCCTGGTGTGTCACGGATTTTGGTCACTTGGTAAAATAATCATATTGAATAATTATGTCAAATCAAAACACAGATATTTGGTTCTGGTCTTACTGTTTTAGTTGTTTCTGTCATTCCGAAATTAGTGATTGACATTGACTTACTAGTATCCATCTAACCAGCCTCAGATTTAAACCATCTGAATTTACGCAATTGTAAGACAGTCTCTGTAAAAGAGAGTTGTTTCCTTTGCCATGTAATGGGGATGACATATTTTAATATTGGAGACAGAGAGAAAGGCGTCCACCTTCACCTTACTTCTGACTCTGTTTTACTCAAATGACTTTAGAAAGTCTTGCATCATTTTGAAATTGAAACAATAATTGGCCCCTTAGCACCTGTGACGCCTCTTTTTAAAATGCATTTTCCTCCTTCTTTGCATGACCAGATTTTTTCTTTGTCCCCCTGGTCTCAGCTAAAATATCATACTCTCCCCTAATATAGTCACCTTTCTTTTTATTTTTCTGTTTTAAAATTTCTTTGTGTCAACATATTTCTATCTGAACTTATCTTGTTGCATTTGTTTTGTTGTGGTCTTGTCTGTTTAGCCCCGTTAGAATGTGAACTCTATGAGAACAGGTTCCTGTCTGCTCAATGCTGTTTGCACAGGTGTAGGTAAGTGTGGGCACATAGTTGGTGCCCAATAAATATAGATGGAGGGATACGGGGCTTCTATTTACTTTATCTTCATAGATTTTTAAAAATTAATAGACTTTTTTTAGAGGATTTTTAGGTTTACAGAAAAATCTGGCGGCAAGTACAAACAGTTTCCATATACTCTTCCTTCCCTGTCCTCACAGTTGCTGTTGTGAACATTTGCATTGATGTGGCACATGTTTGCAATTGGTGAACCAGTACTCTTCAGTTATTTTTAACTGAAGTCCACAGTTCACTTTAGAGTTGCCTCTTGGGTTGTAGGTTCTATAGGTTCTGCAAAATGCATAGTGTCAGCCTCCACCATGATAGTCTCTTACGGGTTAGTTTCACTGCCTTTCAGAGTCCCTGCACTTGGTCTAGTCGTCTCTCCTTCTCCCCATCCCTAGTGCCCACTGATGTTTTCACTGTCTCCACAGTCTTACGTTTTCCAGAAGGTCATACAGTTGGAATCATACAGTAGGTGCCTTTTCACAGGGCTTCTGTCACTTCGCAAAGTGCGTGTAAATGTCTTTTCTCTGACTTGATAACACTAAACAATTTCTTTTTATCACTGAATAATATTCCATTTATGGATAAACCACAGGTTGCTGAGCTCTTCACCTATGGAAGGGCATTGCAACTGTTTTTTATTAATAATTATTTAATCGTTATTTTGTTCATAATTTTGAAAAGTATGAACAAAGCTGCTATAAACAGTTTGTGCAGGTTTTTGAGTGGACATAATTTTTCATTTATGTAAACACCTAAGGGTGTGATTAGAACTCCTGACCTCAGGTGATCCACCTGTCTCAGCCTCCCAAAGTGCTGGTATTACAGGCATGAGCCACTGTGCCCGGCTTCCTATTGCTTTTTAAATTTGCAATTCTCTAATGATATATAATATTTTGCATGTTTTCATATGCCTATTAACCATCTGTGTATCTTCTACGGCAAAGTATCTGTTCAAATTATTGGTCTGCTTTTTAATTGTTTGTTTTTTGTTATTGTTTTTACTGTTTGGTTTTCAGAGTTATTTATATATTTTGGATACAATGCCTCTATTATTTATGTGTTTTCCTAATATTCTCTCACAGTTTGTGGCTTATCATTTTACTCCCTTAACAGTGACTTTTAAAGAACAGAAGGTTTTTTTTATTTTAATGAAGTCGAAGTTAGTGCTGTTTCTTTCACAGATTGTGCTTTTGGTGTTGTATTTAAAAACTCACTGCCAAACAAAATGTCATTTAGGCTTTTTTTCCTATTTTATCTTCTAGGAGTTTTTAGTTTTACATTTTGTCTAGATTTATTTACTTCGCATGCGGATGTTCACTTGTTTTAGTACCATTTGTTGAAGGACTAGTGTTTCGCCACTGAATTCTCACTGCTCCTTCATCAAAGATCAGTTGATTACATGGATATTTATGTGGAAATATTTCCAGGCTCTCTGTTCTGTTCTCTGTTTATCTCTGTCCTTTTCTTCATTAAAACTACTCTGTCTTGATTACTGAGGCTTTATGCTAAGACTTAAAGTTGGGTAGTATCTATTCTCTCACTTTATTTTTCTCTTTTAATACTTGTTGGTTATTCTGTGTCTGTTGTCTCTCCATGTGAACTGCAGAGTCTATGTGTAAATATTCACAAAGTGATGAATATTTTTATTGGGATTCCAAAGAATGAATCTTAGGTTGGGCAGAATTAATAATTTAAAAATATTGAGTTTTCCCAGTCATAAACATGGAATATTTTTCCATTATTTGAGGAATCTTTGATTTTTAAATTTTTCCCCACATAGATCTTGTTCACAATTTGTTAAATTTACACAAAAATTTAACCAATGTTTTTAGCGTTTCATGTTTAATGTTGATGGTTAAGAATTTATCAATTGTATTAATCTATCCAAATAATCAACTTTTAGTTTTGCTGATTTTCTCCATTATTTTCATCTTTATTGATTTCTGCTCCAATTTTGGTTATTCCTTTCTTATCCATACATTGAATTTAATTTGCTCTTCTTTCTCTAGTTTCCTCAGATGGAGGCTGCTGTGGTTTGAACGTGTCCTCCCAAAAAGCATGTGTTGAAAACAATCTGCATTGCAATGGTGTTGGGGGGGGGGGTGGCCCTAATTGGGGTGTGTAGGGTTAACTTGGGTTATGATGGGTCTGAGACTGAAAGCTCAATCTCTCATCCTCTGCCTCTTGCCTTTGCTCAATCTCTGGCTTTCTGCCACGGAGCAACATAGCAAAAAGGGCCTTGTCAGATGCTGGCACCTTGAAATTAGACTTCCCAGCCTTCAGAGCTGTTAGAAATAAATTCCTTTTCTCTATAAGTTACCCAGTCTCTGGTACCTTGTTACAGAAGCACACAATAAATGGAGACAGAAAGCTGGTACTGAGAGTAGTGTTGTTGCCATAACAAATACCTGACAATGAGGAAGCAGCTTTGGAACTGGGTCATGAGTCAAGCCTGAAATGGTTTTGAAGTGAATGCTAGAAAAAAACCCTGTTTTTCCATGATCTGAGCATTAAAGGTATTTGAAGGCTCAGAAGAAGGGAACAGTTGTAGGGAAAGTTGGAAACTTCTTAGATATTACTTAGGTTGCTATGATCAGAATCTGCATTGAAATATGGATGGTAAAGGCAATTCTGATAATGTCTCAGTCAGAAATGAGGAGCAAGGTATTGGAAACTGGACTAAAGGTCATTCTTGCTATATAGTGGCAAAGAACTTAGCTGAATTATGTCCATGCTTTAGGGCTCTATGGAAGGCAGAATTTGAAAGCAATGAACTAGGATATCTGGTGGAAGAAATATCTAAGCAGCAGGCATTTCAGGTGTTGTGTGGCTTCTTTTAATGAAATGAAGCAAAACCCAAGAGATAAAAGATAATGTAAAGATGAAATTTATAATTAAAAGAGAAGCAGAACAGAAAGATTATGAAAACTCTCAGCCTGGCCATGTAAAAGTATAAAATGGTGTGTTTAGAAGAGAATACTGAGGGTATAGCCAAGAGACCATTTACTAGAGATTTGTGTGGGAAAAAGGAAACCAGGCCGGGCGCGGTGGCTCAAGCCTGTAATCCCAGCACTTTGGGAGGCCGAGACAGGCGGATTACGAGGTCAGGAGATCGAGACCATCCTGGCTAACACGGTGAAACCCTGTCTCTACTAAAAACTACAAAAAACTAGCCGGGCGAGGTGGCGGCGCCTGTAGTCCCAGCTACTCGGGAGGCTGAGACAGGAGAATGGCGGGAACCCGGGAGGCGGAGCTTGCAGTGAGCTGAGATCCGGCCACTGCACTCCAGCCCAGGCAGCAGAGTGAGACTCCGTCTCAAAAAAAAAAAAAAAAAAAAAGGAAACCAACACTGGAAGAATGATCCTGAATGCATTTCAGAGATTTTCCAGGCAAACTAGAACCTTAAGGCAAGGTTTCCAGAAAAGTGCCACTGGACTCCAACGTTTGCTTTCCTGCACCACCCCCAAATGTCTGCTTCCTGTATTCTGATGTGGTGCTCCTTGGGTCTGTCACCTGTGGATCAAACCAGCCCAAGTGTGCCTTAGGCCAACACTCAAGAAGGTACAAACTGAAGCTTGGCAGCATCCAGTTAATGCTAATTCTGCAGGTTCCCAGAATGCAGAGTCTGTGGCGGCATGAATTCTTGCACTTAGATTTCAAAGGATGTTGCAGACTGCCCTGGGGCCCAGCAACGTGTCAGGCGGCAGATCAACTCCAGAGAGTCCCAATCAGGGTAATGCTTAGTGAAGCTATGGGAATGGGACCACTTGCAAATTGCAGAGCTGCAGAACCACTAGCATGTAACTTCAACCTGAGAGAGCTGCAGCATGAGAGTCTAACCCAGGAGAGCTGATGTATGGGCTGAACCCAGCAAATCCATATGGAAGGGCTGCCTGAGGCCTTTGGGATCCATTATTGTCCCACTATGCCTAGAAGGCAGAACATGGAGTCAAGGAAGATAACTTTGGAGGTTTAAGATTTAATGTTGTTTTCCCTATTGGATTTCGGGCTTACTTGGGCCTGTTACTCCTTTCTTTTTCCTGTTTCCTCCTTTTGGAATAGTGATATTCATCCTATGCCTGTCCCACCATTGTATTGTGGAAGCACATAACTGGATTTATTCTCACAGGTTCACAGCTGGAGGAGAATTTGCCTCAAAATAAATTGTACTGTGAGTCTCACCAATATCTGACTTAGATGAGACTTTGGACTTTTGAGGTGGTGTTGGAACAAGTTAACACTTTGGGGCTTTTGAAATGGAATGAATGTATTCTGCAAGTGAGAATATAATTTAGGGGGCCCAGGCGTGGGATGCTATGATTTAAATGAGTCCCCCAAAACGCACATGTCGCAAACTTAATCCTCAATGCAATACTGTTGGGAGGTGGGGCCTAATGGGAGATATTTATGCCATGAGGCTCCACCCTCACAAATGGATTAATGCTGATTATAACAGGGCTTGCAACTTTCAGTTGTATCTTCTGCTCTCTTATTCTCCCTCTCCCTCTTGCCTTCTGTCATGGGATGATGCTGTAAGAAAGCCCTCACCAGATGCCTGCACCTTGATATTAAACTTTTCCACCCTTAAAACTGATAAATTAGTTTCTTTTTTAGAAATAAATTATGTAGTCTATGGTATTCTGTTAAAGCAGTACAAAATAGACTACAATAGAAGCTTAGACAACTTAGTTTATTTTTTTCTCTTCTCTTCTAATGTATGCAGCCAGTGCTATAAGTTTCCCTCTAAGTGCTGCTTTGGCTGTATCCCCACAAATTTGATAAGTTGTATTTTCATTTTCACTTAGTTTAAAACACTTTTACATTATTTTTGAGACATCTTTAACCTATGGATTTTTTTCAGAAGTGTACTGTTTAATAACCAAATAATTTAGATTGTCCAGCTATCACTCTGTTATTGATTCCTGCTTTAATTCCATTGTGCTCTGAGAGCCTACTTTGTATGATGTCTATTCTTTTAAATATGTTAACTTGTGTTTCCTGGCCCAGAATGTGATCTCTACTGGTGAATGCTCCCATCAGAGGAATGTGCTTTCTATAACTGTTAGGTGAAGTGATTAGTCAGACCCTGATGACTGACTGTGCTTTCAGTTCAGTTACATCCTTACAACTTTTTTGTTTGTTGGATATGTTCATTACTGATAGAAGGGTGTTAAAGCTTCCAACTATAATAGTAGTATCTATTTCTTCTATCATTTCTCTCTGTTTTTGCCTCATGCATTTCTATACTGTTTTAGGGCACATACACATTAGGGTTTTTATGTCTTCTTGGAAAACTGACCCCTTTACCATTATGTGATGCCTCTCTTTATCTCTGATAACTTCCCTTGCTCTGAATTTTTCTATCCGAAGTCAATACAGCTGCTCTCACTTTCTTTTGATTTGTATTAGCATGGTACATGTCTCTTCATCCTTTTACTTTCAGTAAATCTGTGTCTTTGTAAAGTGAGTTTCTTGTTGACAACATGTACTTGGGTCTTATTATTTGTATCCACTCTGAAAGTTTCTATGTTGTAACTGGTGTACTTAAACCATGCATATTAAAAAATTATTGACATATTTGGATTAATATCCTCCATATTTGCAAGAGTCTATTCATTGTCTTTTTTCTTTTTTTTTTAATTTTACTTCCAGTGATTTCATGCCTTCTCTAGTTTTAGTTGAGCACTTCCTACGATTCTATTTTCTCTATTCTGTTGGCATATCAATTTGTTAAAAACTTTTTTTTTAAAAAAAAGTGGTTGTTCTAGAGTTTTCTTTCTTTTTTATTTATTTATTTCGAGACAGAGTTTCATTCTGTCTCCCATGCTGGAGTCCAGTGCTGCAATTTCGGCTCACTGCAACCTCTGCCTCCCAGGTTCAAGCAATTCTCCTGCCTCAGCCTCTCGAGTAGTGAGGACTACAGGTGTGTGCCACCACACTCAGCTAATTTTTTTGTATTTTTAGTAGAGACAGGGTTTCACCATGTTTGTCAGGCTGGTCTTGAACTCCTGACCTCAAATGATCCACCAGCCTTGGCCTCCCGAAGTGCTGGGGTTACAGGCATGAGCCACTGTGCCTGGCCCTCTAGAGTTTTCAATATACATTTATAATTAATCCAAGTCCACTTTTAATAACACTATGGTGCTTCATGTTTAGTGCAAGTACCCTATAACTGAGTATTTTCAGTTTCTCCCTCCCGTCTCTTATAACATTGCTGTCATTAATTTCACTTACCTATAAGCTATAATCATCGAATACATTGTTGTGATAATGATTTTGAACAAACTATTCTCTGTTCAATCAGTAAGAATAAGAAAAATGAAATGTCTCATTTTACCTTCATTTGTTTATTCCTTCTAAAATGTTCTTCCTTTCTTTATATAGATCTGAGCTTCTGACCTATATCATTTCCTTCTCTCTATGAAGCTATTTTAACATTTCTTGCAGGGTAGATCTACTGGTGATATACTGCCTCATTTTTTTTCTTTTTCAGAGAGTCTTTCTCTTTCACTTGTATGTTCTAATTTCACTG
This sequence comes from Mandrillus leucophaeus, assembly GCF_000951045.1. Classification (NCBI taxonomy): domain Eukaryota; kingdom Metazoa; phylum Chordata; class Mammalia; order Primates; family Cercopithecidae; genus Mandrillus; species Mandrillus leucophaeus. The sequence goes on from NW_012106474.1 coordinate 7,053,855, forward strand.
GATACAGAATTCTAGGCTGATGCTTTAATTTTTTTTCTTTCAACTCACTTCAAATATTTCCCTCAATCTCTTTTTCTTGAATGGTTTCTGTAGAGAAGTTCCATGTAATTCTGATTTTTGTTCCTCCATAAGTATGGTGGGTTTTTTTTCTGTCCTGTTTCAAGATTTTATCTTTATAAAAAGTTTCTGTAGTTTGACTATAATGTGACTAGGTATAGATTTTGGGTATTCATCCTATTTGGTGTTCTGTGAGCACCCTGGATCTGTTGCTTGGTGTCTATCATCAACTTTCCAAAATGCTTCACCACTATTTCTTCAAATATTTATTATTTTCCTTTCATTCTTCCGCTTCTTGTATTCCTGTTATGTGTATTTTATGCCTTTTATAAATTGCCTACAGTTTTGAGGTATTCTGTTCCATATTTTTCATTCTTTTATTTTTGCATTTCAGTTTGGGAAGTTTCTATTGACATATCTTTAAAGTCACTGATTCTTTTCTTGGCCATGTCCAGTCTACTGACGTGGCCATCAAAGGCGTTCTCCACGTGTTTTACAGTGTTTTTGATTTCTAACATTTCCTTTTGATTCTTTTCGTTTATATTATCCATATGTTTGTGCATGTTGTTAACTTTTCCATTAGAGTTGATAGCATATTAATCACAGTTATTTTGAATTTCTGGTCTGATCATTCCAAAATCTCTGCCATATCTGAGCCGGCTCGGATTCTTGGCTTGCATTTTTTGACTTTTTTTTGCCTTTTGGATGCCCTGTGACTTTTTTTGTTGCAAGACAGGAATGATGCACTGGGTAAAAGGAATTAAAGGAGATAGGCTTTGAGTGTGAGATTTAGGTTTTTGTGGCTAGGAGTCAGGCTATGTTTACTGTTTGCTGTAACTGTGGTACGAGAAGTTAAACGTTTCCTCTATAGTCTCTGTTTTTGCCTCTCTGATTTTCACTGAGTGTCCTTAGAGACTATGAAATAGGGTCTAAGTCAAACACTTCTTTAACTACAATTGTTTATTACTATGCTATTGATACAGAGGAGTCCTATTGATTTGGAGGTGAGCTGTTGGGAGAAGGTAAGCTCTTGGGAGAAGGGAAGCTGTTGGGAGAAGGGAAGCTCTTGGGAGAAGGGAAGCTGTTGGGAGAAGGGAAGCTCTTGGGAGAAGGGAAGCTGTTGGGAGAAGGGAAGCGTCTATACTCCTAAGATTAAGTTCTAGTCTTTTAAAAATATGACATATGTAAGGTGTACAACATGACGTTTTGGCCTACATATACACAGTGATATGATGCCTACAAGTAAGCAAATTATCATACCCCTCACCTTTCATAATTACCTTGTTTCAGTCTTTCAATGAGCCTGATTGGGTGTTTCCTTTCCCTCAGACTGCTTAGGTTTTAGAAGAAACCCCAGTGGGTTAGGCGATAGCCCACTAATTGTCCTTGAGGGCAAGTCTCCAAGGAGAACAGAGAGCTCTGGGCTTATTTCAAAATAGTTCCTTTTCTTCTGCTCCAGCAGGAACTGCCAGGGACTTTTTCTCAGATCTGCTCCCAGAAAACCTGGGAGGCTTCCGGAAGTCAAACTCAGGAAAATATGCCCAACTCACCCCAACCCACCCCCAAAACTGGGATTTTTAACTTTCAAGCTACTTCACATGGAGCCTTCAGCAATTTACTGATTACCATGTAAGGCATCCCTACTTTAAACTTTGAAGTGGGTTCAGCTATGGGCTTCTGCACAGGTGAGCTGTGATTGTCTGTGTCCACCTGTCTGCCTCTCCAGTTTTTCAGGAAGCAGTTTGCCCTGTGACCTCCATTCTCTCACGGATCTAAGAAGAGTTGTTGATTTTCAGTTTGTTCAGCTTTGTTTTTGTTGTAAGGATGGGAGTGATGACTTCCAAATCCTATAACATATCAGACTGGAAACCACTTTGCATGGATTTTTTATGGGAATTACTTAAGCACTCCATGTAATTGCTTTCTTTGTACTTCATTGCTGTGGATGCAGCAGTAGGATCAAGGTGAATAATGACGTGTCCTCTATATATGGAGCTAAGGCCATACCACACATTCTCCTTTGACATGTGTAATTCGTGCTGACAGTCATACAGACCTGGAAACATTGTTAATTTTAAATATTTCTAAATTTATGAATAAAACTTAGATCATATTTATACATGTGTTTATAAATAAGCTATATTCATACATATTCATATTCCTTCATATTGTATATTGATTTTCATATATATTTTATATGTCTTTGCATTTTGTTCATATATATTTAATTCATATATATTTCAATATTTATCACCTTCTATAAGGGGAAAAGGAATTATGACAGCTATAAGTTAGTAAACCTATTAAATATACCTGTTGAAGTAAACAAGTCTAAAGCCATGTTCCATTCCATCCCAACATCTCTGCGAGTCAATGGCAGTTTCACAGAGTTGGCCAATCTTGATGGGTAAGAGCACATACTTTGGATTCAGATACACATGAGAGCAAGTTTCACATCTAACACTTGTTAGCCACAGTTCATTGTTTATTCAATAGCCATGTTAATAGCACCTAACATGCCTGATTCATTATTAGGTGAGCAAATGCATATGGGTGGCCAGAAGCCTAAGGCACTCATGTTATTATCATTGATAACATCGTCAGTGACATTACAGTCATTGCCCTTTGTATTATTTTTACTGCTCCTTATATGTTCTGTCACTTTCTGCTCAGCTTTAAAGAAATTAAAAGCACAATTGAGCACATAATCTGGGTATGCTATCCAGAAGCTACTGGCATCAACTCTCCTGTTGCCTGCTAACTTTAAGATGAATATCTCCATCCCCGAACTTTCTTCCAAACTCTGGAGTAACAGTCTCATCTCTCAATTCTTCTTCTCCATCTGGGAAAGCAGGGAGATCAAACTGATAGCCCATCCTTCCCCAGACATCATTTTTTGCTAAATCAAATGAGCAAAGATTGAAACATATAATGAAAGTTGATAAAGGTATACTGTGTTAGTACTTTTATATACTGCTCAAGAGAGTTCATGTTTATTCATGAAACCATTTGGTTATATGTCTCAAAATCATTTTGGTATTCTTAATATTTATACCAATATTTCTACTGCTGGGAATCTAGCCTAGGAAAACATTCAGAAATGTGGACAAATATTAACGTAAGATTGAGTTAATTATGCCTCCATTTATAACTGGGAAAATTAGGAAGAATGTGAAGGTCTGATTATTGAGTAATGGTTATATATATATATAGACACACATATATACACACACACTATGGGGGATGCCAGCTATTCAGTATCAAGTGAAAAATTAGAAACCACAATCCATCTACAATAATCTGTGAAAGTAAACATGTATGTATGCAGGCACACACAACATACTCACAGGAGAAAATTGAAGAATCCTAAATTAGTCACTATGTTATGGCTGGAAATTGAGATATTGTAAATTGTCATTTTTCCCCTTGATACATATCTCCAATTCTACATTTTATAATTCTGATAAAAATAAATACTAAAATACTATAGAAAAAAGAGTAGACTCAGAGTTTGGAAATGTTGGGTTTTATAAAGTCTATCTTCTTTATTATTAATTTTGTTCAAACTTGAACTGCTGTAGATTCATGTGGTGTACTCTGATTTGTCTGTGGTAGATTTTTAGGGTTGTTACTTGAATACTTAATGTATTAAATGCTATTTAATGTGGTAACTGATTAAATAATACAGGCAGAATAGTACACATCACGGCTCACTTTATTCTAGAGATGGAAGTGAAAAATGGTCTGAGAAAATGAATGGTATCAGAAGATGGTGCAGGCTAGGCTCCTAGAATGGCCACGCCTGGTCCTCCAGCCGCTTGCTCTTTGGGGCTCTGAGGCCATATTTCTAGAGTGCGTGGAGACACCATTTCCCCTCATTCTGCGGAGGCGCCGGCAGCATTTCCTACAGCTGCTTTTATAAAGGCCGGAGGGAACAGAGCCGGATGCTTTGGCAGTAAGCAGGATGGGGGAAGAGATCGCTGCTGCATGAGCCCCATGTCCGGGGGCTCATGGACAGACAGAAAAGCAAACTAGAGAAGCCAGACCTGCCTTTCATTTGTATTGTTCTCATTGCGAGGCCACATTCCCCCAGCAAGTTAGACATAATGTTATTTTTCTTTTACCCACAAGGGAAGGAGGCTCAGAGAACTTGTGTAGCCTTGTTATCTTTATGTGGCTGGGAGTTGGCAAGGCTGGGATGTGGACCCCAGATGTGTAGCTGACAGCTCAGGTTCTTGTCGTTGTTCCCTGCTGCGCTGTTGGGGTAACTTAGGGCTATTGTCCCTTACTCATACCACTCTCAGGGGAGTGACCCTATGCAGGCACTCGGGAGATGGGGGTGGGGCGATTCCAGGAGATTCAGATGGTCTGTGTGATGGTTAATACTGAATGTCAACTTGACTGGGTGAAGGATACAAAGTATTGATCCTGTGGGTGTCTGTCAGCGTGCTGCCAAAGGAGACTAACATTTGAGTCAGTGGGCTGGGAAAGGCAGACACACCCTTAATCTTCGTGGGCACCATCTAATCAGCTGCCAGCTCGGCTAGAATATAAGCAGGCAGAAAAATGTTAAAAGAAGACTGGCCTACACGTCCCGCCTACATCTTTCTCCCCAGCTGGAGGCTTCCTGCCCTCAAACGTCGGTCTCCAGGTTCTTCAGTTTTGGGACTCAGACTGGCTCTCCTTGCTCCTCAGCCTGCAGACGGCCTATTGTGGGACTTTGCGATGGTGTGAGTTAATCATAAACTCCCCTTTATATACATATATAGGTAATACATATATACACACGTATATGCAATACATATATACACACATATGTATATATAAATGTATATGTATATATGTATATATGTATACACACACACATTTATATATGTATAAATACATATACATATTTATACATGTGTATACATACATGTGTGTATATGTGCATGTACATACATGTGTATGTATATATGCATATACACACACGTATGTACACATACATATACACGTGTATATTACATATATACATGCACATACATGTATGCATATATGTATAAATATATATTTGTATATGCATATATGCACACATACATATATACATATATGCACATATGTGTATATGTGTGTGTATATATATTCCATTAGTTCTGTCCCTCTAGAGAACCCTAACTAATACAGTCTGGAAGGGAGAGAATTAGTAAGGCCTGTGGATCAGTCCTCTTTCTCCAGTACCACAAGACCTCAGCTTCTTGCAGTTGTGATATTCTGATAACTGGTCACCTCCCTTCTCTGTAATAAACTGTATGCATTGCTGTTGGAATGCAGCACTAAGTGTGTATGGACCTTGCACCAACAACACTGGTGGCTGAGGGAGTAAGATCCTAATCCTGCCTGGCATTCAAATCTCTTCAAATTTGGCCTCAAACAACAGTTACAATTCTTAGTCACACATATTCTCCTGCACGTACCCTCAGAAATGGTCCAATGACATGGACATCACCTTCTTCTTCTCAGACTTACCTGTTCTCTCACCTCCAGGGACTCACTCAAGGTCTTCCCTCTTCCTGGAACACAGTCTCCACATCTCTCAAGAATTAGCGATGTTGTCTCCACCCAGCTGGGAGAAATTGCTTTCACCTCTTATACTCTCAAGATATTTAAATGATGTAACTTCCAGGGCTCAGTCACTTGATGTGACTTCCAGGGCTCAGTCACTTTCTCTATTACGGGATGGTGGGGGCAGAGGGCAACATGACAAAGCCCAGTGGCTTCTGAGTCCACAGTGAACATACAGGCTCCATCACTCTCCTTGTGTGACCTTAAACACAACGTTTGAACTTCTCTCAGACACAGATCCCTCGCTCCCCAAATGGAGACATTAATATCAATCTGACCGAGTTGTTCTTGCGATTAAAAGTGAAATTTTCTTATACCTGGTTATGGCAGATGCTCAACAAATTTAAGGTAAACGAAATAATAGCGACAACATTGAGCAACTACACCGTTCTTAAATGCTTTCTGGATCCACGCTCATCTTAGCTTTATAACTGACGTTTGAGAGGAGCTCTGCTGCCATTTCCAGTACCATAGAGATGAGGAAACTGGGGCCAGAGAGACTAAATCAGCAGAAAGGACAGCTTAGCACACACACTCTCTCATGGTCTGAGTGGAGAAGCCGACTAGTGCCAGGCCGTACCTTCCCACAACCCTGTCAGCCCGGAGCCATTTTGACCCAGAAGGACCTCAGAAGGGAGAAAATAGGGGTTAGACTTTTTTAGCCCTAGTATACACATTAAGCAGAAAAGGTGAGGCCTTAAAGGAAGAAAACTGAGCCTGGCATGTTGTGGAATATGAAGACAGCATTTTGGTGCTCTTCTGCAGCTAAAACAGTGCATATCAGAGTGCAGACAGGTGTAGAAACAGTCCCAGCCCGTCTTTGACTGTTTGCAAGAAAACAAATGCCATACAACATGGTAAAACTACACCTTTCTCAGAGTGTCCATTCCAGAAATGTGCAGCAGTGTTCGCTGCTTAATTATTCTGTCAGGAGAGGGTAGCATTGTGACTAAATCCTGGCCCTTTTTACTAAATGTGTCTCTCAAACTCCTCAGCTGGGAAGAGAGCTCAGTGCATCCACCATGTCCATCATACATTCGACACAGCACTGCTTGGCTGGTCTGCCCTGGCCAACTGGGTCTCCTCCGTGATTTTGTGTCCCTGCTGATGATGAGGGGTGTGCAGTCCTAGTCTTGCTGGCTCAGCCCCGGGGGATATTTAGCAATCCATCTTATCCCTTTCTCATGCAGAGGACATCTCACTGATGTAACTTATTTTTATGACATTAATTTTAGAACGTATTTTTTTCTGTTCTAATATAAATATTCATTGGCCAATAATTCAGGAAAAATAAACAATAAACCAGGATATATGCACAAAAGAAGAAAGTGAGCCCACTAAATATATTATTGGAAATATCTATACAAAAACTAGAAATGAGGATGATTTGACCTCTAGCTATTTATTTATGAGCTCTTAAAACATTATTTTCCAGGGGTGGCCTATGTCTGCCTTCTGTTTTACGCAGGGAATAGTGGTGTTGCATCTGTGAAACCTTTAGCGTGGGTTCTCTCAGCTTGCCCTGTTGGATGGTATCACAACATTAAAATATCTGTGCCTTCCATGAAAAGACCTCAAATGTATTCCTTTCTCCCCTTCACACAGCCGTGAATGCAGCTCAGGAAGCAGTGGGACTTGCAGGCTCATCCCTCTGTAATTATTCCGCTGGCTTCCAGAGCGTCCTGAGGTTTGCAGGCTCTTTACGGAGAGGCTGCTTCCATTTCTCATGCAGTGTGATCCAGCAGCACACCCCAACAAGGGCTGTGAAGGCAGCTCAGGGCTCGCAGCATCTCCAGCGCTCCGCCACAGTCCCGCCTGCCTGCGTCAGTAAAACTGCTTAAGGCAGCGCTAATTAATTTCTCCTGCTTATCCTGCACTCTCCTTGCAGGCTATCGGGTCTCAGAATCGACTTCCTGGACTTGTATTCGTTCACCATCCAAATTAGCTTAATGCACGACAGAAATCTCATCTCGACCTAGAGGTAGCAGCGAGTCTCTAGGGAGAAATCAAATACTGAGTCAATTTTTTTAAAAAAGTAAAATAAAATTAGACCTACCGCATCAAATGTATTTCCAGCACCCTTGAGATGGGAAGGAGAGCAGGGGAGGCAGTGACTCTTGGTTCCTGAGAGAAACTGTGTGCACACACTTGGAAAAGCAGCTCCCGAACGCATTCCTGGATTTTAACTAAATCACGTTAGTGTCAAAATGCAACGTGTGCATTTATTGACAGCATAGGGACAAAGAAAACAAATCGTAAAGCAACAATTTTAGATAATTACCTCAAATTTATCTCCAGTTCTGTCTCCTAGTTTCCCCTCCGTCTCATGCCTATATTGTTTAAATTTATCAGGTGGTTAGTTCAAATAAAGCACCAAGGTATCTTCAACATACCACCTGTGTTCAGGATATATTTCCCTGAGTTCCTGCCAGACTTTGGCACGTCTGCTGCTGGAAATGAAACAGAATGCAGGGAGAGGGCTAATTGACAGGTCTGTGGATGCCGAAGGTAAGCTGCGACCTGAAATGAGAACTCTTCTCTTAATGAGACACAGCAGAAGCTCGTGTGTGGCCGCGCACGCTCGTGCCTCGCCGCGGCCAGCAGATGGCAGCAGAGCCTTGGAAGCCGGCGGGCACCAGGCTCTGTTGAAAACGCCCTCGTTCATTTCCATTCATCTTCACTTGCCAGAGTCTTTATAAGTGCTTTCTGTAGAACTGACCCTGAAATTGCATCATTTAATCTATAATCATATATTGTCAACATTTCTCCCTTTTACCGCTTATCAATGACATTAAGTCAGAGGAAACAGGGACCAGTGATAGCTTTAGGCAACTCTGCAAAAAGGAGATATTCCTAACAGGCAGACACACTGCCAGGGACAGCCAGCTTGACCGAAATAAGGAAATGCATTTGAACAGAAACAGGGGAGCACATAAAAAAAAATCACGCACACTTTGTATTTCTTTCTTCCTTTGCTTTCCTTTAGCACACTTTACTTTGTGCTCAAAATCGATTTTTGATTTAAGGTGCATTTGCTTAAACAACCAGTTGAATATTTCCCCATATTTAATGAGATTATTTTTTATGTAATGTATTAAAATACTCTTTCTCCAGGATATGTAATCAGTAATTGATGTCTAGGACGGAATTTCACATGGTAAAGACTAGGCCCTGTAATACCCCAATTACTTTCAGCAATATCTTAGTGGTCTGATGATTGCAAAGTAGAGGCGTTTCTGGGAATTGAAAAGATTCGGTAGAAGTGATGGCTGTCTGCATACATAGATTTAATTCTTTAGAGCTACACTGCTGAAACAAAGAAGAAAATACATTCTTTTTCTTCTCAGACCTCTCTAAATTCCTCGGAGAGTAAAAGAATGCTTTGCTTATTAGGAAGATTGTCATGATCTCCCAAGACTCTAGATGGTACTATGGATTCGCCCTGTAGTTTCTATACTAACATTTGTTAAGATTCTTCTTTTTATCCACTTTTTAGGGTGTATGGGATACTTGCATCAGAAAATATACAGAAAAGAGCAGATATAAAGAATAAAAGGCGATGCAAGTTAAATCATGAGAAATTGACAGTGTCTGAAGATGATGAGACAGACATGTGTTTAATTTTAGATCCCATAGTTAGATTGACTTTCAACTGAGTGTAACAGTCAAAAATGTTCTACAAGTATTTAGTGGCATCACACTGCCACATTAACGTATTACGCTGAACTGAAAGGAGGTTTTCCTCAAACTCATCAGCAAATAGAAGGAGGCATCATTTGTCAGGAAGCAGGCGCCAGACTCTTCTCTCTGTATTTTGTGTGTGAGCGTGTGGTGTAGGCATGTGAGAGTTTGTGTGTGGTATTGTGAGCGTGTGGTGTTATACGTAAGTGTGTGTAGGCACATGTGTGTATGATGTTCTGCGTAAATGTGTGTTGCAGCCATATGTGTGTGTTTGAGTGTATGTGGTGTAGGCATGTGTGAGTATGAGGTGTTGTATGTGTGTGGTATAGGTGTATGTGTGTGGTGAGTGTGCGAGTGTGTGTGATGTGGTGAGTGTGTGTATAGTGTGTGTGGTGTAGGTATGAATGAGTGTGTGAGCATGTGGTATGCGTGTGTAGTGTAGGCATGTGTGTGTGGTTATGTGTGAGTGTATAGTGTAGGTGTGTGTGCGTGATGTTATATGTGAGTGTGTGGTATAGGCATGTGTGAGTGTGTGGTGTTTTGTGTGAGTGTGTGGTGTTTGTGTAAGTGTGTAGTGTAAGTATGTGTGTGTGATGTTATGTGTGAGTGTGTGGTCTGTGTGTGA
>NW_012106474.1:7064079-7105182 GCF_000951045.1 Mandrillus leucophaeus
TGTGTGTGAATGTATGTGATGTGTGTGTGTGTGGTGTAGGCATGTGTGAGTGTGCGGTGTTTTGTGTGAGTGTGTGGCATAGGTACGTATCTGCATTTGCATTTTAATCTTCTTTTAATGAAGAAGCAGCTCTGTGTTTCCCAATGCCCAAACCCCAGTGCACACATATGTGCCCGCACATGCCTGGACCCTGTTTCCTCAGACATACCTGCCGTGTGCACTATTTTAAGATCATTCTGTTGCCTTCCAGGAGAACAAAGTGGAGACATCGTGCCTCCTGTTGTACAGTGAGGTGAGGAAAAGGAAACCAGGTACAGAGCTGAACTGGCAGTAAGGATGACTATTTACAGAAAATATCCTGTGATTATTTATAGAGCTATTCAGTCAGAAAAAGGTTATGCCCCATACCTTACATGGCAATGACCCTTGGGAAGGGGCGCCCCTCTTTAGCTCTGTTCCGGGCATGCTGAATGGTGGCTCTTGCCTTCACCTTTGCAAGGCATTTAGAGCAGGGGTCTTTGGAATGCGCCCCAAATTCCTTTTCAGGCTCTTTATTCTGCTATTGCCCACCCACCTCCCTTCCAGGCACCCTCAAGCACGAACAAACTTTACCTTTCCGTTCATGGACTATTTTTCGTCTTCTTTCCAAAACGCACACACAGGCTCATGCACACACAGCTGTCGTTGCGTGTTCACTGGGTGCCAGATCCCATCCGTAAACACTGCACTACGTGACCTCAGTTTCACCACACATCGCTCTTCCTCAGACGACATCATCCCCACGTTACCAATAACAACACTGGTTAAGCAACTCACCCCAGGACTCTCAGCCAGGAATAATGGAAATTAAAACCTATTCCCATCTCATTCTAAATCCTTTGTTGTTAGCAGCTGTGTTAACAGGTCTTGTCATAGTGTAGAAATATCTGTCCTATTAAAAATGTACATTAAGGCCTGGCACAGTGGCTCACGCCTGTAATCCCAACACTTTGGGAGGCTGAGATGAGCGGATCACGAGGTCAGGAGATCGAGACCATCCTGGCTAACACGGTGAAACTCCGTCTCTACTACACACACACACACACACACATAGTCGGGCATGGTGTGGGCACCTGTAGTCCCAGCTACTCGGGAGGCTGAGGCAGGAGAATGGCCTGAACCTGGGAGGTGGAGCTTGCAGTGAGCCGAGATCACGCCACTCACTCCAGCCTGAGCGACAGAGCGAGACTCTGTCTCAAAAAAAAAAAAAAAATGTACATTAAGAAAATCCTAATAAACTGCAACTTCTTCCTGGGTCCTTCATCTACTGCCATCTAGTACTGCCTCATCCTCGTCATTAATTCATTAGCAAAACCTTCTGCAGCCCCTGCTTGGTGTGGTCAGTTTTCTGTGAGCTCACAGCCAAGGGAAGGCAGCCACGCAAAGCCGCTGATACAACCGAGAGCGCCAGTTGTGTGTCTGTGTACTTAGCAGGCCTCCAGCACATATGGCTAAGCTGCTGTGTTCTGTCCGTCTAGAGAATCGTCATGGATGGTCATGCACCGTGCAGCTTCTTTGAAAATTAAGGTCTCCATCACTGTGAGTGGGTCACAGCTATTGTCTCTAAAGGTATGAACCTTTGAGTTTGATGTTTGGAATGTCCCATATCAGGATGTTCCATGTCAGATTACACAGCTGCAACAGATATATAGAATATACGTGTGTGTTGATTTTTCTCCATGTTCCAAAATGAAGAGAAAATATTTTTCTTTCCCTCATGATATTTCGCAAAAGGAACATGCAGATAAAAATAGCACAATATGCCCTTGGATACAAAGCCCTTCGGGAAAAGTAGGTGGGGCAGCCTCAAAAAAGTAAACATCCCGCAGTTGTAATGGGGTGAGAGGTTGCCACTGAAAGTTGAACATGCACCTGTTCTCCACGAGTGACTTTTTCCCTTTGGAAACCCGGACTTTTTCCACGGAGCAATGCTTATCCCAGCCTGGACAACATATTTACTGTTAGCAGATTGCTTTACATTAACTTATATATCCAGATATCAAGATATCTATTTTCCTTGAGGGTAATTACTTTTACTATCAACAGAATTTAATCATGACACATACATACAAAACAAGGAACATTCCAGCAGTTTGGGAGGCTGAGGAGGGAAGAGTTCTTGAGCTCAGTAGTTTTAGACTAGCCTGGATGACATGGTGAGACCTGATCTCTACCAAAAAACACAAAAATTAACCAGGCGTGGTAGCACATACCTGGAGTCCTAGCTTCTTGGGAGGCTGAGGCAGGAGGATCGCTGGAGCCTGGGAGGTCAAGTCTGCAGTGAGTCGAAATTGTGCCACTGCACTCCAGCCTGGGCGACAGAGTGAGACACTGTCACAAAAAGAAAAAAAAAATGGAAGAAAGGAAAAAAAACAGCAAAAAATACCCTGTAACAATAGAATTGTACATATTGTGACTGTGGACGAAGTCCTCCTTCATTTCCCCACCCACTCAATGCACATCTTCCCGATCATGTTTTTTGACCTTTTTCCCTGAGGCAAATAGCTTTTGGAATTTGATGTTGATGCTACTTACACATTTCCTTTATACTTTTATTTAAAAATACATTTATCATTAAGCATTGTATGATATAATCTTGCATATTTTATGTACTACATAACTGATGTAAACTTAATTTTTTTTCCATCAATGTTTGTGAGACGAATCCATGTTGATGTATGGAGGTGTGATTCCTATATTTTCATTTTGGACAGTATTATATTTCTTTTCTTTTCTTTTTTTTGAGATGGAGCCTGGCTCTGTTGCCCAGACTGGAGTGCAGTGGCCCGGTCTCAGCTCACTGCAACCTCCGCCTCCTGGGTTCACCCTATTCTCCTGCCTCGGCCTCCCAAGTAGCTGGGACTACAGGCGCCCGCCACCACGCCTGGCTAATTTTTTTGTATTTTTAGTAGAGACGGGGTTTCACCGTGTTAGCCAGGATGGTCTGGATCTCCTGACCTCGTGATTCACCCGTCTCGGCCTCCCAAAGTGCTGGGATTACAGGCGCGAGCCACCAGCCCAGCGACAGTACTATATTTCTTGAAGATACTACTGTCTATGTAAACATTCTTTTATTAGTAGATATATTTGTCATTTCCATGGGAAAAATACAATTAGAGAACATTCATTGGCCATGTCCACTTGTGAACTTGTAAAATATTTTTTTCTTCAGTATTAATATTAGGAAACATATTTACTGAGCTGTAGGGTATTTGCATTTTCAACTTAATATTACTAACTTAATATTCAATGTAATGGTGTGAAATGGTATGATTATTAATGGTGCAAATAACAAATAACTGTTCACATTACTCTACATACTTGGTAACATTTAACATTTTCATTTGTGCAAATGTTATGTGTGAGCAATAAATCATATATTTTAAAAGGAACACTTTTTGTTGCTTTTGAAGTTAGATTCTTTTTCATAGTTTACCTTATATGTGGGTTGGTTTGCTGTGAACTGCTAGTCTAAATCTTCCATTCATTTTTCTATTAGATTTATCTTTTCTTACCTTTGATACTGTTGTTTATGATGTACAATCTAGTTTGCTTTGTTGGTTATATGCATTGTAAATATCCTCTCCAAAAATACATGTTATCTTTTCAGTTTCTTATGGTGTGTCTAGATATGAAACTAATTTTTATATTGGTGAAACTGAATTAATCAGTATCTATTTTGTCATTAAAAAATTATTCCCAAGATTACAAAGATACTCTATAATTTCTTTCAATATTTTAATGTTAAGTATTTAATCTATGCAGAAATAATTTTCATATTATTAGTGTTATATACAAATTAAATTTATACAAATATAATTTTATATTATATATGAGTGTTATGTACAAATCCAGTTAAATTTTTTCTGCTACATAGCCAGTTGTAATGGTATCATTATTGACTGCTGTATAATTTGCACACCATTCTGTAATTTCACTTCTATATGCCTAAATTTTCCATATATATGAATATTCTTAGCTGTCTTTTGTTTTTGATTGTGTTTTGCCATCCTTGGCACTCAGACTTCAATCTTAGATACTACAACTTTATAGAACCTTCTTGTCTGGTAGGAAAAATCCTCTTCTATTTTTCTTTTTCAGAATGTTTTTGCGTGTTCTTAACTATTGTTCTATGTAAATTTCAGATTCAGCTTCATAAGATCTAGAATATGTTTGTAGTTGCTTGCAAGTTTTCTACGTAGAAATAGTACAATATAGAAACAAGACAGTCCCTATAATATTTTTTTTCTTGCTTTTGTGTGCTACTTGGGACCTTGATACAATGTTGAATAAAATGAGGTGTTAGCATACACTGTTGTCCTTTCACTGGTCTTAGAGGAATTATTTTAGATTTTTTATAGTCATACATCTTCTGTGCTGGAGTCATTTCTATTGTTGTTTGTATTTTTGTAGTAACCTTTTCCAAAGTTAAGGGAGATGTCCTTAACCCTGGCTTTCCAGAGTAATAAATTATGAGCTACTGTTGAATTCTGTCCAATAGTATCAATTTCACTAATGGATTTTTTAATTTGAAATAAACATTAAAATTCTGAAATGAATCTAATTTGAGCATATGTTTATTTTATATATTTATACATTAAATTGTATAATACTGTTTTTAGGAGTTTGTATTTATGATAATGAATCTGATTACTTAATTTGCTAAAATTAAGTAATCTACTAAAAATTTGCTATCTCTTACTGTCCAAGTTTGGCTTAGTATTAGGTTTTTTTCCATACTCACAAACTGGAAAATATTTCCTCACTTTTAATTCTCTGGAAGAACTTATGTACATTAGAACTAATTTGTCTTGAATATTTTGTTAATTCTGTTGAATAGTAAGGATTTTGTGTTTCATGTGTGAGAGTAAATTAAATCATTAATTGAATTTGGTTAAGGAATATAGGACTATTCAGATTTCTGTATCCTTTTGAGTCCCTTTGGAAAGTTATATTACTATATACAAGTGTTCCTTTCACTTACATTTTCAAATTTATTGATGTGAAATTGTTCATAATAGCCTTTATTATCATTTTAATATCTATAACACCTGTTGGGTTGATATCTGTTTAATTCTTAATTGTTTTTTCTCTCCCTTTCTCTCTCTCTCTCAAAAATTCTAATTATTAAAGGATTAATTTGTATATTTTAGGAACAAATTAGTTCAAATTATGATTTTATCTTTATTGATCATTTATAATCAACCTTTTTATTGCTTTCTGATTTTAGTGTTATATACTTATTTTTACTTTATGTAAATTTATTATATTATTTCCTATCCTGACTTCTTAAACAAATCAAATTCCAACGATAAATGCAGCTAAACAATAATTTGAGGCAAATTTATCACTTTGAATATGTATGTGTGTGTATGTTTACTGATTTTTTTTTTTTTTTTTTTTTTGAGAAGGAGTCTTGTTCTGTCCCCAGGCTGGAGTGCAGTGGCGTCATCTTGGCTCACTGCAACCTCTGCCTCCTGGGATCAAGCAATTCTCTTGCCTCAGCCTCCCTAGTAGCTGGGACTACAGGTGCATGCCACCAGGCCCAGCTAATTTTTTGTATTTTTAGTAGAGACAGGGTTTCACCAGGTTGGCCAGGATGGTCTCAATCTCTTGACCTGGTGATCCACCCACCTCGGCCTCCCAAAGTCCTGGGATTACAGGCATGAGCCACCACTCCTGGCCATGATTACTGATTTTAACCTAAGATGTATCTTTGGTATGTGTTATAAAAGTAAGTTATTAATTTCTAGATATTGATTTTTTCCTCCAGTTAACTTTTCAGATTTTGATCTAATTTAATCACAGACTGGCTAAGTTTTGTTTTTACAGTATCACAGACACTTAATTTTCAGTATTATTTCTTTGAAATCACTTTTGGCTCACAGATTTTATATGGTTAATTTTCTAAAATTTGCTTTTAAAAGATATGATTTGTGTCTGTGGGTCACACTTGGTCTCTTGGCAGCCCCACCATACCCACTCACAAGGCCAACTCTTGCAGTCCTAATCATCAGGCACCCATAGACCTAGCCTCTAGGCTGGCTCTTGTAAATATAGGCTGCAGGCTGCCCAATGCCAGGCTTCCCTTGAAGCCCATGACTCTGGATTGAGACCTGTGAACTCAGCCTCCAAGCCTATCCTGGGACCAGCCACGATTCTGCAGCATCAGGTTCCAGGGTGGCCCTGTAAAGTCAGTCTTTGGGTGAGCCCCAGCACTGGGCTAGCCCCCACAGCCTCAGAATTCAGGCCTTCCCCAGCACCAGGCTGGCCAACGTGACTCTAGACATTAGGCTGGCACCCAAAGGCCTAGCCTCCAGGCTAGTCTCTGCCGATAGAGTATCGATGCCCCCCCTCAGTGCCAAGCCAACTCCTGAGGCCCCAGGCTTCAGGCCTGCTCGAGTGGCACCCTTGGCCTCAAAAAGCAGGTGAACACCCATAGACACAGGCTTCAAGGCTCCCAAGGGCCAGGAAGGTCCCCACAGCCCAAACTACATGTTGGCCCCTACAGCCTCACAGACCCAGGTTCCAGGCCTGCTCCAGCAGACCGGGTTAAAAAGCTGTCTAGAACTGGAAAGTCCTCCAAGGGCCCAGGTTCCAAAATCATGCCTGTGTTCCCAGGTCCCAGGCGGGCCCCTGAAGCCTCAGGACCCAGGCCAGGCCTCCCAGTCCTCACTTCAGTGCCAACACCAATGGACCCAGTCTCCAGACTCCAGGCCAGCCCTAATGGACCCAGACACCAGGTTAGTGCCTGTGGTCTTAGGTACCAGACCAGCCCTCATGGACCCGGGTTCCGTGTCAGCCCTTGCTGGTGACTGACCCCAAATTCAAGGCAGTCCTCATGGCTCCAAACTTTAGAGGACCCATGGTCCAGGCCTACCTCAATAGACCCTGGTAACAGGCTGGACCCTGTGGACTGAGGTTTGAAGACTAATTCTGTAGAGCTAGGCTCCAGGACAGCTTGCATGTACCAGGACTCAGAACCTGGGTACATGGTACATGGACTCTGGCTTCAGGCTTGTCTCAGTGGTCCCAGGAATCAAGCCCAACTCAGCACCAGACAAGCACCCATGAACCCAGGCACCAGATTCATCATGTTTAACCCTGGTGCCCATCTAAGAGCATTGCTATCCCTGCAGATTCAGGCTTAAGGACTACCCCAGTATAAGATCAGCCCCTGTAGATCCAGACTTCAGGCTGACCTCCATGGATAAAGGATCCAGACTCACTCTCCTGAACCCAGGTTCCAGACCCAACTCCACAAACCCAGGTACCAGGTCCATCAACCTACTTAATCCAGGCACCAGGCCAGCCTGCCTGGGGATTCTAGTAGCAAGCCCATTCTTAGACCATGCCAGACCACCTGCCAGGAATATCTAGATAGGCTGACAAGTAAAGGTCTTTCTTGGACAAAGCCCTATACAAAGTCTAAAATAATTTCCTACTTCTTCAAATGCACAGACGATAACGTAGGCAAAAAAGACATACAAAACCAAAGAGACATGGCATCACCAATTGAACACAATAACTTCTCAGTAGATGATCCAAAAGAAAGGGAGATATACAATCTGCCTGATAAAAATTGAATATAGTTGTTTTAAAGTGGTTCAGTGAACTTCAGGAAAATAGAGGGAAAGAATTTCATAAAGTCAGCAAAGCCACAGAAGTCCAAAATGGGAAATTTAACAGAAAGATTGAAATTATTTAATAAATCATACAGACGCTCTGGAGCTTAAAAAAAAAAACACAAAGAACAAACTTTCTAAAATGCAACAGAGAACATAAACAGAAGAGTTGACCAAGCAAAAGAAATAATCTGTGGACTTGAAAACAAGTTATTGAAAAATATACAGTCAGAAGAAAAAAACATTAAATAAAATGAAGAAAGATTATGGGATTCATGGGACAGCATCAAAAGTGCAAATATTTGAGTTATAGAAGTTTTTGAAAGAGAAGAGAAAAACAAAGGAAAGCTTACTAAAGAAATAATAGCAGAAAACTCCACAAATTTGGAGATACAAATATCCAGATACAAGAATGTCAGAGGTCTCTAATCAGCTTCAGTCCAAGTAAGACTTAATACAAAAATATATTATAATCGATCTGTCAGAAATCAAAAACAAAGAGAGGTTCCAAAAATCAGCAAAAGAAAAGAAGCAAATAGCATATAAGAGAGTTCTAATAAGGCCAGGAGAGAATTTATCAGCAGAGAATTTATAAGCCAAGAGAGAGTGGGAAGATATATTCAACGGACTGAAGGGAAAAAAGCAATACAAAACTGTCAGCCAAGAATACTGAACAAGACAAAGCTGTCTTGCAGTTGTCCTTCATATATTTAGTATGAATGTTAAAAGACAAAACTATCAAAACCAATAATAACTATAATAATTTCTTAAGAAATAAAATTTAAAAATGTAAATTGTGACCTCAAAAGTTTTAAATGTGGAGAGGGTGGAGTGACAGTATATTTTTAAGCAATCAAAGATAACTTGTTATTTGCTTTAAATAGCCACATGTAACATTCTTGTTTAATTATTGCAACAACCCTGAGAGACCATTTTATTTTCACTAATATTTCCCTTGCCAAAGATCTCTTCTGCTAGAACCTTCAGGATTATATGCTTTGTTTTTGTCGTGAAGTCCAGGGCCTCATGATGATTTAGCAGCTTCCTGCAGCCTGATTACCCATATCCAAAGTCACAGGCTGTCTGTGAGCTGGAGAAGAGGTCTTGGTGTGCTGGTGTGGCTCTTGGAAGCAGCAAGTGTGGCTCACACACACGTGCCTGGTGAGTGGGTGATTATATGCCGAGAATTGTTTGACTTAAACCTGCCTTGGCATGATAATGCTTCCCTAGGAGGTGAAGAGTCAATGGCCCCTCATTACGATTGCTGTTTTTCTCCTCCTGGCTTATGGTTAACACCTTTCTTTAGCCAGTGAACTGCTCAGTAGAGAAAGTGCAGTACTTTTGTTTGTCATCTTCAGACCAACTGGAGCCCCTGATGTGTGTGGAAATGGAAGAGGCTATTACTTGACAGCTCCAAGATCCATTGATCACCTGTATTCCTGTTATCAGAGTACAGCTTTTGGCTAAAGGCATGAGATAACACGTGAAGATTTGTACAAGCAATATAATTTGCTTGCAGGTTGTTCTTCTGAGCAGTAATTTTCCTAATCATATCTCCTTTCTGGGATTAAAAAATGAAATAGCTATGAACGGATGTGTGTGATGTCAGCAAAGAAAGTATAAAACTAGTAACTATTCTGCAGATATGAGAAAGAAATCACAGCAGCCCAATAAATTCTGTGGGTCATTATTTGTTATTCATCACATAAAAAACACAAATGAAAAGACCTGACCTTTCCCCGGCAGCAGCACTGCTCTGACAGTATAGTCAATAGTAACAGCTAATAGTGTGCAATTTAAGATCTGCCGTATAATGATGCATTTGTAAACACATTTTTTTTTTTACAGAGCAATGTGAGTAGCAATCTACTGGCAGCAGGTATAAAAATAAAATATCTCCTTCCTGCTGGTTGTTATCCCCTCTTCTAGAGTTAGAATTCATGGGAGAATCATTCAGGGACGCATGAGGCCAGGGTTGGAGGAGGCAGCAGAAAGAAGGTGGTTGCAGTGGAGATCCAGGCCCTCTGTGTTTTCTGTAACCAAGCCTTTTACCAACTAAAAATCTGTGGTTCCAAAAATATTATGTTGACTATTGGAGAGCAGTGTAGATGTTTGTGATGAAGGAGATGCAAAAAAAAAAAATGTGTATATTAAAAGAAAGTGGCAGAGGTGACAATGATATGGTTAGAAATATAGTCTGTAGCTGGATTCACTTTCAAGTCTAAGATATTATATCTCAGTCTATTAAAACTGCTTTCTACTTGCCCTACTTTTCAGCAGTTATTTGCTGACCTCCTTGTCAATATCCACATGCACATGAAAATACGCTCATAAAAAATAAAATATCTATTTTTGTCATTTTAGAGGTGTGAATTTCATAGGCTCACTCATTTCTCCACGGATATAAGCCGGCAGTCCCTATTCCAATACCTGCACATCTGGTACTTCACCAGGAAACCTGCCAAAACCATCAGAAATGCTTAACACAGGGTTTAGGCCAACTGTGTGCTATCAATTCATAGAGCAAAAACGGAAAAATGAAAGGAAAGGAATGGTGCTAAATTGCATCACACATTTAATTACCGTTCCTCCGCATATCCACATTCATGCATGCAGATACACACACACACACATACACACACACATACGCGCGCGTGCGCTCGCACACACTATTCACTGGAAGCTTCAAAATTAAATAACATAACAGCTCTCTTTTTCTGCTCCTCAGCTCCATAGTCTCCCAGGCCCCCACACACACAGGCGTGGTCCAGACACTTGCAGGCCCTGTGCCAGTGCTGCAGATAAAGATGGCTCTGCCCTGGACCCCTCACAGAACGAATCACAGTCTAGTGGGAGAAACAGAGCAGGGAAAAAAAAAAAAAAGTAACATAGCTCCTTGAATAGACATCTCCAGAGATAAAAGTGGAAGCAGAAGTGAGGATCTATGCAATTTTGCCTCTAGAATGAGAAAGAGCATCCTTGAGAAGGCATCTATTGAGCAGTCTCATCTACATTGTGTCAATGCAGATGCAATAGCGGGGCTTGGAACAGCTGGAACAGCGGCTGGGGTAGATGGGGAGACCGTGAATTTTGCCTGCTCTTTCTGAGGCTTACACTGGGCATGGGAACCCTGTAATGGGTGAGAGAGGAACCAAGGCCATAAGCCATGTCACAGTGGCTTTTCCTGCCCCAAAGAGGAGCTTGATCTCTAGTCCACAGTGGAGACAGCTCCCGGCTTTCTTGACTTTTTGACTCCTGGGAATCATCTCCAGTTAATCACAGTGACGACTTGATTGATTGCACATGTGTTATTGGCTACCTTCCTTCCCTGTCTCCCTTTTCCACCTCTGATTTCTCCAAGATAAAACACTTACACCTAATTTTTTTTCTTAGTAGTAACTTTGGGCAACATAATCTATAAGTAAAGAAGGCTGTGAGAGTGCTTCTGTGAATAATATTCAAGAGGAAGAATCGTCAGGCCATAGTTGATGTTTGGATTCATAGAGTAAGGGAACGCGAAAATACTGAGATGAACTCTAGGCTTCTGATTAGAATAACTTGGTGAATGTTATTACCATATAGAATGAAGGACAAAGAGAAAAGTTGAAAAGGAAATTAGGCATATACATTTGGAACATGTGGAATTTCAGGAGCCCTGGAGGCAATCAGAATTGATATTAATAAATAGACATCTAGGACCAAGGCTTAGAGGGAATTCTCAACTAAAGAGAGATATTTGTGAGTCATTAATGTGAAGCTGAAGTCATGGCAGAAGAAGAGGCTTCAAGGTGAAAGAAGAGAAAGCGCCTGAAGAGATAACCATGAGTTATTCCAATATTTAAGGGGGAGAAAGAAGAGAGTCATGTAAATTGGAAGGAGAACAAGTGCCAGTAACATCAAATCACTGGGGCAGGATTACATCATAGTGAAGACAGAACGTCAAGAGGTAAGGAGAAGACAAGTGCGTAATATATGCTTGGTGGTCAGCTAAGACAAGAAAGAAAGAATTTGGGGCCTGCGGTGAACAAAGGAGGATTTTGATAGGGCGATCTTATTGGAGTGAATGGGCAGAAGTGAAGGTTAAGCCGAAGATCCAAAAGCAGAGGCAGGGTTTATGCAGCAGAGCTATTCAGATGTTTAACGACCCCAGGACTGAATGCAGAAAATATAGACGGATGTTGGCAGTGGCCTGAGGCAGGCTCTTCAGACCAGA
The DNA here is from genome assembly GCF_000951045.1 of Mandrillus leucophaeus. Classification (NCBI taxonomy): domain Eukaryota; kingdom Metazoa; phylum Chordata; class Mammalia; order Primates; family Cercopithecidae; genus Mandrillus; species Mandrillus leucophaeus. The sequence goes on from NW_012106474.1 coordinate 7,075,957, forward strand.
CGGGGCCAGGGGTGTCCTTTCCAGCTGCTGGATCATGATGCAATTCAGTTTTGGAGAAGGAGCATCATAGTGAAGGGGACTAGGGGAGCTTGGGGTGGCAACTCTTTACCAACAGAATCACACCAAGTTGTACTTGCTCACTACCAGTCCTGCGTGCCCTTGCACTCTACATGCAAACCTTACATACACAGGTTAAAAACAATCGCCACCATGCAGTTGCAGAAAGGCCCCAGTGCGGTCAGCTGTTCCATTGTGGGGTACGGCTGCCTGTGCAGCGAGTGCTGACAGGAGGCGGGGGTGGAAGGCATGCAGGGTAAGGGCAGGGGTGCTGTGGGGTCTACCGAGAAGGAATATTTGCAAAAAAGGGAAAGGAAGTCTAGGATGCATAATTGCAATGGGAAGAGAGATGATGATTAAAATTAGTTAAGTGCTGATGTGAAATCAGACACTTTGGAATCAGGGTATCTATGTACAATGCACTGTGTATGACCTGCCAAGGAGGACTTAGAGAGAATTGGACACTCTAATCTCTTGTGGGTTGATATCTGAGGGACTTGTTCTGCTCTTGTTTCAGGGAATACAGGATATATTTAACTCCATTCCCTCTCCTGACCCATACCTTTCATTGCAGAGAAATGTATGGACCCAACCTTGTGGCCAGTTGTCTACTTTTCTGGCTAAACCTAATGCTCCTTGATGAAGTGAGTGAACGAAGTCTCCTCAGTTCATCATTGTTAGCAAGGATTCTGGAGTAACAGGAGAAGGGTCAGCCCCTAGGTGTGCAAATTCAGAGGTGTGCTACAGTGTGCCATAGTGTCCGTGTGTGTGATGCTGAGGAGCTTCCCAGGGGCACTTCATTGTGTATGCTCCCAGATGTCCTACGGTGTTCAGGTTTTCAAGTGTACAGGGGCTCCATTGTGCATGTTTCCAGGTATGCTATCGTGTCAGTTTCCCAGTTGTGTAAGTTCCCAGGTGTGCTAGGGTGGACAGGTTCCCAGGTGTGCTATGGCTTTTGGTTCCTAGGTCTTCAGATTCCAAAGTGATCAGGTTCCCAGGTAGGCTATGCTGTGCTGATTACAAAGCATATTATATTGTCCGTGCTCCCAGGTGTGCATAACGTAATCCCAGGTGTATGATACTGTGCGGGCCGGGTGTGCTCTAGCCTGCAGAATCACAGATGTGTTCTTTTGTGCAGGTGCCTACATATTCAACTTTCCAGTATGGTATGGTTTTTCTCTTCAAGCCAGGTAGAGTCTTGACTGGCAATTCAACTCTCAGGAAGCATAGCAGATACAGACCTGTTTGTCTACCCCCAAAGTTCACAAGTACATGTTGAGGATAATGGAGATTCACACCAAATGTTTAGGGGCTCAAATTGTGGGGAGTCACTTTAAAATTCACTTGTCCTTTGGCGAAATGGATTGAGCAGCTGCCACACTGTTTTCCAAGAGAGGAGGCTTTGTGCCCTTATATAGAAGCGCTGGCATTTTTCCAGCTCATGGCCACATTTAGCAACAATATTAATTTCAGCTTCTCACAGTTGCAGCTGTGAACAACTAAAAAAGGTCATTTTTCTATACTTGAAATATAGAACACAGATTAATTTTCCAGTAGATTAACCTAATGATCAAAACTGGAAAAAGAAAAGAAAATACGTTTTTGGGACAAGGGAAGGAAGACAGCCATTGCTTTACCTTGAATCCTCCTATTTGACACAGTTTTTTTCCTGTGGAAGTGCTGGAGTCGGTAGCTGACAGCTACATTCAGATTGGGTACAGCCCTATGATTTGATTCCGAATAAGCTTCTGAGGGTCTGCCCATGGTGGTCAGGGGAGGGGCTGCAGAGTACACTTTTGTTATGCGGAGAGAGGCATGGGCTTCAAAAGAGGAGATTTTAGGCAGTATATTCCTAAAGGTGTTGCTACCACTAATTGTCACTTTTGCCTTGAAATCTCTGGAGTTCTTCTTTTCTGTTTAAATTAGAACACCAAGATCTAGGCAACTGGAATTCCTTGACACACTTTTGCCGACCACTCTCACTTCAGTAACTCCCTCCTTTGATTTTCCAGGATTCTTACAACATAAACGCTTCTACCAATTGGCATTTTGAGAATGGCATTTAAAGGATGATAAAGTGATGTAAGCAGTTAGATCAAATCCGCCACCAAATATTCTTTTTTAATTCAACTGAATCATCTAGTCACTTCGTAATCTTGTTGCTCAGTTGGGGAATTCAAACAAAGGCTTGAAAATACTTGAGTACCTACATTATCTTAGCTACTGCAGATAAAATAAACAACGATAAGGGAATACAAGACGTGACAGAGTAGAGTGTGTACAGAAAGTCAGTGTGATGAATAAGATCCCTGATCATGATACCGAAAACGAAAGCAAAAAAAAAAAAAAAAAAAAGCAGGGGTTTTGAAAACCAGGAGATAATCATTTGAAGGAGGATAATATCTTACTCTCCTTTGAAAACTCTTTCTTGCCATACAATCTCTTTGAGATACTTCTGTCTTCTTTTATTCACTTCCTTTTGACCTACAACATGACTGGCACATGGCTGAGATCATGAAAAGTTAGCTCTGATCATAGCTCTGACCGTAAGACCATGAAAAAAGTAAATGCCAGTATTCTGCCTGCAGAAAATGGAATTCAGTTTATCTGATTTCTTATGAAGATTAGAGAGAGAACAGAAGGGAAAGACTTCGTACCAAAACCCCAAATTATGGGTAATCACTGAATTATTTATATGCGCCCCCCTTTGTGTACAGACATTCTGTGTTTGTTCTTCATTTTGGCTTTCTAAAAATACCTCCTGTATTTTCTCTCTTCTATCTTCCCCCAAATGCTGGCTTTACATTAGAAAACTATTTTCCTCAATAATATTGCCACATTTATTACTACAATCTACATAATGTCTAACTTTTTGTAACTCAGATGTGCATATTCTCTTACATTTATAACTACTTTCCACAAAGAAAATGAGGTTCAAGCATTGAAGCTCCATTCTTTACGATTGCAGGCATGCCTGCATTTGCATGTGAACTTCCCTTACAGCTATTTTGTTTGTTTATTTGTCGGTTTTGATAAAAAGTCCTGCTGGGATTTTAATCAAAATTGCATTAATCCTATTGATCATTCTGGGGGAGAATTGACATCTTAGCTTTATTGAGTCATCCAAACCACATACGTGAAATATTTTATTTAGGCCTTAAATTTCTCTTAGCAATGTTTGGTAGTTTTCAGTGTTTGGATTTTTGTGTTTTTGTCAAATTCATTGCTTAACATTTTTTAATGCTATTGTACATGAAATTTTATTTATTTCAATTTCCGTTTGTTTGTTGCAAGTACAGTTGTTTCTTGGTATATGCAGAAGATTGGTTCCAGGTTACTCCCCAAAACCAAAATCCATGTCTACTGAGGTCCTACAGTCAGCCCTGTGGAAGCCGCGTTTACAAAAAGTCTGCTTTTCACATGGTGGGTTTCCCATCCTGTGAATACTGTATTCCAGATCCAAGTTTCATTGAAAAAAAATCTGCTGTATAAATGGACCTGCACAGTCCAAATCCATGTTGCCTGAGGGTCAACTGCATATAGAAATACAATAGAGTTTTATAGTAACTTTCTACACTGCAACTTGGTAAACTCACTTATTAGATCTAGTATAATAACTTCTTTTATAGTCTATCAGATTTCTTATGTGGATGATGTTGTAATCTATAGTGTAAGATGGGTTTTTTTTCTTCTTTTCGTAGGTGGATGACCTTTATTTCTTTTTCTTGGCTGATTGCACTGGCTATGATCTCAGTATAATGCTGAGTAGAGGTAAAGAGAGGAAGCATTCTTGTCTAATTCTGATCTTAGGGAAAATCATTCACTCATTCACCATTAACTATAATGTCACTTTCAAATTTTGTAAATGACCTTTATCAGGTTGAGGAAGTTTTACCATATTCTTCTTTTTCTACATTGCTGAGAGCACTTTCCACAAATGGATGTTGGATTTTTGTCAGATACTTTTATGCACTTAGTGAGATGATCATGTTTATTTTCAGTTTTTAATCTTTTTAATATATTGAATTACATTGATAGATTTCTGAATAGTAAACCAACCTTTTATTGCTATAGTGAACCATGTTTGTCTATGATGTATTTTCTTTTTATATATTGTTGGACCAATTAGCTAAATTTTGTTAAGGATTTTAGCATTTATGTTTATGGGGGACATTCGACTATAATTTTCTTATCTGGTAATGCCTGTTTTTCTGTTTTTGGTATCAAGTTTCTGATTTCTGGCCTACCAAAGCGATTGGGAAGAATTCCCTCCACTTTAATGTTCTTGAATAGTTCAAATAGAATATATTCTGCTATTAGGTGCATAAATATTTAGGATTGTGATGTCTTTTTGAATAATTTACTTTCTTATGATTATAAACATATCTTCTGTATTTCAGGTAATGTACTTTAATTTGAAATCCTTGTTTGGTGTTAATGTAGCCTATCAGATCTCTTTTTGACTAGGGTTAGCATGATTATATCTTCTCCCATGCCTTTCCTTTTAACCACTTTATTTTTAAAGTACATTTATTGTAGGCAATATATAATTTTGTCTTGCTTTTTAAATCCAGTTTGGCAATCCTTTTTAATTGAAATATTTAGACCATTTATATTTCAATGTGACTATTGATATATGCAATTATATCATCATATTTCTTTCTAATCTATCCTGTTTGTTCTTTGTTACCATTTTCTCCTTTCTTCTTTCTTTTGGAGTAATAGAGCGTGGTTTATAATTCCACAGTATCCCCTTTATTGGCTCATTTTAGTGTTTGCAGTATGTCTGAAAATGTCTTGGTTTTCATTTTGTTTTTATTTATTTATTTATTTATTTATTTATTTATTTTTGAGACAGAGTCTCGCTCTGTTGCCCAGGCTGGAGTGCAGTGGCGTGATCTCAGCTCACTGCAAGCTCCACCTCCCGGATTCATGCCATTCTCCTGCCTCAGCCTCCCGAGTAGCTGGGACTACAGGCGCCCACCAACACGCCCGGTTAATTTTTTGTTGTTGTTGTTAGTAGAGACGGGATTTCACCGTGTTAGCCAGGATGGTCTCGATCTCCTGACCTCGTGATCTGCCTGCCTCAGCCTCACAAAGTGTTGGGATCACAGGCGTGAGCCACTGCGCCCGGCCTTTTATTTTGTTTTTAAAGATTTTTTTTCTATATATAGAGTTCTAGGTTGACAGATTTTTTCTTTCAGTACTTTAAAAATGTTGCTCCATTCTCTTCTTACTTGCATTGTTTCCAATGAGAATCTCCCATTGCCTTTAACTTTGTTCCTTTCTATACAATGTGTATTTTTTTCTCTGTCTGCTTTTAATGTTTTCCCTGTTCATTTTAATCATTTTAAATGATTTCTTTCTCAGCATCAGATACTTTTTGTCATATAAACACATTGATTGATAGTCTGCTAAAAACTTGAGAGGGACCCTTTGCAAAAATCCAGATCTCTCTCTCTTAGTTTCTCTCTCTCTCTCTCTCTAGGTCTCTCATCTCCAACATGCAGTCGTGTGATTTGTAATGAGCGTGGTCTCCCCAAAGCTTTTACTCTGTCACCTCAAATCACAGAACCACAAAATTTTGCCTAATTTCCTCTTCTCTGTGCTGTTCTGTGATAACTTTTGAAGGCAAAAAGCTGTGGTGGTTATTGCCCCACCTCAGTTGTTTCCGATATATTAGGGATCACTGTCTTTAATGGCTTGATGTCCAGTCTCTCGAAAGTAATCATTTAATTTATTTTGTCTGTCTGTCTGTTTGTTTAGCTTGTTTCAGGCAGGGGATAAAATCTAGTCTCGGTGAGTCCATCTTGGCCTGACATAAAGGTGCCATTATAGTTAAATCTTAAAATTCACTTAGAACATGAAATATCTTAATGCACTTAGCAATTATGGAAGACTGTGTATTCCTTCAATTCGTTTTTCTTTTGATCAATACACATTGATTCTGACAACTGATACAGTTGTTGGACATGCACTTCCCTTGGAATCCTCTAGTTTCAATCAAATCAATAGCTATTGGTAAAGAAAGAAACATTCATCATCCCTCTGAATTTACCTTAGGACCATAGAATATATTTATTGGTACTAAAAAGAAGTGCAGAATTGTTAAATGAAAGACACTTTCACTTAACTTTTGGTTAAGGTCCAGAAAAATATATGTTCTGGTTGTCTATTGGGGCATAATAAGTGCTTCCATAACAGAGTGGCTTTAAAAAAGCAACAATCATTTTATTATTAACTCTCATGATTTTGGACCGTGACCGTGACTAGACTCTCAAAGATGGTTCTTGCTCGCTGTCTCTCTTGCAGTGGCTGGGCTGAGGTCACTTGGAGTTTCACTCACATGTCTGCAGGTTGGTACTGGGTGTCATCTGGTAGTTCAGATGTAAGAACACCTGTAAGAACACCCATGCATAAGTGCTCCATGTAGCCTCTCTGTTCCTCATCTCATGGTGAATGGCTTCCACGAACAAGTGTCTCAAGTGGATCTGGCAGAGAATGTCCTTTGTCTAGCCTCGAAAATCACAGTGTCATTTTCACAGTAGCCACCGTCCCACTCAGGGTGCACTTGATAGTAAAGGGTGTCCAAGTCACAGTATAGGAAGGAATTAATAGGAGACCCTTTGAGGTCTTCATGGAAAATAGAACCTGCCACAGTGATCCTTGGATCAAGGAGATCCTTGACTATAATAATATGTCATAATAAGTGTACTGCCATGAGCAAGAATGTCCAAAATATACCTAAAAACTCATTCTGGGTTTTCTGGGTCCAAGAAATACCTAAAGGCTCATTCTGGGTTTTCTGGGCAATGAACTAACTAGGACTGAGAGTCCCTCCTTCCTGTAGTGGTAGGAGAGTGATGGCATTTTCCCCCCAGTACTGGAGATGGTCCTTCCCGCAGACTCTATGTTTCCTAGCTGCTGAGCAGTTGGGCTTCCTAGATAACTCTTCTAAAGCATTGGCACCTTCATCCAGACTTCTTGGGGTGCCAGGCAGCCCGTGCCTGCCCCATTGACAAGTTTGCCTCACTAAGCTTGTCCCACAGGAGGACAGATTACCGTGGAGACTTGCCCTTCCGGAGCAGTAGCCTGGCCCTAGCTTGCCTCCCTGTGAGATGATGGGAGGGACAGGGAGCTGTCTTTGGTATAGTGAGTTTTCTTTTTCTCCAATAAAGTATTTTTCTCAAGCCATATTATGTGATTTTGTAAAACGTTTCTTGGCTCCTGATGCATAATTGGCAGAAACTCAGAAGCAAAACATTATGGTACAACCATATGAAAGAGTAAAGAAATAAGTCTGATATGTATTTACATGGTATCTATCTCACCAGTAGCATTTATGGTGAACATTGATAGAATTCGATGAATTTTCTAATTTCACTTCTATTTATTTGCTAGATGGCTGACACTTGTGAAATTCAGAAACATATAATAAAAACTAATTTGGCAGTTCGTCGGCTCCAAAATAGCTGGGAAGCTACCTCAAATACCTCTATTGTTTAATGTGGCACCTGGCACATATCAGTGGTTCAGTACTTTAATTAAATGAATGAACAAAAGAGTATGTAGGAATTTATTGGTCTTTCTTACTGCAAAATACCTATTTTCATAGCTCCTAAAGAGGCTGCCTTGCATTTCACGATAGGTCCTCAGTTATCTCAAATTATATTGTAAATATTATAATTAACATGAGTCTCAATGGTTCAAAGCTGATAATGTTCAATGGCTAAGAGAATGTCTTAATGTTTTTTGGGTACGTGATTTATCATAAGAAACTGGAGATGAAAAATTTTAAAAAGAAAAATAATTTTTATGTATAAGACAAGCATATATTCATATCTTTAATGTTTAAACACCTTCATGAATCAAATAAGAAAAATTAATGTGTATAAATGGAAATAATGACTAAAGACTACAAATAGCAATTTCCCTGTAGAAGAAATAGAAAGACTGATAAATATACAGAAACATTTTTGATGTTCACCACAATGTAAGTGATTAGTCAAACTGAGAATGATAAGAATGAATGATGATAGACATTATCAATGACAGTGAGGTGAAAAAATGCAATGTTATGAACATCTAAAAAGATGGCAAATTGATCCAAAATTTTTGACCAAAATTATTGGCCAAGCAACTCTATTTATGTAAAGGCAGCCTAAAAAATTAAAGATATTTTCAGGTTTTTAGTCTTATTAGTTTGTCAGAAAATTGAGATAACCTTAGGTCCATGAAAAGAAATTTTTTAAAACAACACATCTACCCATGGAATATTATGTAGTCAGTTCAAATTGTGTTGAAGAGTAATATTTTATAAGATGCATTTTTGTCATGTATAAGGCATATTTTAAAACACTGAGTACTGTATGATCTCTTTCTGAAAAAATAAAATGATAATAAATGGAAAAATAACTTGGCAGATTATAATAAATTGCTGAGAGGGAATCTCGGTGGTAGTGTTGTGGGTGATTTGTATTTTCTTACTATTGTTTTTCTGTATGTTTTCATTTATATGGTGTAAATGAATTAATTTTTTGTTGGAAAAACAATAACAAGTAAAAACAAATAAACAAAGCCTGAAACTGAATAGAGCCTTGAGGCTATAACTCTTCTTTGATAGTGGTCTCCTCACCAACTGAAATAGCAGTAAAGCCATCTGTAGCTGTGATTCTGAGAACATATGCACTGACAACTTAACAGCTTTTTCAAGCTCTCTTCAGTTTCACTTGGATAACTTACTGAAGTCTAAGTTAGATAACTAAGAAATTTCTCCCCAGTTACAGGATAAATAGTTTGCCTATTTCAATCAAAATATAAGTGATTCCTAATTAATTAACTCATTCATTCAAAATTAAACGAACATTTCATTGGGCCTCTGCTGCTGGGGTAAGTTGTGGGGCATTTGTAATACAGATGACTGGTGTTTGCCCACTGAGTGCTTGTTATGTATATGCCATCACAGGTCATTTTCATGTATCTTGACTAGTGATTTAAATATATATTTTAAAACAAGTTTAAATCAGCGGGTTAATCCCAACATTGTCCTGTCTATTAATTAGCTGCATTGTTGCATTCAGCAGACTGTTACTTATATTGGGTAGTGATAGTTTGGCTGTGTCCTCATTCAAATCCCATCTTGAATTGTGGCGCCCATCATCCCCGCATATCATGGGAGAGACCTGGTGGGAGGTCATTGAATCATGGAGGCAGGCTTTCCTGTGCTGTTTTCATGATAGTGAATAGGCCTCACAAGATCTGATGGTTTCATAAAGGGCAGTTCCCTTGAACACGCTCTCTTGCCTGCCACATAAGATGGGCCTTTGCTCTGCCTTCAGCTTCCACCATGATTGTGAGGCCTCTCCAACCATGCTGACCTGTGAGTCCATTAAACCTCTTCCCTTTATAAATAACTCAGTCTTAGGTATATCTTTATTAGCAGTGTGAGAACAGACTAATACAGGTAGTATTTATTTTTTTAGGATAGATTTTTCCAAAAGGGTATTCATGATATGTCCATTTAACCTATTGTAGATCTTAATACTTAATGAGGAGAAAACTTACTTGCAGAACTCCCATATTAACCTTAATTATTTCATCTTCCAGGCTGTTTTGAATGATCTTCACATTTTCAGTTTATGTATAAAAGGTGGAGCCAGAATACATTCTTTAAAAAATTATAGAGTAAAATGTAACCAATATTGAAGGAATCCACTGAAACTGTTATTGTTAAATAGAAATGTTCATGTTATTTTAATCAGATATCACGAGATACAACACATTGGGTAATAGTCAGGAGAAAGTGAATATGACATTGATGGAAACACAGGAATTAGATTATCAGCCAAACTCCTTCCTGGATATGAAATATAAAGTTCCTCTAACATTTCACAGAAAGATGCACTTATCTTTCTGCATCTCTGAAAACCTGCTGTCTGGTTTACATAGTGAAGTAAAAATGTCCGTAATATACCAAGAAGTCTGAGGCAGGTACATAAGATCAAAGATTTTCTTTCCTAACCCAAGAGCTAAAACGAGAGGAATCCTTCTGAGTTTCCTGTTTAACCAAAGCAGCTAAGCAGTGATTATGGCCAAAGGCTGTCTTCCTCTCTTTTGATATTCAAGAGATTTAAGTCACCATCTCTCTAATCATAGCATTGAGTACTGTAATAGACTTTTCTGAAAGAAGATAAAAAAACTTCCCTTATCTTTTTATGATAAAAATTCAGTGCCATATACAAGTAGAAATGCTTTTCAAGCTTCCTAGAGAAGTTCATCCCTGCAAAAGGTTAGTAATTTGACATGACAGAAACATATTCTCTTGGTAGAGAGAATAATTGTATCCTGCCGTACTCTGTGCATTGGAGACAATCATAAAGATCTACTCAGCTTTATCTAAATGCAGCCCAGCAAATTACACTAATGAATGCTTGATGCTAGTTTAACATTCAGAAAATCCATTGTTTTGGCTTCATATGATTGCAGTGACTGAACTAATTTGGGACAAATCATTCGAGCATCGTCATTGTCTTCTGTGTATAAAGTAAAACTTTATTCACCATCCTGAATTAGTAAAAACAGTGGCTCAGATTTGAAAATCACATAGAGTGGACTTAGAATGGAAAGGAACTACGCAGTGTATTTCCTGCTTGCATTTTTTAGGATTCCTATATTATCTTTACTTTGCCATTTTATCACTTGTAATCACAAATTCTTTATCGTGTGATTTTCTTGCTGATACACGTATTCCAAGCTTCTGTTTTTGCCAGCACCATGGATAAATATGGATTTACAAACTGACATAGAAGATAAGGCCAATGTGAGGGTGTCCAAATCGGGTATAGAGAAAAGGAGTCCTTGAGCTTTGGGAGTCAGAACTCTGTAAGTGATGAAAGTCAAGATCAAGAAGAGCAAGGAATCAAAAGCAAGACAGGCGTAGAAGAGTCAATTAAACGTAGTAAGCTCAATGGGACTTGTAGGACCGCAGCCATCAGAAATTAGTGGTTAAACAGAGAAGAAATAAGCATATGGGAATATGGTAACATGGAAGGTCAGAAGTTGATAGTCAAGTATCAAAAAGTTTTAAAGAACCTGGTGACAACACAAGGCAGTGAATGTAACATCCAGGCTAGGAATTTCATTGTCAATAGGGTCAGATGTAGTGTAAAGCTAGTGAAGAAAAGGGTCTCTCCATTATATCCCATCTCATCATATTGTAATGTCATTTTCTCAAAGGGGAGATAAAAAATTCAAGTTACACTAGGTATTCAGTGAGGTGTTATGTCCATCCTGGTTCAGCAAAAATAATTATGTTAATCATCCTGAGTTTAAGGAGATGGGAAGTACAGTTTTTCACACTAATAGTACTCCATGTCACATTTATTTGACATGTAAAAGATATTAGACTCTTGGATATAAGGTATTATATAAATATTATTTATACTTTAAGCCCAAAGCCTTTTAATATTGAAATAAATATACAGAGAAATATCAAATTAAATGTTTGAATTTAAACTAGGAGTCTTTTCTGAGAGTCAGGAGAGAAATCTGAGACATAATTGGGTAATAATGCCCGGACAGGCTGGGCAAGGAGAGATAAGAGAAACTTTCTTTCCCAGATGCAATCCATTCAATTGCTTTTCCTTAAACCATTCTCTTTTACATTTCTAATGAGTAATTTCCTGCTTCTTATAGATGCCAGTTTCCAGGGGGGACAAATACTGGTTTATACAGAGAAACGATCATCACATATTTCTCTCTGAAAGAATTTTTTTTTTGAAAGAAGTATATGTAGGGTAAAACCTGCATATTAAACTAAACACAATATGTTCTCTCCTGTACTATAAACTTGTTTCATAATCAATATTGCTTAAACTGACTGGAGGTTGGAAATAACTTTGTTCTCCATAATGTGGTCTGATTAGTGAGTGTTCGAATCATCACTCTTATGATGCCACTCTTGTCTTACCCTATCTACTTCCCCAGCCTGCTTTTGTTCTCAAGGAATGCACCAGGAGCATTGATGCTGAAGGGATCCATAGCTGCCACCTCCAACCCTTTTCCACTTTGCCATTTGGAATGGAGCTGCAGGAGTGCATTGCAGAGTTTCCTACCATTTGAGTCATGGCCTACTAGCTGCACATGTTGCCTGATATTTTCACCCAAGTTAATCTTTAAAGCAATAGAATGTGATAAGTTCCAGATGTCTTTCATAGGAACACCTAAAATTCCAAAAGCACAACTGGTTTTTTCTCTGTCGATACAGAATATTTGCCGCCAAGGTATTCCAGTTTTGCTGGTCAGAATCAGTGATGAAGATTAAAGGGAGCAACGATTTTCTGATTGAGCAGAGAGGGTGATAGAATTATGTTTACTGATCACTTCATAAGGCAATTTAATCTTGCTTTACTTTCTTGCAAAGTCCCCTAAGCTGTGTCATCAATGTTCTCTGCGACAAAGAATTTGAACTCTTTATTTCTTTGGATAGCGAAGGCAGGACTCTACCCCTTTTGATCTTAGATTATAAACTTCCTAAGGGCATGGACTCTGTTGACTAAATTCACTTGAAATCAAGCATTGTACCATTACAGAGAGAACTTGACATTCCATTCTTTTCTATGGGTGAGTGTTCCCTACCAGTATTCATCATACATACATTCCTTTTTATGTCCAAGTTTCAGAATGAGTGAGTACCTTCCATACTCTTTGTAACAGGACCAAAAAGATGGCTGTTTCTCCAAAGGAAATGACTGCATCTACAACTGATTGATCAACATAATATAGCCTTGCATTTTTGCAGGAATGTCTCAGAACTCTTTGTTGAATGCACGGCCATCTCACTACCTCCTGCTCATTCCCTTAAAGTTGAAATAAAAATTGAATTTTATAATCTGGGTTCTCTTACCTACCAATGCTCTTGTATTCAAAGGTGCTGATGGTAATGACCATAGGAATCGGGATGTTTAGAAGAATGATGGAGGTGACTGAATGTTGCCATTGAATTGTGATTAAGTTGTTTGAAAGGGACATCTTAGTTTACAGCTCTGCTTGTAGATTTAATGATCAGTGTGAAGGCTTTCCTTTAAAAGAGCGATTTACCCTTTAGAGTTCCTAACCAGAACAAGTTGCCTTCTGGGACAGCTTCCTAGCTCTCCACAGCCTGGTTACTCAAAGTGTGGGCCCTGGCTTGCTATCCTCAGCATTGCCTCGGAAGCTGTTAGAAATGTGGAAATCTCGTCCTCCAGGCTCACTCCAGACCTATTATATCAGACTCTGCATCAGAACAAGATCTCACCACAGCTGTGCACGTTAACATTTGAGAAGTGGAGCTCTAGATTGGTTCTGAGATTGTGATTTAAAGACCCGTTTGTCTTTGCTTCTTAGGATGTGATGCCCTGTTTCAACAAGGCCTCGTTGAGCTGGGTACTGGTCCTCGTTTTATGCACCTGAGGAGTCCAGCAGAAACACCTCATGGAGAGCATCTCTTCAGTGCCAAGCGACTTCCTGAGTCTCAGGTCTGGTTATTGATGATTTTTGTTCTGCAGCCCTCGTGTCTACTGCCACTGTTTCTCAACGTATTTGGTTAATACACATAGAATTGTGGTATAGTATGATGCGGAAGAACTTTTATTCCTCTGAAGGCTTCATATGGCTACCAGTGACAAAAGAAACCAAAGACTTATGTGTCCACAGCCTATGCTAGTGTTTTGACACCTAGATGTCCTGATGCTGAAAATTAATGCAGATGTCGTTTTAAGTTTTGGAGCAGGGCGCTCAAGAATGCCTATTTAAACGTAATGGATACAGTATTAAGGATGTTAGACAAATATGCAGAACATTATCAATTAGACTAAGTTTATAATTAATTGAACTTTTTGGAGCACCCCTGGACGAAGTTGAGAAAAGTAAAACTGTACCCGTGACTTCATCTTTGTCATACCCTCATGAAGTGATTACCTGTATGGAATTTATTTTTTTATTTTCTTTGAGATGGAGTCTAGCTCTGTCTCCAGGCTGGAGTGCAGTGGTGACCTTGGCTCACTGCAACCTCGGACTCCCGGGTTCAAGCGATTTTCCTGCCTCAGCCTCCCGAGTAGCTGGGATTACAGGTGCGTGCCACCGTACCCGGCTAATTTTTGTATGATTTTTAGTAGAGACGCGGTTTCACCGTGTCATCCAGGATGGTCTCAATCTCCTGACCTCGTGATCCATCCACCTTGGCCTCCCAAAGTGCTGGGATTACAGGCATGAGCCATCATACCCAGCCTACCTGTATGGAATTGTAAGGCTCCCTGAGATATAATAAAAGTACCACTGGTATACAAGATTGAGAATTCCTCATCCACTATTAATATTGTACACAAGTTTCATTTGAACACTGGGTTTGCAAGGTCCCTGCTACAGACTCTTCAATGTTCCATTTTCAGAATCATGCGTGCATGGAACAAAGTATAATCATTTTGATCACACCAGGGATGAACTTCTCATCATTACCTCAGTGTCATCACTTAGCAACAGTTCATAATTATCAAAATTAGGCATAGAAACAGTTTTAAAATCTGCTATCTTGCCAGGTTTTTTCAGAACTCTGTCCCATAGGCTGATCTTTACCCTGCTTTAGTTTGGATTCTAGTTGAATGGACTATTCATTTCTCTCTTTCACAAAGTTTGATTATCTAACTTTCTGTTTTTAATTTTCGAAGAGTTAGATTTTATGCAAAGAGCTACCTACGACATAGAAATTTAAGAATTATTTCAGTGTCTAATCCATGAGTAGGGACTTAAACACTTTCACACTATCGTTAACTCAGAGCTCTCTAATGATTATAAAACACTTTATTATTATTTGTGAGTATTGTCTCATATGCACTGTGACATTATGATTATTCAACAATGTCTATTTCTGGATACCTCTCTTCCTCACTTTTGGTGCTGCTGGTAGAACTGTACGCTGGTAGCATTTCACAGAAGTCTAAACACAAAACTCTTAGGGCTCTTGCTTCATCATGGGCATGGATGGCTGATAAGAACAGACTGATCTACACAGCGTCTTTTCAATTTTATATTTTTTACCCTGGTACATTTACGGCATATTAATCTGCAGCTGTGAGCAAACTCAACAGGATAATTAATTATTATAGACAGACATCAAAGCTTGCTTCTTAATACTCTGTGGAGTCTAAAGGCTTGTAGACATCCTCATTAGCTCATTAAATATTGAGGGTCTAGTATGCATCAAGCATTGCTATGCACAGAGGATGCAATGTAGAAAACTGGCATAACATGCACCTTTACACCAATAAGTGGGCCAAACAGACATTAAATCATCACAAAAATAATTGTTCCCTTATTTGACTGAAATAATTTGCATTGTCTAGAGATAGAAACTGAGGAGGCCGAGGGACCTAGGGTAAGAGTTTGAAAGAACGCACTAGATAGATCTCATCAGAACTCCTCTGTGTAACTAAGGGAGCATTCTTCAGGCAGTATAGGGCTTTTTTTCAGTCCCAGCCAGTCTGGAGGAGGACCCTGCAGAAGTGGAGAGAAAGTAAACATTTTTCTGGGAACACGTTCAAATTATGTGACTTTCAGTGATTTTACAGCCTTAAACTATATAGCCTCTGAGAATATATATTCACTGTATCAAACAGGTTGGAAAGTTAAACCTTGCAAATTATTTGAGAAAAGACATAGGCATCTGTGCAACGCATGCCAGTGAGGTCTTGCATGGAGATATGGCACGAAGGGACCATTCCTACCTAATGTGGGCTCTGTTGTTATAAACAAGCCCATTCCTTGGGCCAATTTTATGATAATTGATAAATTAATAACTAGCGCTAGAATTCATAGTAGTCAAATTCCCCTGTGAATGACTGGGATGGAGGAAAATGCACTAATAGGTAGGAGGGGAAGTGATCTCCCCTTTGAGTATCGGTGAGGTTCTAAAAGAGTGGAGGGCTATTCCTAGGGAGGAGTTTAAAAGAAGAAGGAGTTGCAGAAGAGATGGGAACCTGAGAAGAGATTTGTGCTATGTGATGGCAGTATGCCAAGAATAGGCCCTTTGGCGGGGAAAAAGAAAGGATTTAGCTTCCTAGCAGCTTTTCTTTTGGTGGTGAAAACATCAATGTCGTGCTAAATATTAGCATACCTCTCTAGATTTCTCCCTCAGATATCAAACAGTCCATATAACAGTCCTGTCTGTAAGCCTACGCACAGCGGTGTTGTTTATAGCTACAGTATCTGGTGTAAGGGTGGAGCCAGTGCCACCAGAACAAGCAGTAACTGGGGAGCAGTGATGATGCCAATCCACATGGCTTGTACTGGTGAAGGGCAGCAACATCGTATTTAGGTTGTGGGTCTTCAGAGGAATAAATGTGGAGTGGTGGCCTGTATAAGGGCACCCTCATGTGGAGAACTCAGGATAATTTGAGGTCAAATATGTCCACGCTGCCTAGAAAAACTTGGCCTGCAAATATGCATGGTGGTATAGGATGATGAATGAATGAAGAAGCTTAGAGTTTAGTTAGAATCTGCAATACTTCCAAGGACAAACTATGTAGAGAGTGTTGTTCTTGCTTGCTTGGTTCTGTTCATGCTCATTTTAAACACATGCACACACACACACACACACACACACACGAATACAATGGGAGAGGAGAAAGAAAGAGGAAACAGGAGAGGGAAATTGATTTTGCAAATGAGAAGCATAAGATGAGGTTGATCAGGTTGTCAGGGCTCAGATTATATAAAGCCTTGTAGATGTTACTAGGATTTCACATTATATCCTAAGTGTAACAGTTTTAGGCTGAATAAACTTTAAACTGTTCTTTTTGTGTTTTCACATTAGAGATGATCCTGCCAGCATTCAGAGAATAGATTAGTCAGGGGCAAGGATGAAATAGGGCACCAGTAAAATGACTATGACATTAGTTCTTTGGAGAGCTGATCCTGTCTTTTTAGTTTTTACAAAGCCAAGCGTATAGATTCCAGTTATGTTTTAAAGATATTCATATTTTAAAGATATTGAGGGAAAGTGTGATACTTGTGTCTTAAAGGTACTGAGGGAAAGTGTGATACTCGTGTCTTAAAGGTACTGAGGGAAAGTGTGGTACTCGTGTCTTAAAGGTACTGAGGGAAAGTGTGATACTCGTGTCTTAAAGGTACTGAGGGAAAGTGTGATACTCGTGTCTTAAAGGTACTGAGGGAAAGTGTGATACTCGTGTCTTAAAGGTACTGAGGGAAAGTGTGATACTTGTGTTTTAGAGGTACTGAGGGAAAGTGTGATACTCGTGTTTTAGAGGTACTGAGGGAAAGTGTGATACTCGTGTCTTAAAGGTACTGAGGGAAAGTGTGATACTTGTGTTTTAGAGGTACTGAGGGAAAGTGTGATACTCGTGTTTTAGAGGTACTGAGGGAAAGTGTGATACTCGTGTGTTAGAGGTACTGAGGGAAAGTGTGGTACTTGTGTATTAAAGGTACTGAGGGAAAGTGTGATACTCGTGTTTTAAAGGTACTGAGGGAAAGTGTGATACTCATGTGTTAGAGGTACTGAGGGAAAGTGTGGTACTCGTGTGTTAAAGGTACTGAGGCAGAGTGTGGTACTCGTGTTTTAAAGGTACTGAGGGAAAGTGTGGTACTCGTGTGTTAAAGGTACTGAGGTAGTGTGGTACTCGTGTTTTAAAGGTACTGAGGGAAAGTGTGGTACTCATGTGTTAAAGATATTGAGGGAAAGTGTGATACTCATGTTTTAAAGGTACTGAGGGAAAGTGTGGTACTCATGTTTTAAAGGTACTGAAGGAAAGTGTGACACTCGTGTTTTAAAGACATTAAGGGGAAATGATTATGGGTACAGAAGTACCAATAATGATTTATCTTGGAAACACTGTTAAAGTAATGGATGAGAAATTCATATTTGAAGGGTCAGGATTTGATTATGTTTTGGGGATACCTGTGGGATCAGTGGAAACACAGGCAGGTGAATTTGAAGGTGTATAGGTTTGCAGTGAAGACATACGTACATTTAGAATAAGCAGGACACATAGCATCATGTCATATAAGATGATGTACCAGAACAAATCTCAAATTTCAGAGTCTAGAAACTAACTAGTGAAACGGGGATGGCAAAAAGGAATGAAAGTTGAGTTTACACAAGAAACTCAAAAAGATCTGCCAAAGAGAAATAAAGAACACTTGTAATTTGTGATATTGTATGTATCAAGAGAAGAGAATGTTTTAAGACAGAAGCTAGTGGGAAGCTATGAGAAGTCAGAGAACTACTTAAAAATGTCAATTGAAGTCACCAGTACGAGCATCATTGGTGACCCTAGCAGGAGTAGGTTAGATGCATACTATTGGGTAGATGTATACTAGAGTGGATAGGTGTCTACTGGAGTGGATAGGTGTCCCTTGGAGTGAGTAGATGTCTACTGGGGTAAGTAGATGTCTACTGAATTTTGTAGATTTCTACTGTATTGGGTATGTATCTACTGGAGTGAGCATATGTCTAATGGAGTAAGTAGATATCTACTGAACTGGGTAGATGTCTACTGGAAAGGATAGGTGTCTACTGGAATGGATAGGTGTCTACTGGAGTGGGCGTATGTCTACTGGAGTGAGTAGATGTCTACTGAACTGGGTAGATGTCTACTGGAATGGATAGGTGTCTACTGGAGTGAGCGTATGTCTACTGGAGTGAGTAGATGTCTACTGTTTGGTAAGTATCTACTGGAGTGGGTTGGTATGTACTGGAGTGAGTAGATGTCTACTGTTTGGTAAGTATCTTCTGGAATGAGTAGTTGTCTATTGTTAGGCTGACGTCTACTGAAGTAAGTTTAAGAGTAACTGGACTTTGAAGAAGAAAAGGCGTGCTCTATAAATGTGCATTTTTATATTCTAAATATTCATAATTCAGAATATTGGGCAATTTCTTCAAGACTAGTTGTGGAAGCTTGTATATGAACTCTCAATTCCTTATTTGAAAAGTTCAGCAGATATTCTCTAAATCCTGGAGTTTTGTTGAAACCTGACGGCATTGGTGATGTCATCAGAAAGCGGGTAAAGGTCCATTTTCTGAGTCTGCCTACAAACAGAATTTGCAAACTGTTTCCATTGAAGCTTCTCAGGGGTGCAAATTTTGCTCTCCAGAGCCTTGTATCTCATTGATCATGCTTGCTATTTTCAGCTGGGAAGTCTAATGTGACTTTCCCTGAATAACAACAGACATTAAAATATTGCACTGGCATTTCTTTCTTTCCTTCATTTAATTCTAAATTTCAACCTGAAACAAAAATTATTGGGTGTGAAACCCCAAATCTGAGACAGGTCTCAGTTTATTTAGAAGGCTTATTCTGCCAAGGTTGAGGACACTCACCCATGACACAGCCTCAGGAGGTCCTGACGACAGGTGCCCAAGCTGGTAGGGACACAATTTAGTTTTATACATTTTAGGGAGACATAAAACATCGATCAATATGTGTAAGATGTACATTGGTTCAGTCTGGGAAGGTGGGACAACTACAGGCAAAGGCAGGGCAACTAGAAGTGGAGAGGGGACTGCCAGGTCACAGGTAGATAAAAGACAAGTAGTTGCATTCTTTTGAGTTTCTGATTAGCTATTAGCCTGTCCAGATGAGGCAGTCAGATATGCATTGATCTCAGTGAGCAGAGGGGTGACTTTGAATAGAATTGGAGGCGGGTTTGCCCTAAGTGATTCTCAACATGACTTTTCCCTTTAGCTTAGTGATGTGGGGGCCTCAGGATTTATTTTTCTTCCACATTGGCATGGCTTGATAGTGCCTAATGTGGCAATCGTGGTCTAGATGGTAACAATCGCTAAGTATAAAATAACAGATTTAAATACATGGCACATGTTTGGTGCTTAATAAATAAGACCTCTTAGTAATATTAGTATTAGAAATTACTAAACATTACTTAGTAATATTACTATTAGCTGATTCACCAAAGTGAATCACCTAAATCAATTCATCCTTAGACATCAGAGGCATTTTAAACTCCCAAATGGAATCTCAGATCAAATTTTAAAAGCATGGAAATCCAGAACAAATTTAAGGATCAAAACACATTTCATACTGGACACCATTTTATTTAAAAATAGAAACAATCTTATATTTATTGAATGCTTATTCCATGCATTCACTTTTTACCAAGAAATAATGCGCATCTGGAAGGAAATAAAGCCCTGATTTAATCATGTGTGGAAAGGAAAAATAAAGATTTTCCTTCTATCATTTGTTCAAGTTGTACTATAAAATTTAAAAATGCCTGTTTTCTTTTTTTAATTTTTATTATACTTTAAGTTCTGGGGTACATGTGCAGAATGTACAGGTTACATAGGTTACATAGGCATACATGTGCCATGGTGGTTTGCTGCACCCACCAACCCGTCTTCTACATTAGGTATTTCTCCTAATGCTGTCCCTCCCCTAGCCCTCCACCCCACTACAGGCCCCAGTGTGTGATGTTCCCCTCCCTGTGTCCATGTATTCTCATCGTTCGACTCCCACTTATGAGTTAGAACATGCGGTGTTTGGTTTTCTGTTCTTATGTTAGTTTGCTGAGAATGATGGTTTCCAGCTTCATCCATGTCCCTGCAAAGGGCATGAACTTATCCTTTTTTTATGGCTGCATAGTATTCCATGGTGTGTATGTACCGCATTTTCTTTATCCAGTCTGTCCTTGATGGGCATTTGGGTTGGTTCCAAGTCTTCGCTATTGTGAACAGTGCCGCAATAAACATGGGTTGGCCTGTTTTCTGATATCCTTGCACTAGGCTGATACATTGTTATAACAGAGATTCACAGATCTGCATCTCTAAGCTACTCACTGGTGAGAGAGGTGGTGCAGAATAGGCTCAAGGTCATCTTAGACAATATCTGGAAATAACCAGAACTAAACTATGAACTCCTCATAGTCAGACTCCCAGGTCAGAGCTTTTAAAAAAAAACCCAAGAGGTTGTTATACCATGATTACATCCTCTCATCTCTACACAGTACAATGATCATTGTTGGAAGTTTATTTTGTTTCTGGAAAGTTTGGAATCAATAACTCAGTATTTATGGAATGCAGCAAAACTATTTCTTATTTTCTTCAAATATACTCAAAGCAATTGTATTACCATCACAGATATGGCACATTTACCTTCCCAGCCACTAAGCCGAGACTTTAAGCCAATTTAGAAAACAGCCACACACCAAAGTGAATCACCTAAATCAATTCATCCTTAGACATCAGTGGCATTTTAAACTCCCAAATGGAATCTCAGATCAAATTTTAAAAGCATGGGAATCCAGAACAAATTTAAGGATCACAACACATTTCACACTGGACACCATTTTATTTAAAAATGGAAACAATCTTATATTTATTGAATGCTTATTCCATGCATTCACTTTTTACCAAGAAATAATGCGCATCTGGTTTATTTTGTCTAAAAAAATCTTATAAACCTAAACTATTTTTATGTCTAATCACATACGAGAAAAAATAAAATGTTAGGAGCTCATGTAACTTGCCTGTGTTCACGGCAGACAGGTAGTATAACTAGAATCTGAAGTGGTGCTGTCTCCTCCAGGGTCTGTGCTCTACCCTCTGAATTACATTGCTGCTCTCATGCAGATCACTGAGTTCCCATAATGTAACTTCCAGAAACTCATACTGTAAAAATAATCATAGATGTTTTCCAACAATTATCCTTAAGCATGTGTGGCCTGATATTTGTTATAAAAACACAATATTAAAAATAATCCAAGTGTCCTAAATAGATTATTTCAGTAAATAATAAAAAGTCATATTATTTTATCCTATGCAGT
Organism: Mandrillus leucophaeus; assembly: GCF_000951045.1. Classification (NCBI taxonomy): domain Eukaryota; kingdom Metazoa; phylum Chordata; class Mammalia; order Primates; family Cercopithecidae; genus Mandrillus; species Mandrillus leucophaeus. Next base: position 7,097,842 of record NW_012106474.1, read on the forward strand.
CAATATAAATGAGCATTTTAAGTCTCATAAAAAGCTTTCACTAGGCCAGGTGCGGTGGCTCATACCTGTAATCTCAGCACTTTGGGAGGCCAAGACATGTGCATCACCTGAGGTCAGGAGTTCGAGACCAGCCTGGCCAACATGGGGAAACCCTGTCTCCACTAAAAATACAAAAATTAATCAGGCATGATGGTGAATACCTATAATCCTAGCTACTTGGGAGGCTGAGGCAGGAGAATCACTTGAACCTGGAAGGCGGAGTTTGCAGTGAGCGAAATCACATCACTGTACTCTAGCCTGGGTGACAGAGTGAGACTCAGTCTCAAGAAAAAAAAAAAAACCTTTAGTATAATGTTGAGTGCAAAAAGCAGAGTACAAATACTACATATCATTCACAAGCACATAAAAACTTTAATAAATATGCACACTAAAGTAGTTTAAGACATACTCCAAAATGTAGACATTGATTATTTTTAGATTGTGGCATTATGACAAGTTTAGTCTTTTTTTTTTTTTTTGGTTTTTTGTATTTTCAAATTTTCTACAATGACAATGTATTGTTTTTAAAATAAAACTACTATTAAACTAAAAAAGTGTGTTTTTTTATACCTGTAGTTGAAATTTAATGAAGAAGTTATTCTATAAATTTTTTTCAGTCAGAAAAATGACCGTTTATTCAAATATGGCCCTCAAGCCCCCAAATCTATTAAATGTGAGCCCTTCCTCGACTTCAGCCTCCGCCATTCTCCAAGCCTTCCATACAGCACCATCTCTATAAGTATAAGTTTGAGAACCCTCACTTGACCTGTGCTTGCACTTCTAACTTCTTGATTCCAGCATCTGATTTTTTTTTAGTAAGTCCTGTAGCAACTGAAGCATTTATAATAGTGTGTCTCAGTGTCCAAATCAAGTTCAATAACTTTTACATCAGATGAGGTGAAACATTCTGTCAAACTCGACCACCGTGAACTTTCGTAGACCCGATGCTAGTCAAGGAAAGTGACTGGTATTGATCGTCTTCTCCTTATGTGGGAGGCAATTGGTCTTTGTGAAGTGTATACAGGAAGGAAGGAGTGAAAATTTAGCTAAAGTTCCTGACCAGTATTGGATTCTTGGCAACTAATAGAATCTTTGGGGAAATACATTGTTCCCTTATTCTCACAGCATATTTGTCCAAATTTTAGATGCTGTAAGTAGCTATAAGGTGTCTTAGAGTTTGGTTCAATGTATGTTAATGTCAATATTGAACCTTATTTAATGAAATACAGAAATAACATACACATGAACCTGTGTAAAAGAGACTTTGGGATGTTGACTTTGTGGCAAAGTCAAAGGTAACCTTCTGGCTTCAGAAAGGAGCAGAGCACTTTGCCTGCATTATTCCAATCAATTGTAAATCAATAATATTGACTGCTTTTCCACTGTGGAACAGGCACTGTACTGGAAGATGGAGAAACAAAGAGTGAGTGATAGGACAAAGTTCTTTCTTCAAGGAGCCCAGAGACATTTTCTTTCTATGAGTTTGAGTCTGGGAGTTAGTTCTGCAAAATTTCAAATAATACACACAGTCATCTAGAGCTTTTCCTCTCAAGGTATGAATACACACATGCAGATACACAGAACATAGAGATAGCAAACACTTTGCCATTTGTAGTCATATGGATGGTGCTGTTTTGTCACTTCATTTCTTTTATTTCTTTTTCTTTTTCTAGCTTAATTCCCTTAGTACCTTAGGTCAAATCCTTATCTGTTTATTTTTCCCCAAGCTGGCCTAGCACAATAACTTTCTTATTATTCTCTTTGCCCCAGCTATGGACACTGCAATAAATCCCTCATAATGATGTCAGATTATTCTTTCTAAAATCCAAGTCTAATCTTTATTATTCTTGCATAAAAATCTCTGATGATTTCTCCATGTCTAGAGCAAGGACGAACTGCAGTATTTCTTTAAATACATATATATGTTTATATGTCAATGTATGTGTGTATGTGTCTAAACATATTCACATATGCCACTTGAAAACAGCATTCATTTTTGACAGAAAGTTTTGATCATGATTTCAAGTAATATTTTCCATGTAATTTAATTATCTTCAGATATATAATAATAAAATTTTGAACAGTGCATGTTATTTTATCTATAACTGTATTGCAATATATTTAGACAAGCTACTATCACTGGACATTTATTTTATTTCAGTTCTCCCTAGTGTAAATAATGGGTGATAGCCATCATTATGTTAAGACATAGAAATTATATAGAAATCTTACTTTAAATCTATGGTCATTTACTAGGATAAAATCACTAGAAAAAAGAACTTACTTATCTTGATATAACTGCAGTTTTCAGTACTGTATGCATTTTTTCTAAGAACTCGCCATTTAATGATGCCTGTGTAGTTCTTTTCCCTTAAAGTTTGTACTTCCAGAAATCAGCAAAGATGCATTCACTTTTAAGTTCGAAAAACATCTGCCTTTGGGCATGAGAGGGGAAATAATCATTTAGATTGAGCATTTCAAGCAAAATCTTGAGGCAATGTTAAATGTTAACTTGTCTATGTATAGTAGGTAATGTGTCAAATTCTCAAATTGCTTCTCATTTTTAGGGAAATTACACCCTGTATATCTTGAATATATTCAGTCTTTATTTGACATCTATTTTTAAATAAAACAAAATTTTTTACCTGTCTATATGCATCAGCTTGGTCTTTTCTACTGTGCAATGCAGAAAGAAATGTTGGGTACTTGCTATTTGTTGAAGACCCTGAGGCTAAGGGCTAAGATATTTACTATAATATACTGTTGGTTGAGTAAACAGAAGGGTGCATATCATTCTAAAGTATATTCTTCCTGAGAAAAGAGTTGCACACCTGCTACCTACTTGCTGATGAAAATGACAAGTACACTCGGTGCCAAGTGAAACATATTGGATGGGCACAGGAGAGAGGACAAATTCGCTGAGCTTGAGCCATTGATACATGAGTCCTTGGGAAGAAAAAGTTGGCAAGTGCCGGGTGTGAATGGTTAAAAATAGTTCTTCCTTTAATTAGTTGCAGGAAAGGAACGATAATATGCCTTATTTTTGTGGGTTCCTAGATAACAGGAAATTTAAATATTGTATTGAGTTTATTTTACTAAGATTTTTGCTTTAAAGATTAGTTTTAAAATAAGGAAAAAAGTGTCCACATAAAGTTGGTAATTTATCTTGGGCACATTGCTTTCTGTTTGTTTATATTTTTTGCTTTTTTGTAAGGTAAGCATTTTTTTTCTAATTCTCAAAATCTTGTATTTTCTCCAGAAAGAACAAAAAAATAAAAAGAATAACAAAGGTACAAATTAAATCATTGCCCCATTTGCCCATGGGAGATAGAAATCATAAATGGGATAGTTTTTTAAATGTATTCATTTTCTATAATGTTTACACTCATTGACAATGAATACTACTAAAATGATACACTTTTCTAAGCACATTCTTGTACACATCTGTGAGAAATAAAAAAGCGCTTGGTATTTTTCACTATATGTTGCTTCTTGTTTGAATCTAAACATTAACATACACATAGATATAGGTCTCTGTGCTGGCCCATAAGAATAAAATTATGGCCTCGTGTGTGTTTACACCTCCATCATAAAGTAAGAGTCTGCTGCTAAATGAAGGTGCCTTTAGTTATGGTCATTACTGACTGTCCATGTGAATCAAGGGCTTATATTCAACAAAGATGTGAACTACAGACTTCACTAAATTTCCTAGCAGGTGGACAAGCTCTGTAAACAGCTTCACAAGAATGGCAGCTCTGGAAAACACAAAAGCGGTGAATAGCCTGCGTCATGAGGATGGGAATGGTGATCTTGGCCAGCGGGGAGGAACGGGGCCTCAGCAGCCCAAGGCTCAGAGGCAGGATGAGGCTCTCAGTACTGCCCAGATAGCTGCAGCCCCTAGTTTTCAGTGAGATGACTCTGACATCATCTCCTCCCAAGACTTTAACATTTTGTCCATGCACCTGCACTGAGCAGAAATCACACTTCCTTCTTCACAAAGGAAAAAGAGAAGATACCAGCATTCCATCATAGGTTTTTCACCAAATCTACTCGTGTAGGTGCATCTGTGCTTAAGCCTCTGTCTTCACTCCTGTTACAAAGAAGAGCGTCTTCATGCTCCATAAAGCAGTGTTGCTCCAACTTTTATTCCAGACATGTTTTTAGACTCTTTTCCCTAATTTTAGCACAACAGGTATATTGAGTATCTGTCTGTTAACTGTACATCTAGAGCTACATCTGTGCTTTACACATAAAAATGGTGAGACACCTTGCTCCCCAAAAACCAAGTTTTACTTTGCTGGCAGTAATATTGACCACATTGAGAATGCATACTAAAAAGAAACAACATGCTTTATGTTAGGGTGTGTGTGTGTGTGTGTGTGTGTCTGTGTGTAGGGGAAAGGATAAGTAATAGAAAATCCAGATAAAATCAATGTAAAACTAAAAGATTTATTATTGACTCATATCTCCCATATTTCAAGGGAGAGCAAATTTCATAAAAGGTGTTATCAGGGCTCTTGCTTGATTTACCTCAATTCTCTTGACTCATTACTCCCATCTTAACCTCTCCTGGCTTGTTGTTCCATGCTAAAATGGCTTCCTTCATGTCTACAAGATGGCGGTCCTCAGCAACATGGACTACCCACTTCTTCGTTCACTCTTAAGAAGCACGTCTCCTTCGATAATCATCCAAATCAGACCCCTCAGTTTTGGAACAATTAGGGGACTTCTGAGTAAGTGTATTCAGAAAACCACCATGTGTTTAGGCCTGTGTTTGCAATAAACATTACTGAGAGAATGATGATGGGCTTTGGCCATTAAATGTTTGTCTTGAATTGGGAAGTAAAGTCAATTCTAACCAAATGTCATTGATACTCTACAATGGGCCAGAAGCAAATTAATTTTGGAGAGATAATCAATACCCAATGGATCATTTAATGATGTCAATTGTTTCAATATTTTATTGCTAAAGTTATTCCTTCTGCCTGCTGAATCATATATTTTTTCTTCTCTAGTGTGGCAGTCATATGGAAATGCAAATGTAATCTATTATCTCCAACTTTCAGAAAAATCTTGTTGTTCTCACTTCCCCCTCCAGTCAGTCCTATTCCTATTCCTTCTCTTTCAGATTATAAAACTCACTGAGTGTTGTTTCTGCTCACTGACATCATTTCCATAATTACATTTTCTTATCAAAGCATTCTATTGAGTATCTTTTAATTTCATTTACTAAAATTATTATTGTCCATGTCTTTAACGTTGTCTCTTGCAAAATGTTGACATTTAGATTTATGGTCCATTTTGAGTTAATTTTAATAGAATTCAAGATACTTATCAAGTTTTTTTCTTCTCTTATAAATATCCAATTCATTTAGCATCATTTGTTGAAAAGACTATTCTTTCCCCATTGAATTGTCTTTGCATCTGTCTTTGTCTAAAAATCAATTGACTTTCTATATGGTTCACTTTAAGATTATTTTGTCCCTTTTATTCTAATAGGTAAATCATTTCTTCAAATATACTGTGTTTTAAATATTGTAGCTTTATAATAAATCTATTAAATAGTGTAATTCCTCCAATTTTGTTCTTTGTTTTAACATTTGGTAATTCCAGATCCTTTTTATTTCTTTATAAATTTTAGAATGATCTTTGTAATTTCTACAAAAATGTTTGCTGTTATATTGTGTGAATTTTAGTTGAATCCATTGATCAGTTTTAGAAGAACTAACATTGTAATAATATTGTAAATAATATTGAACCTTTCAGTCAATCAACATGAAATATCTCTCTGTTTATTTAAAATTTCATCATTTTCCTTCATCAGTGTTTTGTAGTTTTCAGTACATAGGTTGATATGGTTTGGTCGTGCCGCCACCCAAATCTCAACTTGAATAGTATCTCCCAGAATTCGCATGTGTCGTGGGAGGGCCCCGGGGGAGGTCATTGAATCATGGAGGCTGATCTTCCCTGCGCAATTCTTGTGATAGTGAGTAAGTCTCAAGAGATTTGATGAGCTTATCAGGGGATTATGTTTTTCCTTCTTCTTCATCTCTTGCCACCACCATGTAAGAGGTGCCTTTCACTTCCCACCTTTATTATGAGGCCTCCCCAGCCATGTGGAGCTGTAAGTCCAATTAAACCTCTTTTACTTCCTAGACTTGGGTATCTCTTTATCAGGAGCGTGAAAACAGACTAATACACAGGTCTTACATACATTTTGGAAGATTTAGGCAAAATAATTTTATGACGTCTCTGGTTTATTTTAAAGGACATTTTAAACAAATTTAAATTTTATATTCCTAGCTTGATTTTTAAAAATCTACCTTATGGTCCATGGTGATCCTAAACTCACTTATTTGTTCTAGTGATTTCTTTGTTGTTCTTTGTGAATATCTAACATGATAATCATGTCATCTGAAAATAAGAGGGCTTTATTTATTTCTTTCTAATATGTATGCTTTTTATTTCTTCTCTTTGCCTTATTGCATTGCTGAGGACTTTCAATAATTTGTTGAAGAGGAATGATAAGTGAACAACTGTGCTTGTTTCAGATCTTATGAATAAAGCATTCAGTCTTTCACCACTACATACAATGTTACTCATCAGATTTTTGTAGATACCTTTTATTAGGTTGAGAAAATTCCTTTCTCTTCCTAGTTTGCTAAGAATTTTGATCATGAATATGAAATAAGAAGAGAAGCATGGTCGGGATGAAGCCACTGGTGACTCCAACATGCACAGGCAGGGAGAGGAATGGGCCACCAAAGGCATCTCAGCAGGAACATAGAAGTGATGCTGTTGAAGAATCCAAATGAATGTGTTAAAAAAGATTAAGATGAGAAATGACTATTGAATCCTGCTGCATGGAGGCAATTTTTCTTTTTATTATACTTTAAGTTCTAGGGTACATGTGCATAACGTGCAGGTTTGTTACATATGTATACTTGTGCCATGTTGGTGTGCTGCACCCATCATCTCATCAGCACCCATCAACTCATCATTTACATTAGGTATAACTACCAATGCCATCTCTCCCCCCTCCCTGCTCCCCATAATAGGCCCCAGTGTGTGATGTTCCCCTTCCAGAGTCCAAGTGACCTCATTGTTCAATTCCCACCTATGAGTGAGAACATGCGGTGTTTGGTTTTCTGTTCTTGCGATAGTTTGCTGAGAATGATGGCTTCCAGCTGCATCCATGTCCCTACAAAGGACACGAACTCATCCTTTTTTATGGCTGCATAGTATTCCATGGTGTATATGTGCCACATTTTCTTAATCCAGTCTGTCACTGATGGACATTTG
>NW_012106474.1:7109667-7251369 GCF_000951045.1 Mandrillus leucophaeus
CTGGATGATATCCTGAAGAGTGTCTTCCAACTTGGTTCCATTTTCCCCCTCACTTTCAGGCACACCTATCAGACATAGATTTGGACTTTTCACATAATCCCATATTTCTTGGAGGCTTTGTTCATTTCTTTTTCTTTTTTTTCCTCTACACTTCTCTTCTCGCTTCATTTCATTCACTTGATCTTCAATCATTGATATTCTTTCTTCCAGTTGATCGAGTCGGTTACTGAAGCTTGTGCATTTGTCATGTATTTCTCATGTCATGGTTTTTATCTCTGTCAGCTCGTTGATGGCCTTCTCTGCTTTGCTTATTCTAGTTATCCATTCTTCCATTCTTTTTTCAAGATTTTTAGTTTCTTTGAGCTGGGTACGTAGTTCCTCCTTTAGCTCTGAGAAGTTTGATCGACTGAAGCCTTCTTCTCTCAACTCATCAAAGTCATTCTCTGTCCAGCTTTGATCCGTTGCTGGCGATGAGCTGCGTTCCTTTGGAGGGGGAGATGCACTCTGATTTTTTGAATTTTTTGAATTTCCACCTTTTTTGCCCTGCTTTTTCCCCATCTTTGTGGTTTTATCTGCCTTTGGTCTTTGATGCTGGTGATGTACTGATGGGGTTTTGGTGTGGTTGTCCTTTCTGTTTGTTAGTTTTCCTTCTAACTGTCAGGACCCTCAGCTGTAGGTCTGTTGGAGATTGCTTGAGGTCCACTCCAGACCCTGTTTGCCTGGATATCAGCAGCAGAGGCTGTAGAAGATAGAATATTGCTGTACAGCAAGTGCTGCTGTCTGATTCTTGTTCTGGTAGCTTCGTCTCAGGGATGTACCCCACCGTGCGAGGTGTGAGGTGTCTGCCTGCACCTAGTGGGGGATGTCCCCCAGTTAGGCTACTCAGGGGTCAGGGACCCACTTGAGCAGACAGACTGTCCGTTCTCAGATTTCAACCTCCGTGCTGGGAGATCCACTGCTCTCTTCAAAGCTGTCAGATGGGATAATTAACATCTGCAGAGGTTTCTGCTGCTTTTTTTTTTTTTTTTCTATGCCCTGTCCCCAGAGGTGGAGTCTACAGAGACAGGCAGGCCTCCTTGAGCTGTGGTGGGCTCCACCCAGTTCGAGCTTCCCGGAGGCTTTGTTTACCTACTTAAGTCTCAGCAATGGCGGGCACCCCTCCCCCAGATGGAGGCAATTTTTAACCTCAGCAAGAGCAATTTCAGTGGAGTGGTGGGAATAAAACTAAGTTTCAATAATTAGAGGATTAAATAAAGTATGTTCAGTGGACAATTACAGATGTTTACATTGTTTCTTTCTGTAAAATGGGTAGAGTAATAAGGAGATATTATGAGAAAGAAGTGAAGTTAAGGGTCAATTTCTTATATAAATATAGTATAGCATGATTTCATATCAAAGACATGATCTGAGAAAGAAAGTGAAATTAGAGATAAAAGAGAAGGAACGGAAATAACTACAGATGTAAATTCATGAATAAAGCCACAGTGGAAGGAATTCAAAGCAAAGCTGGATGGGCTTGGCCTTTGAAAGGAGCACGCACACTCCTGGTTCAATACATGTAGCCAAGTATATTGTTATTCCTAACACAATACAGTAGGAATTCGTAAAGTAAATGAGGAGAAGAGACAGCCAATAGGAAAAAAGATTTTGAAAGCAAGATCATATAATTTATGATGGAAAATATAAATAGCAAACAGAATCATTTAAAAAGGCTCATTAATAATAATAATGCAAATTAAAATATCTAAAATGAATTTGAGTAAGACGGAGTAATCACACACTTCTTTTTATTAATTCTCACTGAACTCAGCTATAAAACTTGAACAAAATGCATGTGTAGCTGGTGACGATTCTGAATAGCCTGTAGATTATATACGTAGTGTGACAGTGTGTGTGTCTGTGTTTGTATGTATGTGTAGATGTATGTTAGGCGGGACAGCGGTGACGAGAATTTGACCGCCACCAAACAGTGATAAGGTGGATATTATTTTCCTTCTAGTATCCTCCTTAACAAAACATAACTCAAACCACCATGGTGTGAGCTTAGAGAGAGCCAGAAAAGGCTCTCTAGTTCCTGCTCACACAGTGGAAAAGGAAACTTTTAAAGCTCAAAGAGAATGGAGAAAATCCCCCAGGAATTTTTTTTTCCTTCCATTTTATCTGTTTGCTCATGCCTCAGCCCCTGGGCTGTCTTAGGCAGAGGCAATAGCAAAGCAACATCGTCAGAAGTGGAGCTGGAGGTGTCCAAATTCTGAGGGAAGAATGCTTTCTTTTGTTTTGTGGAGCTGTGGCTGAGACATGCCAATGCCACATCTGTAGTGTTTGTTCCTCTCCGCAGGTCCTCTCACTGCACGGCCCCAGGTCACAGAAGGCAAATCAAGGAAGTGAATTGCTTCTGGACAAGGATTGAAAATGGGAACCTAGGAAGGGGACAAACATTGAGAAATGATGGAAAATGACCCTACGATGTAATTGTATAAACTCCTGTCTTTGTCCAGTCTGTGTGGACCTCATCCTAGTTACATACTGAGGATGCAGGAACGAAGCCAAGCGTGGACTCCTGGCCATATCCCAGACTGACCACCAGATAGCACAGAATAGCACTGCAAAGGATCTGAAAACAGCTGGCATTTCAACTACAGTCTACAAAAATATCAACATTCTCTATAGAATATAAATCAGAGCTAGAGTCTCGTATTTAATATTCCAATAAAGGATCCAAAACCACAGCAGATAGCAGAAATAATTTCCAATGTGCTGTGTCACCATAGGATAACTATAGTTAACAATAATATATCATTTCAAATAGCTAGAAGGAAGATTTTGAATGTTCCTAACATAAAGGCATGATAAACTTTTGAGATGATGATATGCTAATTACCCTGACTTGATCTCTATACATTATATGTATTGAGACATCACTATGTTCCCCATGAATTTGTACAATTATTGTTTGCCAATTAAAGAATACAAACCCAAAACAATTCTAAAATTAAAAATAATTCAAAATATTCGAGATACAAATAAAATTACTTAGCATATGAAGCACAACAAAAATCTCTACTTACTTTAAAAAAGACAATCAAGTGAACCCAGGAGGCAGAGGTTACAGTGAGCTGAGATCATACCACTGGACATTAGCCTGGGTGACAGAGCAAGACTCTGTCTTTAAAAAAAAAGAAAAAAAAGACAATATCATGTGAACACCAAAAGAGATAAAACATCAAGTTTACTGTAATATACATGCAATTTTCTAGAGTTGGAATCTTGAGGATTGGAAAATATCACGTTGTTCCTCACAACAACTGTATGTAATCAGTACCACTACTTTTCTCATTTTGCATTTAAGTAAAGTGAGGTGAAGACTGTTTTATTTATTTACTTATTTTTGAGACAGGGTCTCACTTCAGTCACCCAGGCTAGAGTGCAGTGGCACAATTACAGTTCACTGCAGACTAGACTTCCCGGGTTCAGGCTATTCTCCTATGTTAGCCTCCTGGGTAGCTGGGACCACAGGCATGCACCACCAAGTCCAGATAGTTTTTTGTATTATTAGTAGAGATGTGGTTTTGTCATTTGCCCAGGCTGGTCTTGAACTCATAGGCTCAAGCGATCCACCCACCTCAGCCTCCCAAAATGCTGTGATTACAGGAGTGAGCTACTGCGACCGGCTGACTTTTAAATAACATATTCACAGTCGCATACCTAACCAGTATATTCTGCAGGCTAACTCTGACCATCTGATATCATCTTTTCCAATCATTATACAATTCTGCCTCTCAAAGAAGTGAAAAGCAAAGACAAAAAATGTTGGAAAAAAAAGAAGTAGAGACAAAATAATTTGTAGGAGCTTTTCCATTCATGTAAATAAATTTATTTAAATCTTTAGCATTCCAAAATATTTATTTTAAGTACAGATTTACTGTAAAGATAGACATGGAGAGGAGACAGAATGATTTGGTCAGTGTCTTTGTCATAATCTAGTAGGGAATTTAGTTCTTAAAGGCAATAGAGATCCATACACGTTTTCAGATCTATGGCCTTTCTTATAGATTGTGTTGTGTCTTCCCCAAATTTATATATTGACATCTCAACCCTTAGTACCTCAGGATGTAACCTTATTTTGAGACAGGGTCTTTAAAAAAGTAATTATGGTAAAAGGATGTCATTAGGGCGGGTCCTATTCTGACATGACTGGTGTCCGTATCAAAAAGGGAAATTTGGTAAAGATGCATAGACAGGAGGAATGCCGTGCAAAAAGAGTTATGTTGACACAAGTCAAGAAAATGCCAAGAGCGAGAAGGAAGGCCTCAACAGATCCTTCCTTCCCAGCCCCCAGAAGGAACCAACCCTGTTAGCAACTTGATCATAGCCTTTTAGACCCCAGAACTATAAGGCGTTGCAATTCTGTTAAGCCAACCATTTCTGCGGTGCTTTGTTATGAAAGCCTCAGGCAACCCTCGTATACATGGGGGATTGGTTCAGGGATCCTTTCGCAGATACCAAAATCCTCAGATGCTCAAGGCCCTGATATCAAACAGCATAGCATTTGCATATAACCTCCACACATCCCGTAGACCCTAAGTCATCTCTAGATTACTTACAATACCTCATTCCATGCCTACACATCACTGCATTTGCATGCATTCAACATGTTACTCGGCACGCAAAATTCAAGTTTTGTTTTTTAGAACTGTGTGGACTTTTTTCCTGAATACTTTCAATCTGTTTTATTTGAATTCATAGATGTGGATTCCACAAATGGGGATGGCTGACTGCAATACAACCTTAGTGATACTAGCTCAGGAAAGAAGCAGTGACTCTGGTCCTGAAGAGAGGAATGTGTTAGAAGTTCTGAGTAGTGAGGCATACCATCTACTTCCTGAGAACTTAAGAGACAAACAAAAGGACTCGAAATTCATTTGCATGAGAAAAGTTTTGTGGAGGTGACCCTGCACTCTTGTGTCCTCAGTATAGATTAGATTCCTTACACAGCAACTTTTATATTGCTTCTCTTCCAGCAGGCCCTTGGTGCATTCCTAGCTAAGAGTCCCCCCACCACCCTCTCCACTACACACACCAGAAACGGAATGAGTTTGGCATATTCTCCCTGAATGGCATGTGGCGAGAAATCACAATCTCTGATGTGCTTTTGGTATCCCAAGTTGCAAGTTGGAAAGCTTGTTTCAAGTTTTACAGGTAGGTAAGCAAACTGTACTCAGTGATAAATGTTATTATCAAGATCATCACTAGATGGGATGGGAAAATAAAGAATGGATGAGTAATCTATACCAATAACTTTCCCAGGAAGTGAGTGGGGGTTGAGGATGGAAATGAAACTGTGAATTAATCTTTTTTTTTTTTTTTTAAATGAGACTTAGCCTCAGGAAAGATGGAGTAGATATTTTTTCCCCTGTTTCTCTGCTAAGTCTAAATAAATACCATGGGCCTTACATAATAAAACAAACAAAAGGGAACTCTGAAAGGTGGAGAACAGGCAAATAGGCCAGGGACTCAGGACTCAATAAATGATATGGTCATGGTGGCGAGTTCTGTGAGTTTCCAGATGTAGAGTTAGCAAGCCAGTAACAACAGGTACAGAAGAAAAAAAAGAGGTTCCCAAGAAAAGCCAGCTCTTTCCAGCCAAAAGATCAGAAAAGGGACAGCCCACAGTGATCTGTGGACATGCCCTTTTGTCTTAACTAAAGCAATAGCAATATCCTGGTAGCGATACTGTCCTATAGGATTGCAAAATGTCGCCATTGGTGAAAGCAAGGTAAACTGTTTGAAGGGGTCTCTCTGTATTATTTCTTAAATCTGCACATGATTATAAGGTTGTCTCCAATTAAATATAACATTTTAAGAGAAAAGAAAGAGAACTCAGAAAAGGAAAAGGGTGGTAAAAAAAAAATCATATGCGAATGCATAGAGACTTAATTTAACAATTTGTGCTCATAATCTGACTTGCATTTTATGCATTTGTGAATATTTTATCAGCCTAGCTTGCATGTGATGTGAGCATGGACTATGGGACTAAACTGCTTGAATTCAAATTCTGGCTGTAGCACTTACAAGGCACATGGCCTTGGGCAAGTTACTTACCCCCTCTGAGGTTCTGTTTCTTCATCCACAGATTGGCAATTAAAAGTTGAGCTCAAGTCAGTGTTTTCTTCTTTGTTGAAGATAATTAAATCAGTTCATATACATAAACATTTTACATCAGTGTTCACACTGTATGTAAATGGATGATCAACTACTTTCAACTTTTCTTTAAGTCAACTCTGAAGGCAGAGACTTGTCTCTCCCAAGGTTTATTTTCTAGTGCCATGTCAAATACATTTTGGGAGTAAAAACCATTTGTTTAATTCAAATTAAAATGTATTCTGAGTTTCAAATAGTTAAGTTACTGAAAAATGAGATATTTTAAATTCATTTACTGTAGGTAATTCTAACAGTCTCTTACTGCTAGTATAATAAAACCAATATGGAAAGAGTAATTTGTCTATTCTTGAATCATTTTGTCATCTTGTAAGCTGCAAAGAAATATGTAACACATTTTATTTATTTAATGTTATATAAAGCCAAGACATAATTCTACTTAGTACACTTTACATTACTTTATTCTTCTTGAAGTCAGTGATACTACATACATGTGCACCTACTGAGGGCAGATTTGGTAAGTATTGCAAAAAAACCCACAAAAAAACAAAGAACAATTTTATAGTTAAGCTAATATGGTGTCAGACTGCAGCCATCAATTGTATCTAAAACAGTACGTGTATTTTTTTTCTGTAGTTTTGTGACTAGATAGGTGTTTTACACCAGATATATTTGGTTTGCAAGGCAAATGTAAAATTTCCTCACAAATTATTTATATGGTTTTCTCAATTTGCATTTGCTTCTAAAAATGTGTGATTCATTTTGGTGATGACACTGAAAGATTTCTCATATGAAATTCAGTCTATCAACTTCGATTTAAGGATATACAATGGATGACCTCACCTAACCATTTTATTCTATTCATAACAAGGAAATAATTTGAGCAACTGTTCAAAGGCATTTTGTCATATAAGTTAAATTTAAGTCAATGCAGCAAACATGCTCAGAACATCCACTATATACATAAAAGATTACTAGATGCCACACATAATTATAAAGGGAAGACAGACATGTTCAGTATCATACAGGAATCCATACCTAAAATTATTCAGGTAATTATATACCTCTTGTTAAGTGCTAATATGTGAGGGAGCTACCCTGAGACCACATAAGAAGGGTATTTAACTTAAAACTGGGGCCTGGGTTAGGGAAAGCATGCCTGAGGAGTTGGTGACAAAAGTGAGATCTATGAGATATGTAAAGTCGCACAAGGAAAAAGTTTGGGCACAAATGAGGAGAAGAGTATACCAGGCAGAAGAAACAACATCTATTAAGGCTCAGATGTCAAAAAGAGAATGAAACTACCAGCTGTAGGATCTAACGGTGACTTAGTACAGCTGGAGGGAAAAGCATGAGAATGAGTGGTGAGCGATGGCTTTTGACATGTCAGCAGATATAAGATTTTGTAAGCTATGCATATTATTAAGAGTTCTCCAGAGAAACAGAACCAATAGGAAATATATGAAAAGATTTATTAGGAGGAATTGATTCATGCAGTTGCGGAGGCTGACATGTCCCATGATCTGTCATCTGCAAGCTGGAGACTCAAGAGAGCCAACGGTGTAAGTCTCAGTCTGAGGGTAGGAAAAGACTAATATTTCAGTTTAGTAGTCAGGCAGAAGGGGCAAAGTCTCTCTTCCTCCATGTTTTGTTCTTTTTAAGCACTCAATAGATTGGATCATGTCCGCTCACATTGGAGAGAACAACCTGCTTTACTGGGTCACTGATTCAAATGCTAATCTTATCTGGAAACTTCCTCACAGACACAATCAGAAATCATATTTAGTCAAACATCTGGGTACTCTATCATCTAATCAACTTGACACATGAAATTTTATCCTCACAAGTCCATCCCTTGTCAGTTTGGCATTTATACCCATCTCCCTAAATCATACTTAATCTCCAAATAAAGACAATAACAAGGTCATAATTCTGCCTAAGATAATACACCTATCCTGTGAACAACCCAAAGTGCAATAACCCCTTTCCCAGAAAGGAGGTAAATATAATGTATTCAAACAAAATAAAGAGTAAATAATTATGAAAAGTATAGTCCTAGTTTCTGTAACTGGCCACTTGATTGTGGCTATTTATAATAGTCATTTGTTAACTACCCACTCTGTACTTTTTGCCTTCAGCAAGCATCTCAGCTGGTTATAATTCTATCACCCAAACCTTTACTTCTGAAGAGTCTGGACCATTCCTAGTCTTGCCTGGATTGGTATGTCGTGGTTTTCCATTGCCCTTAGTCAGAGGGCAGGGTAATACTAAGAGACACTCTGAGGGATCTCCTGTATTTCAGACATGCTTCTTCTTACCTTTGCAGAGAAGCGGTCTAAATTCCCATTGGTAGTCAGAATTGATCACCACAGCCAGCAAGTAACTCCCATCGTTGCCTGTTGACTCAGAGGCATGAGGAGCCCAAAATGGCCAGGTAGCGGTTTGAGCTTCCACCTCAATGGAATCATTGTGTCTCCTGGTGGAAGCATTCCTCCCTCTGGAATTAAGACCTCTAGGCCATCAGAGCACAAGCTTGCAGAAACAGAAAACAAACATTTTTCTAGTGGCTCTGAGGGATAATAGTGAGTGGTGCTACTCTCATTTTTGCCCCTTCATTCTTGGGCTTATGAATCTTGGCTATGAGAAAAATAGCATGAAATATTGGATCTTGAATTAGAGCACATGCAGCCTTCTGGAGAAACGTGTCCCAGCTGTGCAAGGTTTTGTCACTCAGTGGGCACTGTAACTGTTACTTCAAAAATTAATTCCAGGATTCTATAAGGCCCGCTGTTTCAGGGTGGTGGGGAACACGGTAAGACCACCAAATTCCATGAACAAGGACCTATTGCTGCACTTCTGTGGTTGTGACGTGAGTTCCTTGATCAGAGTCAATGCTATGTGGAACACCATGAAAGTGGATGCAAATGTCTGTAAGTCCACAGATGGTAGTTTATGAAGAAGAATTGTATGCAGTGAAGGCAAATTCATATTCAGACTTAAATGTCTATTCCAATAAGAACATAAATAATGTCCCTTTTATGATGGAAATGAACAAATGCAATCAATCTGTTAGCAGGTTGCTGGCTGATCACCCTGGGAATGGGGCCATTTCAGGGACTCAGTGGTCTCTGCTGCTGGCAGATTGGGCATTCAGTGGTGGCCACAGCTAGGTTGACCTTGATGAGTGGAAGTCCATGTTGCAGAGTCCACTTATAACCTCTATCCCTGCCACCATGTCCACTTTGTTCATGAGCCCATTGGGCAACAAAAGGGTTGAGTAGGGAAAGAGGCTGAGTTGTATCCACAGAACAGGTCATCTCTTTGATTATTAAAGTCTTCATCTGCTGAGGTCACCATTTGGTGAGCATTCATGCGGTGCACAAATATCTTTGTGGTTTTTGCTCATTCAGAGAGGTCTATATTCACGTATTTCCCTAAATTTCTTTGTAACCAATTTTAGAGTCATATTCCTTCCAAGTCTCTGACCATCCAGCCAAACCGTTGGCACAGCCCATGATCGCTATACAATCACACATCTGACTATTTCTACTTCCAAGCAAAGTGAACAACTAGCTGCACTGCTCTAAGTTCTGCTTACTGGGAGGATTTCTCTTTACATCTGTTCTTCAGGGATGTCCCAGAAAGAGGCTCTAGTGTTGCAGCTGTCCACTTTTGGGTGATGCCTGAATGTCATGTGAAATGAACTAAACGTTTATGCTTCCCCACTATTCATGTGTTAAAATCTTAACCCTCAATATGATGGCATTAGGAGATGGAGCCTTTGGGAAGTAGTTAAGTCATGAGGGTGGAGTCCTCCTGAGTGGGATAAGTGTTTTTATAACAAGAGACCCAAGGGAGCACTCTAGATCTCCTTCCACCTTTTGAGGATCAAAGGAGAAGTTAGCTATCTGAACATAGAGGAAGGATCTTTCCAGAACCTGACCATGCTGGCATTCTAATCTTGGGATTCCAGCTTCCAGAACAGTGAGAAATAAATTTCTGTTGTTTGTAGGTCCCTAGTCTACAATAATTTGTTACAGTATCCCAAATTGACTGAGATATATGAAAACGAATGCAGAACCATCTGTAAACCAGGCCTAGCCCAGGCTTCTCATCCAGTGACCTGACTGTAAGGTACCTTCCCTGAGGCTGTAGGTGCAGGCTGGCTGAGCGATGGTGACATAGCAGGAGTGGAGACCATGAGCATTTGGGCAACTTCTTCATGTAACTTACCTGTTCCTTCAGGGCCTGCTTGGGCCTAATCAAGTATGAACTGCTTCCATTTGGTGACGGAATGCTATGGTGCATGCCCAACTTCATGACCTGGTGGATCAGATAACACCCAGTTCATAATGGGCAGGTCAGGTCATATGGTACCTTGGTAACCCATGGTTAAGCAATCAGTGTCTACTAAGGCCCAGAAGCAGGCCAAGATCGATTCCTTAAAAGGGAAGTAGTTACCTGCAGACAATGACGGCATGGCCTTGCACTGAAATTCTAAGGACTCACTGTAAGATTTACCTCAAGGGGACTGACAAAGACTCCAAACAGCGGTCCTCTTTGTCAATGACACTTTAAGCACTATTGGATTGCCTGAAGTGGCAGAGAGATTTGCACATCAGCCTGGACCTGTTGCAGACTTTTCTCCTGCTCTCAGCCCCACTCAAAATTAGGAGCTTTTCAAGTCACTTGGTAAATGGGCCAGAGTAACACACCTAGATGAGAAATACGTTACATCCAAACTCCAAAGAGGCCCAGTAGGCATTGTACCTCTTTTTTGGTTGTAGAAGGGGATAGATGCAGCAAATTGTTCTTTAATTCAGAAGAGTTATCTTGACATGACCCACACCATGGATCCCCTAGACATTTCATTGAGGTAGAAGGTCCTTGATTTTTGGTCAGATTTATCTCCCACCTTCTGGCACACACGTCTTACCAGTAAGTCTAGAGTAGTTGCTACTTCTTCCTTACTAGGTCAAATAAGCATGTCACCAATGTAACAGGCCAGTGTGATATGTTGTGGAAGGGAAAAGTAATCATGGCATAAGCCTCGAGATTTGATATATCCAAGAGGTATGGCAGTGAAGGTGTAGTTTTGCCCTTACCATTCGAACAAAAAGTGTTTCTGGTGTGTCTGATTGACAAGGATGGAGAAAAGGGAATTTGCCAGATCAATAGCTGTATATCAGGTACCCGTAGATATGTTAATTTGCTCAACCAATGAAGCCACATCTAGTACTGTAACTGCAATCGAAGCCACCACCTATTTAAGCTTACAATAATCCACTGTCATCCTCCAAGATTAATCTGTCTTTTGCACACCCTAAATAGGTGAGCTAAATGGGGATGTGGTGGGAATTGCCAATGCTGCTACCTTTAAGCCTTTGATAATGGCACTTAATCTCTGTAACCCCTCCAGGGACGCAGCATGCTTTTGATTTATCATTTTCCCAAATAGATGCAGTTCTGGTGGCTTCCACTTGGCCTTTCCCATCATAATAATCCTCATCACACAGGTCAGGGAACACAGGTCAGGAATGTAGGGATTCTGCAAACTGCTGAGTATTTCTATTCCAATTATGCATTCCGGACCTTTGCAAATAACCACAAAATGGGTTCAAGGACCCACTTGAACCACTGTGAGATGGCCCTGAAGTAAAACTCTATTGATTACCTGAGCTTCATAAGCCCCTACTCTGACTGGGTAGCCTGCAATAATATTTTGTGTCTCTTCAAATTAGTGTCCGTTTAGAGACAGTTTCTGGCTCTCCCCAAAAGGCCTTATTATTTCTTTTTCCCCAGTGCCAAGTTACTCTGGTAAAAGCAGGTACATCCTTTCGGGGGAGGTTGAGAGAAAAATTAACTGTATAAATTTTCAGTAGTGTGCCAAGGTCATTCCTCAAGGGAAACCAGCCTCACCTTTGCTCAAGGTGTTCTGCATTTGTAAAAATGGCCCCAGTCTGACAACTTATTAAGGGATCATGACTGTCTGCTTATGATTTAGGTTACAGTCATGTTCACTTGCCTTAAACTTTTCTGCATATACTGATCAAACAAGAATTTGATAAGCTTTCTATTTTACTTCTAGTAGCACCATAATCAACCAGCAAACATCATAGGTCTTTGAGTCAGTATTCTGATGTCTGCTTTCACTCTGCTGTTCTTTATCATACCACGCCCACTTTGCCATTGGAGGTTGAGTGCCTCCACTTGGCCACTGTCACTCCAGGATACAATTACTTCCCTTGAGTTTAGGTTCCCTCATTCAGTGGCTGCACTTCCTACTGTGAGGTCTGTCCAATGGAGAAAAGCAACCACAGATCTCTTTGAGAACATTGGGCCTCCACTCACACATTCATTTCTCACACTCGTGGTGAAAGGTATGTCTTCTGGACCTTCCCAGAGTGGATGTGTCCAATCTTCCTAAGCCTTTGAAGTCCTTCCTCTTCATTACATCAAAGCAGGGCTGGCACTTTTAACTTGCTCACTGTGGGCTGCTTTTGGGCCCACATTTTAGCTAATCAACCAAACCAACTATGAAAGCCCTTTCTAACTCCCTGAGCTGCAACCTTAAATCCAGAATATTCTTATTGAGCCCACATCCATAAATTTATCTTGATCCCATTTTATGTTCCTTCCACCATTATCTCACACCTTTAGTATCCATTCCCGCACATGTTCCTTGGATTTCTGACTGCAGCAATGAGAAAAACCAAGTAATTCTTTTGAAGTGTGGTTTACCTTTTCAAGGGCCACACTTTGTACTTGATTTTAGGGGTCTGCTGGAACTTGGGTCCTGTTATAAGCCTAAAAACTAATAGGGATTGTGAGGGTGGGTCTTGAGGAGAATCCGCATTGTCTTGCATGGCAACTGCCTCATGAGAGGCCAGCCAGTACAGTTTCCTTAGGCAATGATCTGTTAGTGAGTCATCTCAGCTGGGACTGGGGAGGTTGATTCTACTGGGGATAGGGAAGCTAATTCTCCTGGAGGTGGGAGTCTTCTACTGGCAAAGAAAGCTCAGCATTATTTAAGGCTCAATACTCTAGCTTCTTCAGCTTCCTCCCACCCATTCCTACCCCAGCTTACAAAATCCTATTCTTCCCCAATCAATGCCCTCCCTTTAACAGTAGAACTTTGTGAGGATGGGAGCTCAAATTGCATTGTAATTCAGCCAGTTGAAGGATAAGATTCTGTGTTTAATTTTCAGCAATCTCAATCCTGCTGCTGCAGGAGACAAGGGTCTCCTTCAGGGCACAAATAGAAGTTTTCAACTTTTTTGGTGGTGTGATGGTTAATTTTACATGTCAACTTGACTAGATTATGGAGTGCTCAGATATTTGGCTAAACACTATCTCTGTAACTGTCTGTGGGGGTGTTTCCAGATGAGATGAGTAGATGAGATGAGATTTGAATCAGTGGACTCTGTAAAGCAGACTGTCCTCTCCAGTGTGAGTGGGCACCATCCAATTGGGTTAACTCACTGAAATGTATTTTGAAAGGAGCTAGAATTAACCGAAACAGTACAAAAATTGTTACCTTTGAAGTGGGGTGCTGCCAAAATAGAAATCATCTTAGTGGTCACAAAAAAAGACAGTAAGAAACTGATCTAGATTGGAAAGGAGGCACCTCTTACACGCAGTGGCAAAATATTAGATAAAATGCCACGTGTCAAACTTGAAAAGCAACCCACGTGTCTACCGAGATGTATGCTAGGATAAGAGATGGGAAAAAGCCAAAATGTGGTATAACAACTTTTACTCTCTGCTTTTAGCATGGACTGAAAAAAAAAAATAGGTGAGATTAGCTTAAAGACATTGCAACTTGCACATGTTTGAAAATTCAGCTGCCTCCTGATCTCAACAGGAATAGAAAAGAAGGAAAATAAAAAAGATTGAGATGAAAAATGTTCATTAAGCTTTATAAGTTATTCAAAGAGACTCGACTCTGAGTGTCCTTTGCTCCAAGCCTAATTTTCAGATGGTCTCAAGCTAATTAACATTAAATTGAAAGAGACTGATATAGGGACAAAAAGGAATCAGGCTTGAAAGTTATGTCTAGGGGGAAAAATGGTTGCGGTTATTGCCAAATGTAGCTGAATGAAGGAAGGTAGATCAGAAACTCGCAAAATTTAAAGTTCAATTATAGTGTTAAGAAAGGCAAAACAATGCTTAGCTCTCAGACTGCATCAACAGGAGGCCTGTGGGGGCTGTGGAAACCCCAGAAGGGAAGGACATAATCATTGGTGCCCCATTGGATATGATGTGGAGAGTAAGGAGCAGAAATAGTTTGCCAGGAGTGAGCTGGGTCCACAGAGAAAAACGGGCAAGGAACAGAGAAGGAGGGTGATTGGACAGTTGGGTTCAAGCTGCCCAGTCATCTTGGCTTGCCTAGGATATTCCCAGTTTCAGCATTGGTAGTCCTGCAGTCCTGAGAATTCCTCCACTCCTTGACAATCCCATATGGTTAGTCAACCGAGGATTGTTCCAAGAGTTATTTTTCCAGGTGAATCCTATGATAGAATAATGTGAATAAGTAACATAAGATATAAGCAAAAGAGTGACTGTAGTGATGGGTGACGATTCCAAGCTAGCTGACACAGGGACTGAGGTCAGAATAAAGCCCAGTCATACCCACACTGAAAATAAGATATAACTATAATGACAGAAGAGATGATTACCTAAGCTTGGATATCTTACCCCATATAATGCATGCAAATTAAGTTACTTTAACTGATGACAGAATTTCTTTTAGAAAGACAACAGAATTCAACGATGAAAATACTTTGGTAAGCCATTTTGTGTGTGAAATTGTGTTAGTGTACTTGTTTTTGGTGTGTTAGCCCTGATGTATTATACATAATGTTTTCAAAGTGTTTTGGATGTCCTATGGCAGTTTCACTCATGAAGGGGAATACATTTCATTTTTATTCAACTTATGAGGTGATTTGAAATTTATACTACAAGCAAAGGGTATTCTAAATTATTATGCAATGAAGCAACTATAATTTTCACGAATTTAGTAATAAATGTTTAAAAGAAAAGAACACACACTTGTGTGCACCCCCCCCCAACCCACACACACACAAACACACTCTTCTTCATTGATGCAAAAAGCTTTAAGGCATACTAGAATAAGTCAAGAATAAAAACGTGGAGGAAAGATACCAGGCTCCTGCAAGTGATTTTTTTTTGTTTAACTTCAGGGTGCAGTTTGTACTGACAGCCTAATGCAATGAATGTCTAAAAGGGAGAGTATATTCCTGGTCTTTTCCTGAACTCTCCCACAGATATAAGTGAATGAAAAAGGTTGAAGCCAAAAGTGGGGCAAGCCAGTGCTTCCCTGACTTTCTGTCATACTTACTCAGTTCTGAGTGGCTCTGTGTATGTGAGCAATACATCTTGGTTAATATGCTGACTTCAGTCTCACCACTACTTCCTATGGATACTAATCTAGAAGACACCAAGCTGGCTTCACTTATGAATGACATTCTTTTACTAACAATTTAGGTGGGTCAGGAAGAGTTAGGGCTTAAAAGGTTACCTTCTGAAGACAGATCAGAAGGCAGAATTGGTTTTGGTTGTATTTTAATGTACTTATTTATTAAATAGTGATATTGATAGGTTCAGAAGAAGGTATGATAATACGGAGGGTAAATGTTAACTCAATTTAAAATATATAAAGTGTCGAGTTAAAAAGAATGTGAAAATAAGTTGTCTTATGGGTGGGGCTAAGAGTTAAGCTTGGAACTAGATTCCATTGTTTATGCTCTTTTACTTCACATTTGAGCAAGCTGGAAACAATCAATTGACAGGAAACATTCCAGGCTGTTTGCAAATGAACATTCACCCAGTCTCACCGTCATGCTTATCTGTGATATGCAATAGTAAAAGTTTTGTACAAACCACATTGCAAGCAACAAATTTGAATTAGGCAGTTGTCCTGATCATCTGAGTCTCAGACAAAAAACAAAATAAAGCTAGTTAACGAGATTTATTTTCATGGGTTACTCTACAATAAAATGAATAAAATTGAGTTTAAGCACTAAATTAAGAACAAGCTGGCCATCTGCAGCAGCCCTCACAGCCTGGAAATCTAAAGAGCTGTAGGATGGCAAATGGTCACTATACATTATGGACACACCCTTGCAATGACTGTGAAGTACCATAAACAACACTCAGTGTGCCATTTAACTGGTTTCCTTTATCTTCAATTCCTTGTTTAGAGGCACTGAAGTTCATCAGGGTGAATCTGTGGCTGGCAGTTACCAGGATAAAACGGTAGTATTATGTTTTGGGATCCTGATGAAATGAACAAGTGGGCTTTAGCCTCCGCAGAATCTGGAGGAATGTAGCAAAAGCCTCATTAAGCGTAACAGGTGAACAATCATGGTATTGTGGGCCTCATTACCCTTCATCATTTGCCTATCTTTTCAGAGGGGGCACCTACTGAGATTATTAGAAAAATGTCAAGGGAACAGGACTTACTGGGAAGGAGAATCAATTTGATTTCATCACTCGCATCATTTGGCTTTGATTGACCCAATCTGAGTACCTTGTAGTATTAGAAAGCCATAGAGAAATCTTATTAGAATATACAATACAATAGACAAATATGAGTCATATGTTAAAAACTTTCTCCTGAATCCCGCACAGAGTTTTTGGGACAATGTCTCCCATCAAACTGAGGAAAAGGATATTGTTATTTTGTTATTGCTGTTAAAAAGGCCTCACTGGAAGCTAGGCAGCAAAATCTCTTTGATCTCCCTATATCTAAAAATGCCAGCTCTTGAATCTGACCTCATTTCTTTACATAGCAAACACTTCCCTTACTTGTTTATAAAGAATACCAGGATCTTTTGACTCAGAATCCAAAAGACATTAATTGGCTGTCTCACAGTACACGTTATACGGTGTTGGGAAATATCTGAGGATAAATGTTATCCTGAAGAGGCTATCAGTCTAACAGCTTTTGGGCCATTTGTGTTTAAAGCAACATAATGAATTTCCAACTGGTTTCCTGTTCTATGAGCTTTACCAGTCAGTGCATCCTTGTTTTCAATTGTTTACTTCACCTACTGAAATGACAATATCACCAAAGGTAGCTCATGAATGTGTAAGTTAGGTCTAGGATGTAAAAAACTAGAAAGAGCATTTCTCTCACTCTAACGACAAGAAAAAGCTAAGTACAGTATAACAACAATGCTATTTTACCCATAAGAAAGCTGAGATCACAAGTCAACCAATTAGACTAAAATCCAGAGAGAGAAGGCTGCCTCCCATTCCCTGCCAAGTAAAGACCTGACATACTGCCAGTCTGACTGGTGTCGGTGTCCTATAGGAAGGGGTGACTGTCATGAAGGAAGAGAAAAGAAAGTCAGCTCAAATTTTAGTGTGTTGCTAAAGGGTGAGTATGAGCTACGGCGATCCTGTGGACCCCTTGAGAGCCCCAAATTCAGGGAGAGACTACGTTCACTCACAGGCTCTTTTCCTTTTCCATGGAGCTCCACCATGTGCTCATGAGGGGGATTTAGGGGAAGGGTGGGAGATCAATGGGGAATTCCTTGTGCAGGACTGCAGGGAGGAATCAATTGTCTCTGTGGAAAGGCACAAAACCACAGGAGTCACTGCCTGGACTCTTCCCTCATAAGGAACAAAAGTCTTAAGTACTAGGGGAATAGGACAAGAAGCCCAGTCAAAGCCCTGTCATTGTTGTTGGACAAAGGAGAGAAGAAACAACCTCTCAACCTATGGTAAGTACCAAGAAAAATCTCAGAGCTCGTGATCCTATACCAGTAAAATTAGAAGCTTTCCACTGCTGGAGAGAGGAAGAAAATTCTGGCTTGCATAAGATGCACACAAATACAAGGCAGAGCTTCGCTGATGTGAAGAGGAAGGATGAGAATGCTGAGAAAGAACTCATGAAATGATAAATACAAAAGTAAATGTAAGATAATTTTTCTTATTTTAAATGACAAATAGATAATTGATTATGTAAAGCAAAAATATCAATAACAAGTTTTAAGGTTAATAAAGTATATAAAAGTAAAATGTATGACAAAAATAGCATAAAGGATAAAATAAGGATAGACAGTTATAAGTTTCTTCAACTATATAGAAAATGGTATGTGTTTTATGAATGTAAACCATGATAAAATAAAGATGTGTACTGAAAACTCTAAGGCTATACAGAAACATAAGGAAAGAGGCATAACTAATAAGCCCTTAGTGGGGATGAAATGGACAATATAAGCACTGTTTAACTGACCTAAAAGCAATAAGATAAAGGGAAAAACAAAACAAAAGAATAGAACAGGAAAAACACAACCTGCAGGATGGTAGATTTAGATCTAACTATATCAACAGTTACTGTAAGTGTAGTATAATCTCATCAAAAAATGCAGACACACTTGAAAATTCATATAAAAAACTGACACTTTACATGATCTACAAAAATTAACTGAAAATGAATTATTGACCTAAACATAAAGCCTAAAGCATAAAAAAATGAGAGGGAAAAAACCAAAAACAAAATAGGAACAAATTTTTATTTTACAATCCTTATTCAGGTAAATAATTGTTTAGATAGGACACAAAAGACTCAAAAAAAGGGGGGACAAATTGTACATCATCAAAATTTAAAACTTCTACAGCTTGAAAAACCTTGTTAAAAAATTTCAAACATAATCCATAGACCAGGAAAAAATATATGCATAAAACATATCTTATAAAGGACTAGTCTCCATAATATAAAAAGAACATTGACAACTCAGTAACTACACAAAATTTAAAACCTGGCAAATGATGCACTTAGTTAAAGAAAGAACATGGATGATGACTAAGCACAGGAAAGGATCCTCAACAGTAATCATCATCACGGAAATGCAAATTAAAACTACAATGAGTTACTTCTACATATTTCAATGGCTAAAATAAAAATTTAAAAATCTTTCAATACCAAATACTAGCAATGATGTGTAGCAACTTGAAATCTCATACATTGCTTGTGGGAATGAAAATGGTGTATCTACTTTAAAAAAATACTTCTTAAAAAATTGTGGAAAATACACATCATGTAAAATGTACCATATTAACCATTTTTTAAAGTGTAGTTCAGTGGTATCAAGTACATTCGTATTGTTTAACCATCACCACTATTCTTCTCCTAAATTCTTTTTTTCTTGCTAGACTGAAACTGTCCTCATTAAACAACTATTCACAATTCCTCTCTTCCCAGAGTCCCTGGCAACTACCATTCTATTATCTGTTTCTATGAATATGACCTCTCTAAGTACCTTATATATGTGGAGTCATATGTCTTTTTGTGACTGGCTTATTTCATTTTGCATGTTTTTAAAGTTCACCCAAATTGTAGCATGTGTCAGAATTTTCTTCCTTTTCATAGCTGAACAATATTCTCTTGTACATATATACTACACTTTCTTTAGCCATTCATCCTTTGATGGACATTTGAGTTGCTTCCACCTTTAGTCTATAATGCCACTATGAACATTGGTATGCAAATATCTTTTTCAGACCCTACTTTCATTTCTTTTGAGTGTACACTGGGAAGTGGAATTACTAGATCATATGATAACTATATTTTTAATTTTTGAGGAACCACTATACTGTTCTCTATCGTGGCTACAACATTTTAAGTTCATGCCATCAGTGCACAAGAGTTCCAGCATTTCCCCTTATTTTCTGACACTTGTTATTTTCATCTTTTTTTAATAGTAGACTGAATTTGTGGCCTAACATATGGTCTATACGTCCTGTGTGCACTTGAGACAGATGTGTAGGCTGTTGTTTTGGGGTGGAGTTTTCTGTATAGGTCTGTTAGATCTAGTTGGTGTATTTCGTTGTTTAAGTACTCTATTTCTGTACTTATATTCAATCTGATTATTCTATTCATAATAAAAGCACATTATTGAAATCTTCAAATACTATTGTAAAACTATTTCTCCATTTACTTATCTATTTTTGCTGCATATATTTTGATGGTGTTTTATTACATTCATAATTATTCATAATTTTATATGATTTTTGCTTTATTGAACCTTCTGTTAGTATATAATATTCTTTGCCTTTGTAATATTTTACATATAAACTCTATTTTGTCTGACATTAGTTATAGCCACCTTTGCTCTCTTTTAGTAACTATTTTCATGTGATATCTTTCTATTCTTTCACTTTCAACCTATTTATATCTTTGGATCTAACACAAGTCTCTTACAGACAGCATATATATGGGTTTCTAAAAATACATTCTGGGAATAGTTGTATTTTGATCAAAGAGTTTAAATCATTTAAATTTACATTTGAAATAATTGTTAATAAGAATAAACTTGCCTTCTGTCATTTTTCTATTGTTTTACACATACCTTATGGAATTTTGGTCCTCCATTTGTTCATTACTGTCTTATTTGTAATTTTTTTTGGTAAAACATATTAATTGCCTTCCCATTTTCTTGTCTGTATATTCTATAGCTATTTTTTTTGGTTAACATAGGAGTTATATTTAAGATCATAAAATTATAATGCCTTAATCTGAATTTATACCAGCTTAACTTACTCTTTTAACAGTTCCATTTTCATTATTTCAGTTATTAATATCACAGAATTACATTCTTGTACATTTTGTTTCCCAAAACATAGACTAATACTTGTTTTTTAATGCATCAGTTTCTTAAAGTATGAAGAAAATAAAAAGCAAAGTTGTAAAGCAACATCAAAATAATACGGGGTTTTATAATTTCCCACGTATTTCTCTTTACAGAGATCTTCAATTCTTCACAAGACTTCAAGTTACTGCCCACTGTCCTTTCATTTCAACTTGTAGGACTCCCTTTAACGTTTCTGGCAGGGCAGTTCTCATGGTAACAACAAAATCTTCAGCTTTTGTTTATCTAAGAATGTCTTTACTTTCCCCTTATTTTCATTTACTTTCCCCTTTCTTTCAAAGAAGTTTTTCTGGACATACTTGGTTCACAAGTTTTTTGACTTCCAATGTTTCTGGTGAGAAATATGCTGATAATTTTTCTGAGAATCTCTTGTATATAAAGAGATGCTTCTTTCTTGCTACTTTCCAAATTCTTTGTCTTTTGATGGTGTGATCATAATGTGTCTTGGTGTATTTGTCTCTTTTTTTTTTTTTTTTTTTGAGACCGAGCCTCACTCTGTCATTCATGCTAGAGTGCAGTAGCATGACCTTGGCTCGCTGCACCCTCTGCCTTTGGAGCTCAAGTGATCCTCCAGCCTATCAGCCTCCCGTGTAACTGGGACTACAAGTGTGTGCCACCACACCTGGCTAATTTCTGAATTTTTTGTAAAGACAAGGTATTGCCATGTTGCCCAGGCTGGTGTTGAACTACTGAGCTCAAGCAATCCACTTGCTTCAGCCTCCCAAAGTGCTGGGATTACAGGCATGAGCCACCACACCTGGCCTGTGTGGTTCTCTTTGAGTGCATCCTGTTTGGAGTTTGTGGAGCTTCATGAATGTTTACATTTATGTCTTTCATAAAGTTTGGGAAGTTTTAAACCATTATTTCTTCAAGTAATCTCCATTTTCTTTCTTTCTGTTTTATCCTTCTGGGATTCCCACAGTGCCTATGTTGGTGCCTCACACCGTCTGTTAACTTTTCTTCAATCTCTTTTTTCTATTTCAGACTCAGTAATCTCAATTGTCCTGTCTTCAAGTTTGCTGATTCTCTCCTCTTGCAACATGCAGCTGTAATTCAAGATCTCCTAAGAGACAACCAAATAAGAGCTGTGAAAGGTGGAAAGAGAAAAGTGACTGGTTAGACATACCAAGACAGGAGGAAATGCATAGTGGTTGGTCTTGTTAAGACCCCCACCTAACAGTAGAAAATGGCCCTGACATGGTGATGTGGTTTGGCTCTGTGACCCCACCAAATTTCGTCATGGATTGTACTCCCCATAATCCCCACGTTTCAAGGGCAAGACCAGGTAGAAGTAATTGGATCACGGGGGTGGTTTCCCCTTGTTGTTCCCGTGATTGTGAGTGAGTTCTCACATCTGGTGGTTTTATAAGCATCTGGCATTTCCCCTGCTTGCACTCACTCCATCCTGCCACCCTGTGAAGAAGGTGCCTACTTTACCTTTGCCTTCTGCCATGATTGTAAGTTTTCTGAGGCCTCCCAAACAATGCATAACTGTGAGTTGATTAAACCTCTTTCTTTTATAAATTATTCAGTTTTGGGTATTTCTTTTTTCTTTCTTTCTTTCTTTCTTTTTTTTTTTGGAGACGGAGTTTTGTTCTTTTTGCCCAGGCTGGAGTACAGTGGTGCAATCTTGGCTCACTTCAACCTCTGCCTCCCAGATTCAAGCGATTCTCCTGCCTCAGCCTCCCAAGTAGCTGGGATTACAGGCGCCTGCCACCACACCCGGCTAATTTTTTGTATTTTTAGTAGAGACAGGGATTCACCATGTTGGCCAGGATGGTCTCGACCTCTTGACCTCGTGATCCACCCGCCTTGGCCTCCCAAAGTGCTGAGATTACAGGCGTGAGCTACCGCGCCTGGCCTGCTTTGGGTATTTCTTTATAGCAATGTGGAAACAGACTAATACACCTGATAACATTGACCTGCACTTGACCACAGAATGTATCCTGTGTAGTATTATTCATCACCCAGGTCCAATTGGAGTCCTGACAACAAGACCGGAGGAGCACAGTATGACAAGTGTGGGGCTTCAACCTGAAGCATCACTGGCAGTGCATAGACAAGGGAACCTCTCTGTGTCTCCGCTGAGCCTGAGATTCTGCTCCAACATCCCGGGGTCCTGCTATGTTGGGCACTGACAAGAGGGACCCCACCACAACAAGACCCCTACCTGGGATGCATTCTAAACCACAGAGAGAAAAGAAACTGAAAAAAAGAATGACCTGTGGGACAATAACATTTGTGTCATCAGAATTCAAGAATTCTAGGAGGAAGAGAGTGGAGCCGAAAGAGTACTTGTAACAATGATGGTCAAATACATCCCAAATATTATGAAAGATAAAACCCACATAACAAAGAAGCTGAGCAAATCCAAAATGTGATCAACCTAGAGGAACCCATGTCAAGATACATTACAATTGCTGGAAAATAAAGACAAAGAAAATGTCTTACGACTGTGGTGGTGGTTAAATTATTTTGTACATAAGTATTTGTCAATATTTACAGACTGTAGAACTGGAAAGGAAAACATTTGCTCTATGAAAATCATACCTCAAAAACTTGAATTAAAACATATCTTGCCGGGTGCAGTCACGCACGCCTATAATCTGAGCACTTTGGGAGGCTGAGGTGGGCAGATCACTTGAGGTCAAGAGTTCGTGACCAGCCTGACCAACATGGTGAAACCCCATCTCTACTAAAAATATAAAAATTAGCCTGCGGTGGTGGTGCATGCCTGTAATCCCAGCTACTAAGGAGGCTGAAGCAGGAGAATTGCTTGAACCCAGGGGGCGGAGGTTGCAGTGAGCCAAGATCTTGCCACCACCATGCAGCCTGGATGACAGAGCAAGACTGTCTCAGAAAACAAAAACAAAAACAAACTAGATATCAGAGTGTCTATGATGTTCTATCACCTCCTTATCTATCTTCTGTAAAAATGTAACATGAAATTACTAGGAAAGTCTTCTTTAGCATCTTTATTTGGTCATGTGGCTTCCAGTACACATCCATGAAATCATTTCCTCAAATTATCTTTTTCTCTACCTTTTTTCCAAATGCTATCCTATGCCTGTTTTCATGGTTTATGTAGGTGCACTACTCATAGGCAATTCTTTGCTTACTGTGTGCTGTGCTTACTACTGGATCTTGCTGTGCAAGATGAAAAACGCTTGGTCTTTTCTCCTATGAGTCCACTGAGATACATTTGCTCCGTTCCTCGCATTATAGGTGGATGCGGAAATTCCCAGGTAGGCAAGTTGGAAACTGCGAGGGATGTGGGGATTCTGCCTCCTTCTCCTGCATAAATCCAAGCAACCCCTGTCTCGCCCCTGCTGCCTCCTTACCTGCTTTCACTTGAATTCCCTCTGTGCGCCCTACTACTGTTTCCTCCTGTAAAACAGTTTTCACCTTCACTTCCTCAATGTCTATCTGGAACTTTGTATCCAGCCTTACCCTCCTCTAAGCTGTTTACTGAAAAGTGTTTTGTATACTTATTTTTTTCCCTCAAATACCTTTCTAAATCCTGTGTCTAGTGGACACGGGACACAGCCCCTGCTCTAACAGATAACAAGTAATGAAGTAGGCAAATTGATTACACTGAGGTAAGAGTAGTGACAAAGTAAGCCACAAATATTGATAGACAGTGGATAAAAGGGCTCTTACGTACAGATTTGAAGCTACACTCAGTTGAGAAGGTGAAAGCCAATACGTATGAGGGTTTTCTGTAAGGCTGTGAACTCTCTGCTGTGCAAACACAAGCAGATAGCACATGTATCAAAGGCATTCTAATCAGGGAGTTCACTTAGTCATAAACTCCACAATTCTGTGAGTTGATGCTTTATTTTTAATTTTATAAACAGATTTACAGATTGTATTCTTCCAAATGAGTATATTTTTCAGATTAACACACTTTTGCAATTCTTCTTTGGAAATGCATCATAGGCTGTATGTAAGCCATAAAATACAAGTTATTATCCCCTTAATTTTTATCAGAAAAGGGGCAACTTTGTTAGTTATCTCATTCATTCTGGCCTCTGAATTATCATCCTTTTGGGAAACTGGACAATGAATGTCTTGACTCATCAATGTGTCTCCCACTGTCCCTTCCACTTACTACATTTGTCCTTTAGTGGAGCAATAAAAATAAAATCAGAAATCATGCCTATCAGTGAATTGCCATGATTAAGAATGTTCAAATCAAATTTTGCAGGTTTTAAAAGCTATTCAAAACAAAGAATTCAAAGTGCTTTAATGATATTGGAAAAAACAATGACATCTTGCTGGAATAAGTTTGATGCCTTCCAATGAGATGCCTGAAAAGATAGTAAAATTTGTATGTGGAACTCTGGTGCATTTTTTAAGCTATTAGAACGGACTCTCCCTATTACTGGTTTCCACATCCATGAATTCAGCCAACCTTATATCTGAAAAAAAGATTTGTCTGTACTGAACAGGTACAGACTTTTTTCCTTGTCATTATTCTTCAGAAATACAGGATAACAACCCTTCATATAGCATTTACATTGTATTAGCAATAACACATAATCTAGAGATGATTGAAAGTATACAGGAGGGTGTGCGTAGGTTATATGCAGGTGGTACTTATTTTATATCAGGGTTATGAGCATCCATGGATTTTTTTGTGTCTGAGAGGGGTCCTGGAACCAATCTTCTGGGGATATTGAGGGGCACTTTTACTATGCAATTGGAATGATAACAGGGGGCGTGTATTGAGTGCTTACGTCTTACCAGGTACTCTTTGACATTTCTCACCACTATAGTCTCATTTAACGTCTATCATCATTCTGTGAGAGATTTTATTCATATCCTGGTTATCAAGTTTCATGGTCATTTATGTCACATTAGCTTGAAGTACTAAGAATGTCAGACATCAGCAGCAATGTTGGTGCAAAGGAGGGCATTGGAAGGCTGCAGCCACCATGAAATCTCAATTAGCTCCTCAAACTATCCTACAGACACTCCATCTAAGAAACACGTGATATGCTGGGTCACCGAGAGTCCCACCGATATTTTCTCTTTCAGGTTTCCTTGGTAGAAACTTAGGAGCCACCACTGATGAGCAATATGAAAAATGTGAGACAATAACATTCCTGGTTTTCTTTATTCATCCGTTGTTCCTTTCTCTTCTTGACGGACAAGTATGTGCTCACACACACACACATACATATGCACAGACTGCACACACATACATGCGTAAGTGCACACACACATGCAGCATACATGTGTGTTCTCTCACAGAGAACAGCATAGTATCATAATGCAGCAGAATTAGGAATACATTTCTAGCAACTTTCAGTTTGCTCCAGTCCTTAGAATAAATCTTGACTCTCAACCTGCCAACATCTGTATGTGAAAAATTCATTTTAAAACACATACTAGTATTTGATGATTGTTTTCTATTTGATATTGCTGCTCTTCTAGAAAGACTGACTTGAACTCACCCACGCTTTCATTTAACACACACACAACTACCATTACTAGATAATTGCGTAGAAGGGACGGTCCCTATCTGTCTCCACACACACATTTTTATATGCTCTATTAAAATCGTTTACTTTGCCAATTATATTTCACTGTGCCTGGTTACTAAGGCATCCTTTGTGTCACATTAATGCGTGTGAGGGTAACCACCATGCTTCCAGGTAACATTAGAGCGACTTCCAATTTCATTTCGGTATACATTTGTCCTGAAGTCCCTATCATTAGGCACCTTTACCTGTGGAGCTTTCAGGTGGGCATATTGGGGTTTATGTCACCATGACAGGTCACTAAAACTTGCCAGTGCTACACCGACATGCGCTTTGCAGTTTGCTTTTACATTTGTTGTAACCTTAATGAAGGCTTGTGCCAGAAAGATAGGCTGGCATAGCAATGAAGTATGAGTCATTACAATCCTCTGCAATCCAGAAAGAAATGTCAGTGCAGCAGCTCAATCTCCATTGCTTTTTATATCTGAGTGCCAGGTGGATTTTAAATTTCTTTAAAATACTTTAACTAATCAAGCTTCCATTCCAGCCTCTTCTCTTCCCCCAAACTGCAATCTCTTTCATTTTACTTTCTTTCTATTCAACAACAAAAGTAATCATTTCGAAAAGTATTTGTACTGACTTTTTGTTTTGCTTTCCCAAGAAATTACTAAAAAATATAATCATGCATCAGTTGTAGACATTGCAGCCTAAAGTGATGCAGTTATGAGAAAAATTATTAATCTTTACTTCTTAGGTATAATACAAGAATTAACATAAAAAATGTAAGTACATTGAGTTGTAAGTGCTTATATGTTTTAGACATATGCTTATTGACACAGGTGTTCTTTCAAAGAATTTCTTTAGAAAACAGTTTCTGTTTTTTAACAAAATATTAACTTTAATTTGAGTAGGATAGTTTCAATTGTATTTAGGTAATTTAAATAAATACCAATATATAATCTGTGTTAATACTCTGATATTATTCTGCTCTTGTCTTTGTTTTTTGTTTTTTTTTTTTTTGTGACACATGTAAGTATCCTTGCCCTACTTAATGAAGAAATTGAATATAGAATTCTAGGTGGGCAGGGTTTATTTATTTTCAAGAACTATATGAAGTGAGAGTCAGCCATGAGTGTGTAAGGATATACATTTCCACAGGTTTGCCAACTAAGATATTATAAAACTATAAACTTTGACAACTGAATGGGTGAAAACTTTAACTGTAGTTTAGTTTTCATATTCTGTAATACTAGTGATGTTCAAGAGCTTTTCATTTATTATCAAATATTTAATTTTTATTATTGTTACTTTCCTGTGTTAATTTTTTTGAGTGGTCATTTAAAAATTAATTTGTAGTTTTTTATTAATTTTTACTAATATTATTTCCTTGTTACATACGTAGAACATAATTTCTAAATGTCTTTTCTTTATCCTCTAACTTTGCTTTTAAGTACATTTAAAAGTACCTAATTTTGATGAAGAACATTTATCAGTCTTTGCTAGGTTTTGTTCTGGAGACTTCTTTATAAGCCCTTTCCTCCCTTTCCAACTTCATGAATATACATATAGATACATAAGATATATGTGTGTGTGTGTATAATACATATGTATATATTTGTTTTTATATCATTAGTTCTAGTCCTTTCATCTATTCATTTAATACAAATCCTACACTCTCGTAGTAACTTGAAATATAAAGTAAGTTTCGATATTCTGAAGGAAAGCTCTTCCTTTTTTATTTTCCATAATAGTCTTGGCTCTTTTTGTGCATATATTGCATTGTATAAATTTTACGACTGTTTTGTCAGGGTCTATAAAAAGTCATTTTAAAGATTTGTCTATGACTATGCTGTACTTATGGGTTAATTTTGGAGAGATGGTATATATTGAATATTGAATATTCAATTCATGGATATAATATCTCTAGTAATTTGGGTAACCTTTATTTCCTTAGTAGAATTTTTAATTTTTTTCTTAAATCCTTTCTAGAGTTTTATAGTTTTTATAGTTTCCCTAGGTATTTTATTTTGTTACTTTAATATTTTACGTCAATATTTTCTAATTTGTGTTTGCTGATGTATTAGATATTTATTCAGCTATGTACCACCTAATGATATTTCAGGTTGACAATGGGCTGCATATATGATGGTGGTTCCAGTAGATTATAATCTAGCTGAAAAATTCCTATCACCTTGTGATGTCATGGACATGATAACATCATAGTGCAACACAATAAGGGCTTGCAGTGACGTTGCTGTAAACAAACCTACAGTGCTGCCAGTTGGATAGGAATATAGCACATACAATTGCATACAGTGCATGATAATAGGTGACTGCTACTGGTTTATTTACCACACTATATTTTTATCATTAACTTAGAATGTACTCCTGCTACTTACTGAAACAATGTTAACTGTTAGGCAG
Organism: Mandrillus leucophaeus; assembly: GCF_000951045.1. Taxonomy (NCBI): domain Eukaryota; kingdom Metazoa; phylum Chordata; class Mammalia; order Primates; family Cercopithecidae; genus Mandrillus; species Mandrillus leucophaeus. The sequence continues at coordinate 7,138,418 of NW_012106474.1, forward strand.
CCTCGGGCAGGTACTTCCAGAGGTATCTGGAAGGCACCGTGATCATGGGAGATGACAGCTCTATGCCTGAAGATATTCTAGTGGGACAAGATGTGGCGGTGGAAGACAGTGATATTGATGATCCTCACCCTAGGTGTAAGCTAATGTGTGCATTTGTGTCTTAGATTGCATTTAAAAAAATTAAAAGTAAAAAAGTAAAAATATAAAAGAGCTTTTCCAATAATGATATAAAGAAAGAAAATATATTTGTACAGCTATACAATGTGTTTATGTTTTAAACTAAGTGTGATCATGAAACTTAAAAAGACAATTAGAAAGTCCGCAAAGTAAAACAATTACACTAAGCAAACGTTAATTTATTATTGAAGAAATAATTTCTTTTTAATTCAGTGTAGACTAAGTGTACAGTGTTTATAAAGTCTACGGTAGTGTATGGTAATGTATGAGGTCTTCACATGCATCCATCACTCACTCAATGACTCACCCAGAGAACCTTCCAGTCCTGCAAGCTTTATTCCTGCGCCCTATACAGGTATACCATTTGTAATCTTTTGTGCCATAATTTTACTGTACCTTTTTGATATTTAGGTGTGTTTAGATACACAAATACTGTTGTGTTACAATTGCCTACTGTATTCGGAAAAGTAACATGCTGTTCAGGTTTACAACCCAAGAGAAACAAACTCTAACACTTAGCCTAAGTGTGTCGTAGATTAAACCATGTAGGGTTGTGTAACTACACTCTATGACATTCACACAAGGATTCTCAAATGATACCTGTGTCGTTAAGTGATATGTGACTATATTTTCATTTTCCATAGGCTGTTTTATTTAAACTCTGGTTTTTCAGTGGATTCTTCTGAATTTTCTAGGTTGTCTGTGAAACTACCTAGAAAATTGTCTGGAGTTGTTTGCCATTTTTCTCTTGTGTTTAAATCTTTGTACTTAATTTTATTTCTTTTCTTATGTAATTCGCTGGACTTTTAATACAATAGTGAATTTTAATGTCTTCTAGATTCTACTAAGACATTAACGTTACATCGGCTTTTGAGATTCTCCCCAAAATGAAACTTTCACTGATAAAAAAGCAAGAGAGAGCTTGAATGACTAGAGAAACTCATACAACAATGAAGGGCGAATTGTGGGGATGGACGCAAATGTCTGCATGTGATAAAATTACACAGAATGTCCCCGAAACTCACAGATGCATGTTTAGAAAATGGTGGTAATTGAATATGATCTATAGCCTAGTTAGGAATAATGAATCAAAATTAACTTTTGGTTTTGATTATTGTACTATTAAGTTATAAAATGTCACAATTGAAGGAAGATGGGTGGGACCGTGTACTATTTATGGAACTTCTATTACGTTTATAATTATTTCAAAACAAAACATGTCTAAAAAGTCAAGAGAAAGCTCAGTGGAGCCAGGTGCCATAAGGTGGGTAGGTGTGTGAAGGTTGGGGGGATCAGTGCTCTCTGTGAGGTTAGCAACCAAAAACAAAGACGGGCACCTGCCTTAGCCAGGAAGGGGTCGAGAAATTGCCACGTGGAGCTCTTTTCCTTCCTCCATCTTATCCAGGGGAATCCCTGTCCTGCTCAATGTGAGGTAGACACTAGCCAGGAAACAGCCCGAGAAAGCACAGAGCTTGAAGCCTGCTAGGATTGGGAGCTGGTGCAAACAGAGTTCTGCATCCCGTCCACCCACCCACACATCTCCTTCTCTATTCCGTGTTGTAAGGTGAGGTTTATAGCCGGCATTCTGGTTCATATCCACTTGGGTGTTTTTGCTAATAATTTCATCTTTACTTCTACAGTATAAAATTATTATACAACCCATCTTATTTGGTTCTATAGTTTGTCAGTTTTCATCATTCTTTTTCTATCCTTGATTATTTGTCTCAGAATTTTATCTTATTGATCTCTCCAAATAATTAGCTTTTGGTTTAGATGACCTACTCCAGTGTTTTTATTCTCTGTATTTTTATTCTTAATTCATTATTTTCTTTTTTCTTGTTTACTGAGTATATTCAGTTCTTCTTAAACTGTTAGAGAGAAGCATTTAGTAATGTGTTTTCAGTGTTTCTTGTTTTCTGATAAATATAGTTGAAGCTGGAATAAATAGCACCTGTTCCTGGCACAGTGATACCTGCTGAGGGGATCATAGGGGCTGAAATCCTTCCTGTCCCCATGGCCAAGCCTGCACTCTGCACTAGTGGCAGCCTTGAACCTAGTGAAGCTTTGTCTTCCTGAATCCTGGGGCTGTCTGTTTCATTACCTTTCGGCATTTCTATTTACTGAAGAGAAGTAGCAGGATGGCCTGCTGGCTTTTTTTCTTTGAGAATATTTTACAAAATATTTTTAATTGTCAGATTTCAGTGATTTTATCCATTTTTGACTAGGTATAAAGTCAACCCTTTCTAAATGTAAGTGTATGGCTTGCTTTAGCCTGACAAGGACTTTCCAGATACGTTTTCTTTTATCGTATTTCATTATATCTATTGCATGTACTGTTCTTTATTAGTCTGAAATTTTTCTGCAGGCATTATACATATATAAACATATTCTATTATTTGTTTTTTATATATATTGTCTTCTTTATTTATATTTCTTCTCCTTGGAATTATAGGCATACATGATCGCTTCATCTCTGATTTATTTTTCTGCGTTAATAAATTCCCTCTTTATTTTTAATGTCCTCTGAATTATCTTATGACATGATTAATTTCACTTATTTTATTTAACTTGGGCAATCTCTGTTTTCCTTTAAGATTGTTATTTTAATATTTACTAATGTGTATATTTTGTTTCGTAGTGTTTTTGTTTTATTTAATTTTTAGAGAAATTCAAAACATGCTATCTAAAATATTTTTGTTTTTAAAAATGTAGAAATCTAATTTACTCTATTTCCTTAGTGCTGGTTGATTCCATCTTTATATTATAAAGTAATTTCACAGGACTCATGCTGGTTTTTCATTCTAATCATTGAGCAAAGAGAGGCCAATAATTGATGCTAGTGATTTCTAAAATTGAAAGTGAGGGTGTTCCCTCACAGTTCATTTGAATGCTATTAGATATTTTTTCTTGGATCTTATGCTGGGGAAAGAGATAAATGATAAGAGTTGAGAGAGTTGGATTTCAGGGAAATGTCAACATTTTGATTTTATTTCAACAAAGGGTATTGTTTATCTGGTGAGGCCACTATGCCAAGAACCAACTTTCTTTACTTGAACTGTGTTCGTGCCATTGTTTATCCCCTAGAAAACTGGCACCTCCAACAAGAAATAATGCCTACATGGACTCAGATGTTCAAGCCAAACCTGGGAATTACCTCTGACAGCTATCTCTTCTTCAGCCTTGAAAGTTCTATTAATGCAACTCCAAGGATATTTCCAAAAAATATCCATTTCACTTATGCTTTATTGCCAGTACCCAAGATAAAGTGACCATGCTGTCTCAATAGACTAGAATTATCCCGACTGATGTCCAGCTTTCATCCATGCCCCCTACTATTCATTTTCTAAACAACACCCAAATCATTTTTAAACATTCTGTAATGATATTTTTGATGGTTAGTTTTGTGTCAACTTGTCTGGGCTAAGACGTGCCCAGATGACTGACAAAACATTATTTCTGGATGTGTCTGTGAGGGTGTTTTTGGAAGAGATTAACATTTAAATCAGTACACTGAGTAAAGAAGATCTGCCCTCATCCACGTGGGCAGGTATCATCCCACCCATCGAGGGCCCAAATAGAACAAAATGGCAAAGGGAGGATGAGTGAATTTACTCTCCCTCTCCTTGAGCTGGAACATCAATATTCTCCTGCCTGGGACATTGAAGCTCCTGGTCTTAGGCCATCAGATTATGAAACTTAGCTCAGAAGCCCTCTTCTCCACCCGACCCTGGTTCTCAGGCCTTAAGGCTTGGAGCAAATTATACCACCAGCTTTCCTTGTTTCTCAGCTTGCAGACAGCATGGCGGGACTCTTCAGCCTCCATAACTGTGTAGGCCAATCCCATCTATTTCTCTCTTGTTCTATGTCTACGTCTGTCTATGTCTATGTGTCTATGTCTATGTCAAGGTATATGTTGATGTTGATGTCTATGTCTAGGTCTATGTGGATGTCAATGTCTATCTCTAGTTCTATCCTATTTGTCTGTTTCTCTGGAGGAGAATACATTCTCTTTTTTGTCAATGCTACATCATTTATTCAGGAAAAATTCAAGTTGGTATTCGGTTCTTCAGTGTTCTTTAGTAAAAACCATGCTCAAAGAGTATTGTACGGAGACTGTGTTTTCCAAGTTTGCTGAAGTGATTTTTCTCTCTTAATTTCATATTATGTTTGTGGATTGTTAAGTTGATTTCTGAGGAACAGCAGGAATCGGTGGGTGGGGATCAGTCAGAGGAATGGTGGGTTGGATATCTTTATTCGTGTTATTGTGTTATTGTTTACTCTCCTAACACTTTTGAAACCTCTGGCCTATATTTGGCTGTTACTTCTTTGATGGTGTATCAGTTTCATGAAGCTGCCTTAACAAACTGCCATAAACTGGGTCCTTAAAACAATAGAAATTTAGTTTCTCATCATTCTGGAGGTTAAGAATACAAAAAATAAGCTTTTAGCACAGACACAATCCCTCCAAAACCTCTAGTAGAAGATTTTTTTCCTTTCCTTTGCCTGCTTCTGGTAGCCCCAGTGCCTTGGTTACAGAGGCATCACCCTCATGTCCACCTTTGCACCTCTGTTGTCATATGACTGACTGTCACTTCTCTTCAGGTCTCTGTCTTCTGCTTTTTTTTTTTATGGAGTCTCGCTCTGTCACTAGGCTAGAGTACAGTGACGCGATCTCAGCTCACTGTACCTCTGCCTCCTGGGTTCCAGTGATCTCCTGCCTCAGCCTCCTGAGTAGCTGGGACTATAGGCACGCACCACTACGCCCAGCTAATTGTTGTGTTTTCAGTACAGATGGGGTTTCACCATGTTGGCCAGGATGGTCTCGATCTCTTTACCTCATGATCCACCCACCTTGGCCTCCTATGAGGGCCCACCCTTGCAACCTCTTCTTAACTTGATCATATCTGCAAAGACCCTGTTTCCAAATCAGGGAACATATACAGGTAACAGGGGTTAGAACTTCAGCAGATATTTTTGGGAGACAAAATTCAACCCACATCAGATGATATTTATGGTTCTTGAAAGCAACTGTGACTTATTCACATTTAAGTCTTCAGAATGGGAGAGAATAAAAACTGATAGCACAGTTAATGCTCAGAACACGGTAAAATCGTATGGTGATAAGATGGGTTTCTATTGTGTCTGCTAAACTGCCCTGTGAAGAAAATTTTAAATTCCATTGTTCAATGGTGGCACCATTGCAGTAAATATATATCTCTCATACAGCCTACTTGATTTATAGTTTCTGATAGATATGATAATACTTAAGCCTTGGTATATATTATTATACTTATGATACATATATCTAAGTCACTTATAAACTGTCATTAGTTTGCACATTTATTTTTGTTGTAACATGAAAGCCAAATGCCCATTTTCCAGCTATGAGTGCTAAGCTTTGAGTAGTTGTTCTGTTTATCTTTTCTATCTCATTTGGCTTAAAATGGATGCTTAGGATGCTTAGTTAAGGGTAACAGGATTTAAAGCCTTGTCATCAGAGAGCTACTTGAAAACTAGTCTCTTTATGCCAATGTATTCTAGTCGTTGCTGTTGAAGGCAGCATAACCAAACAGTGTAGTATTCAATAGCAATGAAAACAATCTTAGGACAGTGATTTCTCTGGAATTCTTCATTCTTAATGAGTAGTATTACTTCTTATGTATATCTGGTGAAGCTAAGGCATAAGATGTTACTAATAGATGCAAACTACTCTATTCAAGTGGTCATCTGCCCGGTGCTTAGGAAACAATTTTGACTGGTGCTGAATGCATCTGAATGAGCAAATCACATGCTGTGAAACTCGGTATAATAATTGGAGAAGATGTTTTGTCTTCCTGTTTTGTAAATTCTTCTGTATGTCCAGTAAGTTGTGGATAAACAGGTTCAGACAAATATTACGATTGGAATGCCAGTTCTAGATTGTGCAGGAAAAGATTTTTTGTCAATTTTTTCTGACCCTCAAAATTGTGCACATTTTACAGGAAGCACAGATATTAAATCATGTCCTATCATGTCCCTGACCTTTCTTTGTTCAAACAATGAACACTGCTAGTTTGAGTTGCTATTAGAAAGTACCATAGACCAGGTGCCTTATAAACAGTGGAAATGTATTTCTCATAGGTCCGGAGGCAGGGAAGTCCAAGAGTAAGACGCTGGCAAATTCTGCATCTGGTGAGGGTTGCTTCCTGCTTCCTAGATGATGGCTCTTCACTGTAAACTCACAGTGTTAAAAGGGGCAAGAGAACTCTTTGGGGTCTCTTTTAAAGAGGCACTAATCTCATTCATGAGGGCTCCACCTTCACGATTTATTCATCTCCCAAGGGCCCCACCTCCAAGTACCATCACATTGTGAATTAAGCGTCAACAGCTGACTTTAGGGAGGACACAAACATTCAGTCCATAGCACACACTTCAGCCCTGTCCAGCGTAGCAGCTAAGAACTCTAAACATTTTCTGGATTGTCACTCTAAGTTGCGGTTGACTTAGGTCACAGGTGACACATACCCAAGTGATTAATTCTATGACCCTTTTACAATGAGACCAAGACAGTTTTCTATATTAGAGAACGTGTACTATGTTATATCATACAGTTTTCTATAGTATAAAAAAATTTTGACCAAAAAATATTATTTGATTTTTATCTCATCCAAAGAAAGAAAAGTTGTGGAAGAAAGTAAAACAAAAATCTTGGGAAACCCTGTTGAATGTTCTGTTATATGGTATGATGCTGCAGAAATCCTTTGATAGTTATAATACATTAAAATTGTGGATTCTTTTTTCACTGGGGTAATCAGATTCCATTGCTGACTTATTTATGTAAATAAAATTGAGATTAACGAACATTCCTCTTATGCAAGAAAAAATTGTATGTATTTTTTAAATTCAGTAGCTAGAACATACAGTGATGAAAATGAATGTTTGCCAATTGAATTGACTGAACAGGAAGAGGTAGTTTCTAAATGTCATTGTATTTTTGACCCTGGATATCATTACTATATAGAGATAGGGCCAACATGAAGAAACAATAATATATTCCTTATCACACAATTTCTTCTTACACGGATTGTAAATGGGTGAAAATTGAAAAAGCTATACTTGCTTTTTTCATAGTAAATGGAATCAAAACAAAAACAACATGAGTATTTGCATTAAATGCATTGGCATTCACTAGATTCAGTTAGCATAACAACCAACTAGATGGGCTGATATGGGTATAGCAGCTGCCTGTCATCAAAGGGTAAGGATTTGGTATTGTTCCTAACCCAGATCTAGGGTTAAGTGAAGATTTGTTTTGATGAATAATACAAATTTTAAAATCTTTTAAAAGAATTTTTTCCTCCATAGAAGTCAATTTACCAAATTCCCAAATAAAGCAAACTCTCAGGTACAAAAATATAATTTGTGTTTCTGAAAATATTCCAGTATATATAATGAGTCTTCGTTATGTTTGGCATTTGTCCAGCTCCAATCAAGTTTTCTGTGCAGTTCTGCAATTTTTAATTAATATTGGTTTTTAAATTTTCTATTTGTATCAGTTTTTTACTATGAGATTATATTCTTCTATGTGTATTTTCCACTTTTCCAACACGTTTTGAACCATTTGACTTTTTTTTTTTTTTAATAGACAGTCTTGCTCTGTCACCAGGCTGGAGTGCGGTGGCATGATCTCAGCTCACTGCAACCTCCGCCTTCTAGGTTCAAGTGATTCTCTTGCCTCAGCCTCCTGAGTAGCTGGGACTACAGGCACACACCACCATGCCCAGCTAATTTTCTGTATTTTTAATAGAGACAGGTTTCATCATGTCGGCCAGAATGGTCTCCGTCTCTTGTCCTTGTGATCTGCCCGCCTCAGCCTCTCAGTGTGCTGGGAATACAGGCATGAACCGCGGTGCCCGGCTGAGTCATTTGAATTTAAAGTCACATGCTGGGCCTGTTTGTTTACTCTTTGGTTGTGTGCTGGGTGTGGGATCATGAACAGACTTTGTTCATAAAGCGCCTCTCTTTTAATATGACTTGTAAATGCTATTTTAGCAAATTGGTTTTAGTCATATGTCATCTGAATCTTATGGTACTATTGACTATCTCCTATCTTTTCCTAGCCAGAGAAGATAAATTATTTTCTCATTCATGTTTTTATACCATGTTTTTGGTATAACATAAAACACTCTTTTCTGATAAATTCAAACTCTTTAGCATCAAGAGGGTAGGCTGCTGAGGCAACCTCACAGCATCTCAAAATGACTCTTAATCTGTCACTTGTGGATGCAGATGAGTGCGATCTGCCACCTATCGTGTAACACTGCCGGTTAAGTCATTTATCTTTTCCCCATTGCTTGCTATGTAAAGCCCAAATGACCCATCATGGCAGACACACTGTGAGCCTATCTTTTACACTTTATATCCTACCCCATTTTTATTTAAGTACTCTATCCTTTGGCCATACCAAATCTCTTGTTGTTTCCCATATTTACTTCCTGTTATGATGTACATTCTCTTTCCTCTATCTTGAAAACATTTTACCTTAATTGTCCAACAGATAAAAACCTCTAAGTGCCATTTAAGCCTCTGCTTACGTGGGGTCTTCCATGAGAAGTCTTTGGGCATTTTCAAGGGCTCTTGGTCAGTTTCTCCTCTGTGGGGATCACTCCCTCCCACGGTGTGCTAGTCACTCCTTTACTGTGGCGTTTATCATGTGAAGTGGCAGTTTGCTAATTGTGAGTCAATGCTTTCATGCTTCTGGAGATAGGGATGTGCGCTTGCCGTCCTCTGACCCAGAACATCACTTCCCGTGTAATGCCTCTTCAGACAATGCTGGTGGAACACATGTTCACTATTTCTCTTTTGAACTGGAGAATTGTCCCCTCCATTCTATATGTAATTGACACATCCTAGAGATTTATGATCACCTACCACTGGGGAGATTATAGCATCATTGATAACAACAAGAAGGAAGATAAAAGGAAGCTAGTGAACATTAGTAACTCCAAAGGCACCATACGAAAATTTGTTTGGACATCTCATAAACACACCTTCAGTAAGTGCTGAAAATGTAGTGTTGACTAAGCCAGCCTTTTCTATTTTACCTATGAAACCAAATTGATAAATTTATGATCCCTCTGAGTTTCTTTGTGCCTTGTAAATTAAAAAGTTATGGATCTAAAGGTGACTCATAGTTTGCCAATATAAAAGTGTAATGCAAGCACACTGTTTCACTTCTGCTATGAAGGTCTGGTTTGCGGCAAATCCTCTGGATAATGGGAGGCTGGAGAAAAGCGGCATACAATACGGGCACAGGAAATCATCGCATCTGCATAAAGGCATCCAAAAGATGCAAAAGCACCCTGGACTCGAGGTACCAAAATCCTGGAGAGAAAGAAAACTCATTGAGGAGAGCTCAACATTTCACGTACCTTCGTAAAACTCATTGAAGAGAGTTCATATTTTATGTACCTTCTCCTTTCACCATATTTGCCAATTTACAGTTGCCTAAACAGAGAAACAAAATTAGCCCAGAAGAAAGCCCAAGTCTGCTGGCATTGAAGGAAACACAGAGACATAGGACAGTGGACTGATCACTTTTGGCATTGACTTACGAACTTCACTTCAGCTTTGCCAATATGGAGCAAAGAGAGTGAGATACTCAATAAAATTACCAACATTCTCATGACACTGGAGAGATACATATTTTAGTTCAGGGACTGTCATGTGGAATGACCCTGGGAAGCATGTATCCTGTCAGTTGGCAACCCTGGAGGCTGGGACTCCGGGAGGAAGTGGGAAGCAGAAATGGACCAGCACTCACACAGACTCCCACTGAGAATCAGGATAACTCCTGATGGCGTTAGGGTGATTTTCTCCCTCATTTAATACTGTCAATAAGCTCAGCTAAGTCTCTTACCAAAAAATAAAAGCACCATCCAGAAACTCTCCATTTTTAAGAAGCATGAAGTCCAACATTCTATAAAATACAATTACAAGCATGGCAAGAGACAGAACTCGGAGAAAATAAAAGAGAAACCAGTGATAGAAATATTGAGTTTATCAGACATGGGCTTTAAATAACTCTGATTAACATATTCAATAAAAAGACATGAAAATAGGGATAATTTTGCCTGTAGTCTATATCAAGCCTTCAGATGAAACTTCTAAAGCCAAAATTAAGAATTCAATCAATAATTGTTTTAACTGCAAAGTTGAAGTAAGGATTTATTCACAGTTTGTGAATTCAAAGTTTATTTACAGTTGAAGTAAGGATTAGGGGTCAGTAGAAAACATACTGTCAAAAGCATAAAGAGAAAAAAAATGGAAAATGTAAAGCATGCAAGAGCCATATTTGACACGGAGAAAACTATGAAGTATTTGTAACTGCAGTCCTAGAAATTGTGTAGAAAAGAGATAATGAGAAACATGTGGAGAGATAATGGGAGACAATGTTCCAAAACTGACGAAAATATTAAGACATAGATTCAAGGACTATTACAAATTCCAAAGAAGAAAATAAATATACATCTACATGTATTGACCAAAATAAAGAGAAAAATCTTGAAAGCAGCCAGAGGGAAAAAATATGCGTCTTCCTTCAAGGAACAAAAATAAGACTGACAGCTGTCTTTTTAACAGAAAGAGTGAAAAGCACAAGATGGTAAAATGCCATATCTAAAACTCTAAAATAAAATAATTATCAAACTGGAATTTGATTGCCAGTGAAAATAGCTTTAAAAAAAAAAAAATCAGTGACTGCCAACAGCACAAGTCCCTATTACCTATCCCTTCCCTGATGACCTCTATAATCTCTGGACAGATTAAGGACTCTGAAAAATAAACACAAGCAGGCAGATTCTGTAAAAGGGTCATCATTTGGGACAAATGACACAAACAGAGATATTTTTCTCATTTTTTCACTTCCCATGGCTTTGCCCAAAGACAGACCTCTGCCAAGTAACGTGGTGGTGCAAAGATCCCATTGTGTTTCAGATTAGAGAACCAGGGAAAGAAGTACCAGAAGTCGAGTTTAAGAGGGAAGATCAAGAATTGTGAGGTCTGGGGAATAGGATTTCATAATTCTGCTTATGAATCTTCACAAGCCTTAAGCTGATCCCTGAACCAAACATGTGTGAGACATGCCCAATCCAGTGTGACAACAACAATAAAAACTGAGATTTCAAACACCACCCACCTAAGGTGAGAAAAAACAACATTTGATACTAGTTAGATTCATTGGTTGCCAACAGTAAATATCATGTTCCAGGAAATTACAAGTCAATTCAATTTCTATGCAAGGTGAGATTCACAACGTCCAGAATCCAATCCCAAATACCTCGACCTACAAATAACCAAGATAATGTACCCCGTTCATGAAGGAAAAAAATCAGTTAACTGATGCCAATCTTGGTATGACTGAGATGTTACAATTAGTAGAACAAGACTACAAAGTACTACTATGGACTGAAGTATGCTCCCATCACACACAAAAAATTCATATGTTGAAGCCCTGACCCACAGTATGACTGTATTTGGCCATGGGGTTTTTAGCAGGTAATAATTGGTCTGACGATACCTGATCTGTGGTAATGTGTTATGGCAGCCTACAAGCACCTATATTAGCTGTGCTCCATAGGTTAAAGAAAAGGACATCTGAAATTAATGAAAATACAGGAAATTTTAGGAGAAAAAATGACAACTAGAAAATAAGCCAAATAAAATTGAGCTCAATAGTAGAATAGAGATGGTGAAGTAGACTGTCAGAAATTGAAGATGAATAAATAGATATTGTTCAATCTGAAGAGCAGAGATAGGATTAAAAAAAGTAATAAATGAATAAGATTCCAGAGAGTCATCAAAAGTTCTAAAGTATGTTTATTCATAGTATGAGAAAGAGGGGATGATGGGGCAGAATAAGTAAGGGTAAAATTTCCAATGACCAAAATATTAACAAATTTATAAAGACATAAATTTAGAGATTCGAAAAACTCAGCAAGCCTTGCATAAGTTAAATTCAAAGACACTACCTCTCTCTATATATGTATCATCATAAAACTGCTCAAAAACAAAATTAAATTGAAAATGTTGAAAGCAGCTAGAGAAAAAGATGGACTTCACATGAGGACAATAATTCAAATGGTTCTGATATCTCATCAGAAAGTTCAGATAACAGAAGACAAACATAAGTATTTTAAGTGTTGAAAGAAAAACAAATGAACATAAGATAAAGAAAAACACAGAAATCATTACCTATATGGAGGGAATGGAGAAGAAATTTCAGTTGGAGGAAAACTAATAGAAAGTAATAGAATGTGTTACTAGTAGCTGTTTTACAAGTAATACAGAAAGGGCATCAGAAATGAGGTTAACATATTCTGCGTACACACACACACACAAAACATGCACACAAGAAAAGTAATTGCATGGATAGTCTATCATACTATCACAAGCTATGTATTTACCTGCCATTTTCCTCAAGACATAGCCAACATGGTACAATCATTGTGTCTTTAGAAGTTTTGGTGTCTGCCACACAGATTTTTCTCAGCTTTATCAGCTTTAGGGTTGACCCTCTGTCACTTGTTCATATTCCCACTCCAGTAAAAATGCACAAATGGTTTTGAACATCAAAGACAAGATATCTGGACCCCACTTTCCATCTTCCCAGATGATCTTTCTGCATCTCTATAGATGCAAACAGTTGCACATTGCAAAGAAGCAGTATCTGTCTTCATTGACCTTTCTAGACACTAGGCCTTAGACTAGGGCTTGAAAGCCAAGTCTGGAGGGTAAATCTGACCCATGACCTGTTTTTGTATTAATGTTTCCCTGGAACACAGCCTCTCCCTTGGCTCAAGTCTTGTCTGTGGCTGCTTTCACATGACAACAGCAGACTTGAGCCATTGTGACAGAGAACAGATGGCCTTGAAACACTCATCATGTGTTTGTTTCTATTGGAAGGTTTGTCCTCTAAACAAAGGAAAATAAAATTTGATTATTTTACTTAGAAGAACTATAAGTGGATAAACCTTCTAGTTTTAAATAATAAAAGGAACTTTGTAGTGGTACTTTCGAAGTAAAATTAAGTTTTCCTCAATATACATAGGCTTATTAACTTAGAAATTAACAACCATTGGCAATTCTTCCCATATTGCAGATTAAGATGAGAATGTTAGACCTGTTCCTGAGCCCGTAAGTTTTTATGGGACATCCCATTGTAGTGGCACATACATGCACTTACACAAGGAAATACGGCATAGCATCCTAAAACAAACAATCCAAAAGTAAAGGGGACACTTATACTTCTCTAGAAAAACAAAACCAGAAGAATTTGCTGCCCGCAGCAGTGTACCTAAAGAAATACTAAAAGTTTTTCTTCAGGAAAAAGGGTACGATGGAAAGGCAGGGATAATTAACAACTAAGGAAAGTTTACACATGAAGTAAATCTAAATGAATATTGACTATATAAAACAATCATAATTTTGTTTGTGTTTAATGTTTAATCTTTAATGGCAAAAATCATAGAACATAAACATTTAAAATTTACTAAATTTCAGCCCTGAATGTAGAAAAAACACTGATATATATATATATTTATGTGTGTGTATGTGTGTATACATATGTGTATATATATACACGTGTGTGTGTATATATATTATGTATATATATATACACATATATATATTTTAAATTTTACTAACTTATGGATGCTAATAAGGTAACCAATAAAATAATGAAAGAATAGAGTGATATAATAAAAGTAATTAAAAATTTTTATTTTATTTTATTATTATTTTTAGAGACAGGGTCTCACTCTGTCACCCATGCTGGAGTGCAGTGACATGATAGTAGCTCATTGCTACTTCAAACTCCTGGGCTCAAGTGATCCTGCCACCTCAGTCTCCCAAGTAGCTGGAACTACAGGCCTGTACCACCACAAAAATGTGAATTTGTTTTCATCTAAAACAAAGCAAGGAAGAATAAAAGGAATATAGAACATAAGGAACACAGAGACTTAAATGAAATGTCAGTACTTTAAATGTAGATGCAAATAGATTAAATACTTCAATTAAAATGTAAAAGTTGTCAGACTAAATTAAAAATCTCCGGATAGATATAACTTGCAAGAGCTACTCTTAAATACAAGCGTCACATAAAGCTTGGAAATAAGGAAAAATAAGCAAATCAAACACTACCTCAAAGAAATCTGGTATAGCTTAACACTATCAAAGTATACTTCAAGGGAAGTAAAATTAGTATAACATGGAGAATAATCTTTTATAAAGTTATGTATCACCTTACCAAGAAAGAGATCAATTATGAATTTGAATGAACCTACCACTATACCTTTACATCATAGTATAAAGATCGATAGAACTAAAAGAAAGGAAAAAATATCATAGCCACGTTGGGATCCTTTAATGTACCTTTATTATTATACAACAGAAAGATGAGATTAAACAAAATCAGTATGAATTTGAAAGATCTGAAAAATATCAGTAAATTTGATCTGATTGACATATGGAGAACGCTGCATAGAATTGACCACATGCTGGACCACAAAAACTCTTTCAACCTAAGAATGAAAATCATTCAGAGAACAATGTCTAAAACAGTAAAATTAATCTGGAAATCAATAAGAAGTAGGCAAGTAGAGCTCTGAATGTTAGAAAAATAATTAGTATGTTTGTAAATAACCCATAAATTAATAAAGAAATGACAAGGGAGTTGATAAGTATTTTGAACTGAAGATGATTAAATATGCCATATTTAATATTGCTAAAGTGAAAAAGACAACGTATGAAGGATTGGCATGGCTATGTTGTAACTGACCATTTCACAGACTTCTTATAGGAGCTGATGTTTTATAGTTTAACACTTTGTATCAACTGAAGTTGTATATATTTACGCCTTATTACTCAGAAATCTGCAATTTACCCAATAGAATTTCAGTAATATGGACCAAAGACATGTAGAAGCATGTTCATAGCAGAACTATTCTTACTAACTAAAAATTATAAAAATCTAGTTGTCAAATAGATAAATAATGACCTGGGCTGGACACGGTGACTCACACCTGTAATCCCAGCAATTTTGGAGGCTGAAGCTGAAGAAGTGCTTGAGCCCAGGAGTTCGAGACCAGCCTGGTCAACATAGCAAGACCTTGGCTCTGCTAAAAATAAAAATTAGCTGGGCATAGTGGTGCACACCTGTGGTCTCAGCTACTCAGGAGGCCGAGGGAAGAGAATTACTTGAGCCTGGGAGGTTGAGGCTATAGTGAGCTGTGATTGCACCACTGCACACCAGCCTGGGAAACAAAGCAAGACCCTCTCTCAGAAAGTAATAGAAAATAAAAAAACATCGATGGTCTATTCACACAGTGACATATTATATGACAACAACAATAACAATGAATCTCATAAATATACAGTTGAGTAAGTCACATACATAAGATTATCAAGTCATTAATAAACATATTTAAAAGGTAAAACTCATTGATAGTTTATGAATTAATAGGGTGATTCCTCTGGAAAAGTAGTAGTGGCAGTAAAGATGCTGAGGATAGCTCTGGGTGCTGGTAATTTTCTATTTTTCAAATTTCTTTGTCATCAGAATGTATTCACTTTATGACAATTCATTTAGCTGTGCATTTATGATTGTTATACTTTATTATATTGAGATGAGATTAAAAAGTTCACCTGAAATTCTGTAATGCAAATAAATATTTTGACAAATACCTTTTGGTTAAAAAAATGAGAAAGCCAAAATATCATTGCATTTTGATATTTTTATTCAATGTATTAATTATATAAAGTTTTTTTTACAACAATGACCCTCATGTGGGCACATGTATAAAATTTTTCAATGTTGATATTAACTAATGTTTTTGAGAAACTGGTAAGTTTCAGTTTTATTAAAGCATAGTGTCAGTATTATTAAATTATTGTAAATAAATGAGAGAAAGGTTAAAATGACCATAAAGTTTAAATGTTTAAGCATTATGTGTTGAAAAAATGACTTATCATTAATAAAAGGACAGCACACAATTAAACCTGGTTAGATAAAAAAATAAATATTAAGTAGAATTAAATGGGTCATATCTGATTAGTCTAAAATTAAGATTTGTTTTCATTTTTATACTTCTGTTGTTTACTGTGCTGTTGTTGAAAATACAAAATATTTGGTTAGCGAATAAGTTATGAGATTTTGAAAAACTTCAGAAGGATGTAATAAAACTAGATAACTAAACAATTTGTTGTCAAATGAAACATAATACACAGTGGAAGATATAATACACTATAAGAAATATTTAATATACATCCACTATTTTGTAATGATTGTAATCACTGAAAAATTAAATATTAATATACACTTGTACAGACTGTCCTTAACTTATGGTGGTTTGAGTTATGATTTTTTGACTTTATTACAGTGTGAAAGCAATATATATTCAATAGAAACCCCATGCTTCAAATTTTGAATTTTGATCTTTTCCTGGACTAGGAATATGCAATAAATACTCAGCTCCCAGTCATCCACATGATCATGAGGGTAAACAACTGATAGTGATGCCAAATGATTTGGCCCAACTCTAGGCTAGTAAGGGTTCTGATTTTGTTTAAAGTAGGGTGAGCTAAGCTATGATGGTCAGTAGGTTAGGTATATTAAATGCATTTTCAACTTATAATATTTTCAACTTACAATGGATTTATCAGGATGTAACCCCAACCTAAGTCAGGAAGTATGTGTACTTATTTCATCCTCAATATTTTATTTAGATAATTATGGAGTACCTATTATGGTCTTTAGATTCCATATATCTCATATTTCAAAATTATATGGAAAGATCAAGGACCAGGAATAACCAAGACACTCCCTGAAAAAGAAGAACACACAAGACAAAGTTTGTCCTATTATATATTGAACTCGTTGTAAAGCTGTATTGCATTTTATAGGCAGTATTGAAGTAGGGATCAATAAATACACCAGTGGAAAATAAAAGAAACATATTCCAGAAACAGATTCATGCGTATATGAAAACCTGATAAATATCAGAGCTGTTGTGTCATATCAGCAGGAACAATAGTTAACACAGAATAAAGGGAAAGCAATTGACTATTCAAGTAAGAAACAAGAAACAGACCCCATCTCAATTGATAAGCAAAAATTTATTCCATACTGGCATTTGAATATAGTCTTGATTTTAGATAATCGTTTTATAATGACATCAATATTCTGGTTGTTATGATTATACTATGGATTTATAATATGTTAACATTAGGGGAAGGTTGAAGAAGAAAGTAAGTGAACTACCTGTGTTAGTTTCGTAACTGTTCTGTAAGTCTATAATTCTTTCAAAATAAGAAGTTTTTTTTTTAGGAAAGATAGTACAAGTAGTATGTGATCAATAAAAATTGAATTCCATGTTGATCATGAGTTTTAATGCAAATAGCAAAAATTAATATTCTTTTGAAAACAATATATAAGAATACTTTTAACCCTTTGTACTTGGAATAATTTTCTTAAATAAGACTTAATAAATACGGATCATAAATAAAAATATGGATAAATCCAACTACTTTAAAAACAAGATTTTCTGTGTATCATAATTTCTATCTCATTACCACAATAGTTACCATATATATATATATATATTTTTTTTTTTTTTTTTTGACAGAGTCTTGCTCTGTCACCTAGGCTGGAGTGCAGTGGCATGATCTTGGCTCACTGCAAGCTCCACCTCCTGGGTTCACGCCATTCTCCTGACTCAGCCTCCCAAGTAGCTGGGACTACAGGCACCCGCCACCATGCCTGGCTAATTTTTTTTTTTTTTTAGTAGATATGGGGTTTCACCATGTTAGCCAGGTTGGTCTCGATCTCCTGACCTCATGATCTACCTGCCTTGGCCTCCCAAAGTGCTGGGGTTACAGGCGTGAGCCACCTCATCTGGCCAATTGTTATATTTTTAAGAAACAGAGGTTCAAGAGGTCGATGACAGCTCATAGAAAATAGTGATTTAGATATGGAAATCTAACTTAAATCTCATTTCTGCCTAATTCCAAATTTTTTTCCTTTGGGTGTTATAATTTTCTCCTTCTCAAAAAACATATTTTAATCAGTAATAGAACTAACCTATAATTGTAAAAGAATGCATGGATAATATAACCTGCATTCATGGCATGTTGTATGCTCACACCTACCTAAATTTATAAGAGAAGACAGTTTTTAGTTTATTAGAATCCATTTTTCTTTGTTTTTGACATTTTGAAGTTAGGTATAAATAAGGATTTCCTTATATAAAAACATGTCATGCATATTGCAATTACAAATATAGATTGATACAAGTATGTTGGATTGGTGACATACCATGAGCTGTGTGGCTATTGATACTATGATTTTCTGAAATTGTAAACAACTTTTGGTAAAAGTCTGAGCCGAAGTATATGTTTTATTTAACTTACATGATAATTGTATTTCTGAATAATCCCATAAATATTAAATCTCAGCAAAAAATACTTTACGTTTCAAAAGAGTATTAGGTTTTATGCTCAATCATCCACCAATAGGAATATTAATGGGACAATTGATTTTCCAGTAGAAAAATCTTTAAAAACTTTTTATTGTACAGGGCTGTCCTGTGAATTTCAGTATGGCTAACTAATGGGACCCAAACAATTACATTCAGTGCATTGCTTTTCTTTGTGACAATGCAAAATCATTCACATGAGGGGTCTTCAAAAAGTTTGTGAAAAATGCATTTTATGAAAAAACTAAGAAGAGATTCTAAGATTGTTTTGGACCTGAATAAACTCATACTAACTTGTTATAACATGTCTAAGCAGGATCTAGTTTGAGGCACTAAGAAGGGTAAGACATCAGTTAAAAAAAAAAAAACCGTATCAGAGCAACATGAATTCTGCTAAAATTAAAGAACATACATAAATTTATGGTGATGCTAAAGTGGAAAAATGGTAAAATCATCGATGCTTTACCCAAAGTTTACGAGGACAATGCCCTAAGGAAATCAGCAGTTTACAAATGGGTAACTTGTTTTAAGAGACAAGACAATGTTGAAAATGAAGCCCATACTGGTCGATCATTCTCATCAATTTGTGAGAAAAAAAAAAATCATCTTGTCCATGCCCCAAATGAAGAGAACTAAAGATTCACAACACAAACACAAGCCAGCACCATAGACAGATCGACTAGTGCAGCTTACACAATTCTGACTGAGAAATTATAGCTAAGCCAAGTTTCCAATTAATAGGTGCCAAAACCATTTCACCCAGATCAGCTGCAGACAAGAGAACTTTCAGCGGAAATTTTCAACAAGTGGGATCAAGATCCGGAAGCATTTCTTCAAAGAATTATAACAGGAGATGAAGCACGGCTTCACCAGTACAATCCTGAAGACAAAGCACAACCAAAGCAATGGCAACTGAGAGGTGGAAGTGGTCCCATCAAAGCAAAAGCAGACCAATCCATGAGCAATCCATGGCAACAGATTTTTTTTTTTTTTGTAAGCGTAAGTTATTTTGGCTGTTGACTTTCTGGAGGGCCAAAAACAATACTATTTGCATATTCTGAGAGTGTCTTGAGAAAGCCAAAGCTTTTGCAGAAAAACACCTGGGAAGCTTTACCTAAGAGTCCTTTTCCACCATGACAATATTCCTGCTTATCCTTTTCCTCTAACAAGGGCAATTTTGTGAGGGGTTTGATGGGAAATCATTAGGCCTCCTCCTCCAATCATTACCGTCCCAATTTAGTTCCTTTCAGCTCCTTTTTTGTTTCTGAATCTTAAAACATAAATCTGTAAAGTGTGCTCACTTTTCTTCAGTTAATAATGTAAAAAAGACTGTGCTGACATGACTCATTCCCAGGAGCCTCCACTGGTATTATTGCTTACAAAACTGTCTTGAACTTGATGAAGCTTATGTTGAGAAATAAAGTTTATATTTTTCCCTTTTATTTATTAATTCCATTCTCCACAAACTTTTCAAAATCCCCTCATACATTTTGAAATAATTTAACACCTTATTGGGAACCACTGGCTAATTCATATCAAGCTTCAGATTAATGTAATCAGGCCTGGCAGTTTTATGTTTGATGGAAACAACAGAGCAACAGTTTCTTGTGTTTGCTGGTTGTTCTACTGCCTTCCAACAACTTTCCAAAATCTTTTCTCAAAAACTTTAGAAGGCAGCCATCTCTTCATCTTAGATAAATGTAAGTTAAAGAGGTCTAGTGCACTTTTGGAGGCTGAGGTGGGCAGATCTCTTGAGCTCAGGAGTTTGAGACCAGTCTGGGCAACATGGCGAAAACCTGTCTCTACAAAAATACAAAAATTAGCTGAGTGTGATGGCACACATCTGTGGTCCCAGCTCCTCAGGAGCCGGGAGGATCACTTGAACCTTGGATGGGAGATGGGAGGATCACTTGAGGCTAGGATGCAGAGGCTAAGGTGGGAGGATCACTTGAGCCTAGGATACAGAGGCTGCAGTGAGCTGAAATTGCACCTCTGCACTCCAGCCTGTGTGACAGAAAAAACAAAACAAAACAAAATTCTAGAGATTTTCCCCAAGTCAAACACAATTAAACAGCTAGGTAAAATGGATCTCTTATTTAGTTGTGAGTTTTCATTATGACAACCAGAGGGAAGTTTAGCCTTCTACAGTTTTGCTATGGGGTGGATCCTTTCACATCACAATGTGCCATTTTCTTGGCTGAATTCAGCAAAGGATGGCATGGCAGTGGCCATGGCTCTCTGTAGCCTCCTGCCTTGGCTCTACCACAGGCATCCATGGGCAGCAATTGTTTCTCCCTTGCCTGTATTTCACAGGGCAGCCAGCCGGTCTTTGAGATGTGCACCCAGCACTTCTTGAAGTCTGTGTGATATATTAAGGAACTTTGTTCACTGTTGAAGGCAACCATCTGGTACAAAGTGCTGACACATTTGTTCTGATAGCGCACTGGGAAGAAGCCTACCAGAGCTGCTGTGGGGGAGGTGAGGACAGGAGCAGCTAACAACCCTGAAGCCCCATGAGGACACATGGGAAGACTCTATGGGAGCTGAGAAAGACCAAAAACACTCTTGTGCAAACACTCAAGGTTAAGAGACCTGAAGTATCAGCAAAAGTACAAAGTGCTTCTCTCACCCAGGGAATGTGGGGAGATGTGGGGCAGTCCTGGGGAAGCATACACAAGCATGTGCAAACTCAGCCCTCTCGTTTGGAATAAACAATTATCTTATAAAAAGATAGAATCAAATTATATTATTAGAGATCCCCTCTTATCTTCTTTTAGGCATAAGCTAAGAACTAACTTGTTCTCCTCTTGCTAACAACACAATGGTGACACAGGTGAGAAGTTATATATTACGGAAGTCCAGACAGGCTTTCATGGAAATAATACCTAATCAGGCACAGAAAGGGGGTATAGTAGACAGAATAGCCTCACCTACCCAAAAATATCCACATCGTCATTTCTAGACTCTGAAAATGTTATGCTGTATAGCAAAAGGAAATTAAAAATGCATATGGAATTAAATTTGCTAATCAGATATCATGAGATGGGGAGACCATCTGGATGGTCTGGACAGTCCTGATGTAGTCACAAACGTCCTCATGAGTGAAAGACAGGCAAAACAGTAAGTTTCAGAATGGTGCAGCTTGAGAAAGACTCAAGCAGCCATTGTGGGTGGCTTTGAGGATGGAAGGGGGCCATGAGCCAAGGAATGCTGACAACCTCGAGAGCCGGAAAAGGCAAGAGAATGAATGGACTCCCAGAGCCACTAGAAAGGCATGCAGCCCTACTGAGACCTGTTTGAACTTTGGATGTGCAGAACTGTATAATGACATCTTTGTGTTGTTATAAGCCATAAGGCTGTCTACAGCAGAAATAGGAAACTAATATAGGGTGGATTAACTAGTGCCTTTTTACTTTGTTTGTGGGATGGCAGACTTAGAGCAGCAGGTCGATAAATTTAGCAGCAGTGACTTAGTGATGAGAGAGAAAGATGTTTCATGGCTGCTTGTCTTTGCATCATATGTTAAATTCTATCCTAATTCGAGCTCTCCCAATGTAGAAGTAATAGGGACTAGAATCAAACAGTTTCTTTGGAAATAATTCCAGTGTTCTGCTGAGATGAAATTATGAACGATGCCCAGGTACATGAATTTTGCCTACAGTATGAAGGATTTTGTGCTATGCATTGCATTTCACATTTGTCAAAGGTATAGCAATTTTGAGAAGGGAAGATTCAAAGAATAATGCTTTAAAGAGGCATATGGGATTAACTGAAGGGAACTGAGGCCAGCTAATGTCTTTTGCATTATTTATTCATTTACCAAATGTGTTTAGGAGCTGTGCTCAGCGTAGAGACAATAAAAAAATGGCCAAACTTAATTTGTGTTTTCAAGAGGTTAATCGTCCATTGAATGAGACAATCCTATGGATGATTAAAAGACGACACAGCAAATACTTCCCTGGAGGCATGGACAGGATGTGGGGAAACAGGGCATGGTGTTGGAGTGTCCCTGGGGAGAATGACCAGCAATAGTTCACTGTGTGATTATCTCGCCTGAGTATTCTTATTGCATCCATGAGCACTCTATTCTTGAAACAAATGTCATATTGGACTGTTTACTTACTTGTCTGTCTTCCCTAGTTGTTTTTTATGTCCTTAAAGAAAGGCCTGTATATTTTCCCATTTGAATTCCTAATGAAAACCCTAAACAATAGAGAGAGAAAGAGGCTCCTGAAAAGAAAATGGTATGTATTCCAGAGTAAGCATTGCAATGGGAATACAATGGGCATATTCAGGGAAGCAAAGGAAGGTGAGGGTTTAAAAAGGACACATGAGGAGGATTATATAATTGTTTTTGGATAATTATCCTTGAGTGCAAGAATCGGTACCAACGGGAGCACCAGTCTGAGTTTGGACAGGAAGTTGCTGGACAGATGTCCTCGCAAACATATTATTTTGTATAAGGTTGCAGTGGCCTTTGTGTAAGCTTGTGGCTTTTGCAGAGCCTTTTGCAGAGTTCTTATCATCAGGCATACTTGAATGAGAACCCTCCATCATGGCCTTCCCCGGCTCCATTTGTCAGGGTTTTAACACAAGTGACTTCGTGAGTCTAACAACTTTTACACTAGCAACTTGCTACAGTGTGAATGTTTGTGTCCTCCTCCCCCACATTCATGTGTTGATGCCTAGCCCCAAAGGTGATAGTGTTAAGAGGTATGGACTTCGGAAGGTGATTAGGTCATGAAGTTAAAGGGCTTCCTACTGTTACAAAAAGAAAAAAAAAAAGAACATATTGGTACCAAGTGAAGATGCAACAAGAAGGCACTGTCTATGAGAAATAAGCCCTCGTCAGACACGATATCTGCTGATGCCTTGATGTTGGACTCCCAGCATTCAGAACTGTGAACAATAATGTTTTCTCCTTATAAAATTCCCAGTCTGTAGCTGTAGTACCCTTTTATAGCAGCCTGTACAGACTAAGACACAACTACTCCAGGTTACTCACTTGCAGGCTGAGTACATGAATGGTAGAGTGAGTGAATGAGAGGGTGACTGAGTGAATCAGGTGACATTTGGTCTGAAGGATCTTGAAGTACAAGTAAACAATCAGTGAGATGGGAGATATATATATGCCAGGTGCCGGGTAAAGACTATATATATATGTATATATATATACAGAGAGAGAGAGAGAGAGAGAAAGAGCACGCAGGTAAAGCTAACAATATTGTTCCACTTTGATTTTAATTTCAAAGACATCTTTAACACTGTACTATTCTTGTATACCAATGCCACTTAAACCTGGGTACAGTCAAACTTGAAGATACTAGCGAGAACTGGTGCCCCGGGGTGGCCCTGTAAGCAAACTGTCCTCTTTCTCCTGACGCATGGTCACAATGGCAAACACAAATAACTCACAACTGTGGACCCGCATATCAAGGCTCCAGGACAACATGGCATATGGAAAAGGGGTCCTTGCTTTGTCCCTGGACTCGGAAATGCCCTTCCTTTCTCTCTCTGTTGTTTCCCTTGGACCACTCACTGTTCTTCCTTTTCCTCCATTCTTTCTTTTGTTCACATCAGCTCTGGCTAAAACCAAAGTCGCTTCATGGTCCAGAATCAATAGCTAAATTCAAGCATTTTCCTGTGTAAAAGGGCTATGAGGACTAAAACAGTCAGAGCCAGGCCGATCATAACCCATTTCTACCACTTCGGGAATTCACATCTATCATGTGTTGTTTTGTATGTTTGTTTGTTCTCCCATCTTCAAAGATACATGAGTCATTTCCTCTCATTTTTCTTGTTCAAGAGAAAATTAGAAAAGAGAGGCTAAAATGATCAAAGACAGGAGTGGGGTGTGTACTCCCCTGTTGCTGTATCAGAGCTTATTAGAGAAGAAAAGTTTGAAGTCCATAGTTTTTAAGGAATAAGTCATAACCAAGCCATGTGAGCTATTTTCCCACCAACAACTTAGGATTGAAGAAGTTTTTGTTTAAATACTCATGTAACAGAGTTATTTAAAGTGTATTTTTGATAGTAACATACTGTGGACACTAATGAGCTTTTGTAATGATAGATAATTATAAGAGGCGTTTCAGATGGTTTAGCAAGGTAATTTTTGAAATTTTAATTATTAACTAATATTTATATGTGGTTCTTAAAAACATGATTTTCGCATACATTTTATTGGAGAAGAAAGAATAAATTCTATAGTTTGAGAATTTTATTAGGAAATTAATATTGCTATTATTTAGATTTGCATATATCCAAATGTACTAAAACCATCTCTTGGATTTTCTTGTTTATAATATTCCCAATGGTTTACAGATTTGCAGAATCATCATTCCCAGAGTTATAAAAAGGCAATTTTCTGCCTCGCTAGTTATTTTCATATAAACAGTTGAGTACATTTAGTTGAGTACATTTAGGGGTTACATTAATAGCAAAATAGAATCTTCTAGAAACAACATTAAAACATGTTACAAAGTCCCAGTATTTACATCACATTGTATGGGTGCCTTTGGAGCCAAGTGGTAAGTGCAGGGGCATAGATTTGGAGCTAGTATTAATTTCTTAAATTTGTTCTAAATATTATAGATGGCTATATACACATATATACAATTTAATCCAAATTTTATAGAATTTGTATTTTTTAAAGGCAGTGTTAGGCTTCTGGGAGGGGAATGATGATATTAATAGTTCCATTTTACAGATGAAAATGCAGAGACTGGTTAAACAAGTAAGCTACCTATTTCAGAAGAGAATGCAAGCGTACGTCACATGTCACACACACACACAGTCACACATTTAGCACAGACTGAATGGAAGAAAGAAAATCACATGTAACCCAGAAGATCTGAATATAGGGTCTAAATATCCAGAAGGAAAAACAAAGGTATCTGGAAGAAACATTAGAAATAGCCCATAAAACTCAGATCATTTACTACATAAATTCTGAAATATGGCATAACAGCATTTTTTGGACAATAATGTAAAAATTGTAAATTTTTCATTAAGATTGCAAATGGCAATCAAACTAATTCATGGAGAATGTTGCAGCTATTTTGTTAGTTTTTTCCATGGTACACATCCTTTCTCTCTCATTGTCTTTCTGTGTTTTCTCATAGTGGGAATGGGAGGTTGAAGTCGATGACATACCTTTTTCAAAACTGAAGTTCTCTGATACTGTGGTTTTAAAGCAGCTACAAAATTATGCTCTCTTACTTCTTTCTTCAGACAACTAACAAAAAGTCTAAGAAGTGGAAAACCTAGATTAAGGAAACTCCTACAACCAACAGTCTTGAGAAAACTAGCCATTTTTGACTTTAAGACTTGAATTCGTCTTGATGTGTCCTTTAGCTTCTTAAGAAATTTTCCCAGAGTCCCTTACGCATGAAGCTTAACAGCAAATGTCAAGGGAAGATCAACAGCGGGAAGGTTCCGAAGCAATGAGACTGGGCATCCTGACACAGGCATGTCCGCAAGATGATTGACAACATGACATTTGAGCCACTCCTGTATGTCATCAGATGAAGGTGGGGGTCACCTCAGGAGTATGAGTTAAAAAAAATGACATGAGACCTATGGAACCACGTCTTCAGACAGAGCTGCAGCAGCAGGCATGCATCAGTGTGCCGGGCAGCACTGTGAGAAGGGATGATTCATTTTCGTCCAGAAAGGCAGCCATCCAAGAGGCAGAACCCTAAATAATGACAGGCCTCAAAGCCGAGACTACCACTGTGCTCCAAACAATATGTGTCTGTTCTACTGAAATAGCTGCTGTGCACGCTGTCAGGAGTGACATTTGTGAAAGTACTCAGTGAAGGACAAATTCGTCGAGATGGCAGCTTCTGGGAGGTTGTCAATACAGTGAACACTTAATGTCCCTGCAACAGATTTGATAAAAATCATTTGTTTATTAAGGATGTAAAGTCTCTTTTCCAGTATCTCAGCTTCCGATGATCTATGGCAAGGTAAACAATTAAAATAAGGGAAATGAAGATGAAGATAAACAAAGGCCAAAGAGATGGGACCTTAAGCATTTCACTACTGAACTGGGCCTGTAGCATTAGATTGATGAGTAGAGTCATGGAAAGAATAACAAAATAAGAGTGCTTTTCACACAAAACTACAGAAAATTGGTAACAATTCATTGGGTGCAAGAATTCAAACAGGGAGCCTCTTTGACACATCTTTACTACCATAGATAACACTAGAAATATATCATGATACCATCACACTCCTCTGAGAATGAGAGCTGTGATGAGAGAAACATATCTTGAGTATGATAACATACACACCAGCGTTTTCACACTATTAGGAAATTCTACAAAAATCAGATTTATCCTTTTATGCCATATTTTAAGTACATGCCACATGGAGGGAGAGGACAGTGTTAGACATTCATGGTATAGGGATAGAAAAGTTCTAATTCCTGTACCTGAAGCAAATCAGGCCAGACCACCAGATACTTTTCGGTCCTGAGGAGTAGACTGTCAAACACAATAATTAAAGCATATTATGGTAAGTATTATGATTTAACTTATAAATAATATGCTAAAGAAAACAGAGAAGAGAAATGCCTTTTGCTGTTTGGGGAAAGAAGAATGTGAGGTGTATGCCCATATACGCTGGACCAAATAGTTTTTTTATTAGGCGACAACATTTAAACATCAAGAAATATAAATGGTCGCTGGGCGCAGTGGCTCATGCCTGTTATGTGAGAACCTAGTCAGGGTTCTCTAGAGGGACAGGACTAATGGGATACATGGATATATGAAGGGGAATTTATTAAGGAGAATTGACTCATGCTATCATAAGGTGAAATTCCACAATAGGCTGTCTGCAAGCTGAGGAGCAAGGAAGCCAGTCCGAGTCTCAAAACCTCAAAAGTAGGGAAGCTGACAGTGCAGCCTTCTGTCTGGAGCTGAAGGCCCAAGAGCCCAAGATACCCTGGCAAATCACTGGTGTAAGTCCAAGAGTCCAGAAGCTAAAGAACTTGGAGTCTGATGTTCCAGGTCAGGGAGCAGCCAGCACGGGAGAAAGATGAAGGCCGGAAGACTCAGCCAGCCTGCTCATTCCACTTTCTTCTGTTTGCTTTTTCTAACCACACTGGCAGCCAAGGGGATGGTGCCCACCCAGATTAAGGGTGGGTCTGCCTTTCTCAGTCCGCTGACTCAAGTGTTAATCTCCTTTGACAACACCCTCACAGACACACCCAGGAACAATACTTTACATCCTTTCAACCGAATCAAGTTAACACTCAATATTAACCATCACAGGAGGCTTTCTGCAGAAGAAAATGTAAAAGTTGAGTCTTGACTGTCCACAAAGAGTTGGCTATTTGCAAGAAGTTGAGGGGAATATGTTGAGAAGAATTCCTGGAAGAGAAAGTAACTTATTGGTTATTAAGTTAGTGTGAGAGGTCTAATGTGTTTCAGGTACCACTTTTGAAATATTTTAACCTCAGGACACTTTATGGTCTTAAAAGTTACTTAGAACACCAAGAAATTTCTGTTTTTGAAGATGATATTTATTAATAAATACTGTATTCAAAATTTAAAAATAAATGTAAAATATATATTTATTAATATATTTTTAAATAGCAATAATAACTATTGACATCAGCTTATTTTATGAAAAAATGACTATTTTATTAAAAGAAAGTAGCAGTTAGAGAAGTGGCATTGTTTTCCACTTGAATTCTATTAATATCTGTCCTAATAGAAGACAGATGAATTCTCATCTTCTTCTGCATTTCTTCCATTGAAACATGTAGTTTTAGTTGAAATTTATAAGGAAAATTTGGTCTCACACAGATATATACCTGAAAGAGGGAGAAGTATATGTAGCTTGCCTAGAAAATTGTGGCTATTCTTCTTTAATATTACACCAAAACTCAGCAAATCATAGTTTCTCAAAGTTGAATTGCAAGGTAGAATATATAGCAATATCAGCAAGCTTTTCATTGATTGTTCTTATTTTGGTCTATCCTATAACTTTCAATGGATCTTTACCTATGCATAATTTTGGTCATTTGGAAGATACCGGTTTAGTGAGGTCTATAGATCTTTAAAACATGGTATATTTTATTGTAGAATATTTTTTACAATCACATTTGTTAAATATCACCACAGGTCTTACCAAATCTCTGAAATATTAAGAAGTATTTAAGCTGATGTGGATTGGTAGTTCTTTTCCAAAATACTAAATTAAACTTGAAGGCTCAATTTTTATCATTGGCAGTAAATACTATCAGTTATTTTCCTTTGATAAGAACCTTTAAATTTATTAAACAAAATGGCAGTTAGTCAAATATTAATACCTGCAGTAAGCAACTGGGTCATCCTGTTAAGTATTTGTGAAAAAGCAGGTAGTTCAATTTGCCTCTCAAACTGTTCTGTAAGGGCTTTACCTTGTGACAAATGCTTTAGGCATACTTCTTATTTCGTTTTTTCAGTATTACAAGATGGGATGCAAGGATTGATATTTAATAAATTGATACATTTTGCCTCTCTATCAAAGACATTTAGCATTTTCTTGAATCATGGGTTGTGACCATGGAGAATTCATTGGTGTTACCGACTTGATTCTTGCTTCTAAGGGATGGGCAAATTCACTGCGACTGCTTCTGAGGGCAAATGGCAACATAGTGTTAATAAAAAAGTGATGACTTATCATTACTATAAAATTAGTCTTGATGCACAGCACCCTTGTGCATAGATGGAGTTTCTTTGGGCAGCCCCCATGGTTCCACAGTTGAGTCCTTAGGATTTGCGAACATGCTGAGATTTCACTTCCTGGATTGTGTTATGTGGACAGTATAAAGAGTAGATGACCTGGATGTGGCCAATCTCATCACAGGAGCTGTGGACAGGAGAGGAGAGCAGATCTCAGAGAGTTTGAAACGTGAGACCTTCACCCACTGTTGCTGACTTTGGAGATGGAGGAGGTCATAGCCAAAGAAGACAGGCAGCAACTAGAAGATGCTAGAACTAACTAGAAGTGGTAAACAGCCCTGGACCAACACACTGCACGGAAATGGGACTGTAGTCCTATGACTGCATGAAACTGAATTCTGCAAACAACATGAATGAGGCTACACATGGCTTTCCCCTGGAATATCCAGTAGGCAGACCTGCCAACACATTGATGGTGGCCTTGGGAGACCCGGGACAGGGACTCTTCACATTTTACCTGGACTCCTGACCCATGGAAACTGTGAGACCATAAATGTATGCTGTGTTAAGCCGAAAAAGTTTGCAGTAATTTGTTTGACATGAATAGAAGATTTAGAAACAGAAATAAATACACCATAAAAGGGTCTCTGGGACTCTCAAGGGCCCATAGTCTATATTTTGAGAACTGCTGGCTTAAGACATCATTTGGTAGACAAGTAGGGAGGACTCATCTGGGACCTGTGCTACCTTTACATCTTATACTTTCTTACATTCTATTTTGGCACAGATATCTTTTGTATGCTGAATTCAGGCTTTTCTAGGCCAACTGAATCAAGTTTCAGCATTGTGAGATGAAAACTTGGGCACTCATGGCTACATTTGACCTATAGATGACAGTGTGGACCACACACACTGGACCAAATAGTTTTTTAAATTAGGTGACAACATTTAAACATCAAGATATATAAATGGTCGCTGGGCACAGTGGCTCACGCCTGTTATCCCTGCACTTTGGGAAGCCAAGGCAGGAGGATTGCTTGAGCCCAGGAGTTTGGGACTAGCCTGGTCAACACAGGGAAACCTTTTTCTAAAAAAAAAAAAAAAAAAAAAAAAAAAATTAGCTGGGCATGGTGGCACGTGCCTGTGGTCCCAGCTACTTGGGGGGCTGAGGTGGGAGGATTGTTTGAGCTTGGGAAGTTGAGACTGAGTAAGCTGTGATCACTCCATCACACTCCAGCCTGGGTTACAGAGCAAGACCCCATCTCAAAAGAAAAAAAAAAAGGAAATATAAATGGTACACATACACAATAAAAACTACTCATTGTAAGAATAAATGAAATTGTGTCTTTTGCAGCAACATGGATGGAACTGGAGGCCATTATCTTAAGTGAAACAAGTCAAATACAGAAAGACAAATATCACATTTTCTCACTCCTAAAAGGGAGCTAAAAAAGGTGTACACATGGACACAGAGAGTTGGATCATAGACAGTGGAGACTCAGAAAAGTGAGGGGGTAAAAGGGGGTGGATGATGAGAAATTACTTAAATACTTAGTTATTCCACCAAACGCCCTGATTTACACATCACACAATTTATGCATGGAACAAAACTGTAATTGTATCCAATAAGTTTATGCAAATAAAACAATCCAGACTGCTTTAAAATCTAGGCTTTTCTAAAAACTCACAATGTACACCAAGGTGAGCCCTGATTCTGTCAGGATGACATTCAGTTGAAGCCCACCTAGTCGTCTAAGAATGTGCCTTCCAACGAATCTGAGGCTGCACACCTGCTCAGGTGCTCTGCGTTCATCTTCTCTTTCACCTGCGGTGTCTTTCACATCACCTTCCTGATGCCTGTATCCAGTAGCTCCCAGTTAGCCTGGGAGATGGACTGAGTCAGGGGCCAGGTGATTTCCCTTCGGGGAGTCCCTTCCCTCTTTCTTTTCCCTTCTATATCCCTGGGGCTATATTGCTCCTTGGATATAACTATAGACTGTTTGCTAGAAGGCTGGACTCCTGCTTCACTTAGTGAAGCTTAGTTTGCCCAGAGAAGGGGCAAGAGAAACAGAAACAGAAGCAGTCCAGATGAGACAGAAGGTGCTTGAACTTTGATCGCTGCAGATTTTCTTGGCATTTAAATGCTGATGAAGCAGGTATGCTTTGGGAAAGATGCTTGCAAGGTTCTTAACTGGAAATTTTTAAGTTTGTTTTCTTAACTTTTTCTTTGCCGATTGTTAGATCCCGGGGTCCAGGTCCAGTCCATGCTGTGGTGTGAAGGGAGTGGGTGGATGGGCAGAAAGAACACTGAGGAGGGGAGAGGGAGGCTGTATGCAGGTGAATATGGTTTTACTCAGCATCAGCTCTCATCAACAGCTTTCTCACCCTAGCTCTTTAATGTGTACCCCGTCTTGGCTGCTTGAGCCAGCGGCTCCTACACACAGTTGTGTGGCCGGCTCTCCCCTGCCTTCAGGGTCAGCAGCTTAACTCTTTCTCTCTCTGGGCATGAGTGCAAGCCGTGCATTGCTGTGCCATGCTGACCCATGCCCTGGCTCCCCTCTGTCCGTCTGCAAGACAGACAGCTCTGATTCTCTTTCTCCGGGTGCCAGTGTGCCTGCCATGTCAAGCCATGTTGAGCCGAGCCAAGCCCCGTGCATGTCATCAGCAGGGCAATGATACCCTCTACAGACAATAGTGGCTCCAAGCCAAGCATGAACTTACACAAGGAGGTTATATAACAAGTGGAGGCGTGCTCTGGCACACCAAACTCTCTGAGTCATGCAGGCCTGGATATTCACTTGGGCCTATTCCTTGACCAGAGCACATCCATGTACCTTACAGTGATAGAAACCCCCTTTCAATGTGCATGTCTATTGTGAGACTTTGGGATATTTCTAAGCATGAGGAATGTGATAACTGTGAGGGGCTCTTAGCTGCCCTTGTATCTGAGTGTCACTCGCAAACACAGGGAGCTTAGAGTGGTTTTAGCTTTTACCAGGCACACTACACTTGTGGTCAGGTAACACCCTGCTGCTCTTTTCAAGGGGCAATTTAGAAAGTCTTTTTTTGTTGTTCGTTTGTTTTATTCTGAGATAGAGTCTCGCTCTGTCACCCAGGCTGGAGTGCAGTGGCGTGACCTCGGCTCACTGCAACCTCCGCCTCCTGGGTTCACGCCATTCTCCTGCCTCAGCCTCCCGTGTGGCTGGGACTACAGGTGCCCACCACCACACCCAGCTAATTTTTTTGTATTTTTAGTAGAGATAGGGTTTCACCTTGTTAGCTGGAACGGTCTCGATCTCCTGACCTCGTGATCCGCCTGCCTTGGCCTCTCAACGTGCTGGGATTACAGGCATGAGCCACCGCGCCTGGCCGATATAAAGTCAGTTTTGAATAGACTTGTCAAACCAGATAATTTTTTAAAGCTTTTTGGATTACATTATAAACAGAAAGGCACACAAATCGTAACTAAACAGTTAATGATTATCCCTAAATCAACACACTCATGAACCTCAATTCAGTTCCTTGCAATTTTTACCTAACGAGGTGTCTGATGTGATAGCCATCCTTAAAATCTTTTCTTCTGAATATACTCTTATTGATTTGAGTTTGTAATTATATCTATCATGCTGGGGACCAAAAAAAAAAAAGGATCTGCAGTAGATCAGAAAACAATTGTTCTTTTTCTGTCCCCACTGAGCTTTCAAACCCACTCTGTGGGGCGAGTTTTTCTCCTGTGTGTGAACGAAGTAGAACACAGATGCAATACATTTTCAGTTCCCTCTTTAGTGATAGACAGTTTTCCAATCATTTTTATCCATCCACAAATAGCCTCGGTTCCATCATTAAAATGTTTAATTCAAGTGAAAAAAGAAAACTTCCCAAATTCATTGGCGATGAACTCCGTTGGTTTAAGCTTGCTAGAAGACAGGGATCCTGTTGTTACGGAAGGGATTTTGTGCTCTAATTTTCCCCACCCCATTTAAGAACCTTGTTTTCTGATTCCTGTAGAGTTACGAGTGTAGAAGAGAAAGAAGTAGAGAATGGGCAGGAAACTGATCCTCTCCTAAAATCTCCCTGGACGTGGTTATCCCTCGAAGGTGCCTCTGTCTAGGTCTGACACGTAATTTACTGACTCATCCTCTTTACTCATTTGTGAGTCTTGCAGGAACCCTGCTGCCCACAGCTGAGGAACTTTTGCCTTCAGCATTCTTGACTCCAACGATTTGTGCCTTAGCCTTTTGTGGTCCATGCATCAGTTGAGGTCATCTTTCCATTCCAAATATTTTACCCGGAGAAGATCTAGGGGAAATCCAAGTTCTCTCTCACATCCACTACCTAATGACGCTGTCAGAGAGCTAAGATTCCAGGGGAGGCATATTGATCTCTGCAAAGGGGTCCTGGCAACCCCTGTTCATGAATGTTTACAGGAGGCACTCCTCGCTGAGGGGCACTGCAGAGGAAACAGAGGGGATGTTTTCTTTAAATAAATCATCCTTCTAATTGCTTATTCCTACCCTCGTGTATCCTTAATGTAGTGAGAGCTAAGAATGTACAAAACGGGTTTCTGGGACCGCTTTGGAAGTTTTACTTGGTGAATATCATACCTAATTTTGGAATACGGACAGAGTAGGTGCCTATTAACATGCAGTTTCACTGGAGGTGAGTCAGAGAAGCATCCTATTATTGTTTTGTGATACAGTCTATGAAAATCTTTTGGAAATCTTGCTGTCCATATAAATGTGCTGTCCTCTTCAGCTTGTTTTTGACGCAGGAGAGGTCCTGCTCCTTGTGAAGTGGGGCTACCCCATAGGTCGTGTGCCCAGAGCAGCAGCTCAAAGGCAGTTCTGCAGTCATATTTACATCCACTTTCAATCACATGCAATTTAATCTGCTCTTTAATGGGCAGATTAGGCAGAAATCTATAGAAAAGGGTGGCAACTTCTGGTCATCAAGTCATTGCCATGAAAAGAGGTGGTAAAATCTGGATGTCGCCACGGCAATGGTAAACTGACGTGGCACACGGATGGGAGTGTCTTGTGGAAAGCCGCTTTTTCTGTGTCCCTGTTTTAGCTAGTCCTCAATTTGGTTTGATGTCTGAGCGCCACCTCTGGAGTCAAGACCCACCTCCTGTGCCGAGTCCTGCCTTCTACCTCAGTTTCGCCCATAGATTTGTGTGCATGTCTCTGATGTCATTAACAGTTTAATTAGCAGTTGGAAGAAACTGGCATGATTGGGGTAAACTGCACATAGTAGGTACAGATGACTGCTTCTGAGTTGGCAGAATGTGATCTATCAACACTGCTCATGTATGAGCGAAACTGCAGTGCTAGCTAACCTCACTATTCCATCGACATTTATGTTATGTTCAAAATTATGTATTATGATTTTTTCCAAATATTTTGTATAAATCCACAGAAATTAATTGTATTTTTAAAAGAAGTTAATTCAAAAGAACACACAAGAAACCCAACAAAAAATTGGCAGTAAAAGGAAGACTATTTTAAACTTGAGATTTCTTGGCATGAGCTTCTGAGATGCTAGAAATTGATAAACTAAGTTTGAAGATCATTAGAAAATTATCAGTGTGAGTAAAAGGCAAATTAAAAACTGGGGAGAATATTTATGACATGAGAGAAAAATGATTACTGCTTTTATGATTTCAATATCTTCATGAAATCAGTGAGCAAAAGACAATGACTCCATTAAAACTGAACAAATATATAAAGAGCAATTCATAAATTACCACGATAAAGTCCAAAATTGTCAATAATCTAAGCAAGGCAAATATAAAAAATTAGAAGCCATTTTTCATCTTTCAAACTGGCAATGGTAAACAGTAATACACAGAGTTGGCAAAGATTCAAGATATTCTCATGTAAAACTGATAGAAGAGAAAAAAGGGTTATAGATCTCCATATGGAAAAAGTAAATAAAAATACTTAAAATATGCATATGCTTTGACCCATTAATCTCATACATAGAAATTTAAATCAAGGGAATATTAAGGGATGGGTGCCAAGATTAGCTACAAGAAGGTAGAGCATTGTGTCAATAGTGAAAACTTTGAAAACAAAATCAAACATAAAACACTAGGTCAGTGGCTGAATAAATTTGTATTTCTTTATAGTGGCATACCTTCTAACCACTAAGTTACATAGAGCAAATTAAATGAAAAATAACTATTCTTTCAGAATTTGTATTTACTGAACCTCTGCTTTGTGTGTGGGACTCTTCTAGCTACTGAGGATAAAGTAGTGAGCAAGACAGTTAAAATCCCTATTCTCACGGAGCTTACCTACTAGTGAATGCAAGATAATTTCCAAAAAGTGCTTTGATAAAAATAATGCAGATTAATGTGATAGAATAAACCAGACTATGAAATAGTATATATAGCATGAACCCATTTTTTATTTTTAATTTCTGTGGGTACCTAGTATATATGTATGGGGTACAGGAGAAGTTTTGATACAGGCATGCAATATGGAACCATCACATCATGGAAGATGGGGTATCCATCCCTTCAAGCATTTATCATTTCTGTTACAAACAATCCAATTACACTCTTTTAGTTATTTTAAAATATGCAATTAAATTATTATTAATTCTAGTCACCCTTTGTGCTATCAAATACTAGGCCTTATTCATTCATTCATTCTTTTTTGTTTTTCTTTTTTTTTTAAGATGGAGTCTCGCTCTGTCATTCAGGCTGGAGAGTGGTGGCGCAATTTCAGCTCACTGAAACCTCTACCTACCGGGTTCAAGTGATTCTCTCACCTCAGCTTCCCGAGTAGCTGGGATTGCAGGCATTTGTCACTATGCCCAGCTAATTTTTGTATTTTTAGTAGAGACAAGGTTTCACTACGTTGGCCAGGCTGGTCTCAAACTCCTGACCTCAGGTGATCCAGCTGCCTCGGCCTCTCAAAGTGCTGGGACTACAGGCATGAACCACCACTCCCGGCTTATTCATTCTATTTTTTCACACACTTTAAATAGCCTCACCTCCCTCTCACCCCCAACTACTACTCTTCCCAGCCTCTCGTAACCATCCTTCGACTCTATCTCCATGGGTTTGTTTTAATGCTTAGATCCCACAAATAAATGTGAACAATCAATGCTTGTTTTTCTGTGCCTGGCTTATTTCTCTTAACATAAAGAGCACAGGTCCTCCAGTTCCACCCATGTTGTTGCAAATGACTGAATCTTGTTTTTTTGTGTTTTTTTTTTGGCTGAATAGTACTTTATTATGTATACAGACCACCTTTTCTTTATCCATTCATCTGTTGTTGGACACTTAGATTGGTTTCAAATCTTGGCTATTGTGAACAGAGCTGTAACAAACATAGGAGTGGCAGTTATCTCTTCAATATATTGATTTCCTTTCTTTTGGGGATATACCCAGCAGTGGGATTGTTAGATCATATGGTAGATCTCTTTTTAGTTTTTTGAGGAATCTCCAAACTCTTTTCCATAGTTGTTTTACTAATTTACATTCCCACCAACAGTGTATGAGGATTCACTTCTCTTCATAGCCTCATCAGCATTTGTTATTGCCTGTCTTTTGGATACAAGTCATTTTAACTGCGGTGAGATGATATTTCACCGTAGTTTTGATTCACGTTTGTGTGATGATCAACGATATGTGCACATTTTCATATGCCTACTAGCCTCACAGAATCCCTTTGAAGTATTCTTTCCTCCTCCATTTTTTGAAACAGTTTGAGTAGTATTGATATTATTTCTTTAACTGTTTAGGAGAATTCAGCAGTGAAGCCATTAGGTCCCAGGCTTTTCTTTACTGGGAAAATTTTTATTTCAGCTTCAATTTCTTTACTTGTTATTGGTCTGTTCAGGCTTTGGATTTCTTCCTGGTTCAATCTTGGCAGGTTGTATGTGTCTAGGAATGTATCCATTTCTTCTAGATTTTCCAATATATTAGTATATAGTTGCTCATAGTGGCTGCTATCTTTTGAATATCTGCAGTATCAGTTGTAATGTCTTCTTTTTCATCTCTGATTTTGTGCATTTGAATCTTCTCTCTTTTTCTCTTAGTCTAGCTAAAGGCTTGTCAATTTTGTTTAACTTTCCAAAAAAAAAAAAAAAAAAAAAAAAAAGCAACTTTTTGTTTCACTGATCTTTTGTATTATTTTCTTTATTTCAATTTCATTTATTTCTGCTTTGTTCCTTATTATTTCTTTTTCTACAAATTTTGGGTTTGGTTTGCTTTTGCTTTTCCAGTTCTTGAAGATGCATTGTGAGGCTGTTTGTTTAAAGTTTTTCTTCATTTTTGATGTAGGCACTTACAGCTTTAAACTTACCCCTTATATTGTTTTTGTTGTATCCCATAGGTTTTGGTCTATGTTTCCATTATTATTTGTTTCAACAACCTTTTCAATGTTCTTCTTAATTTATTCATTGATCCAATGGTCATTCGGGGAGCCTATTACTTAATTTCCATGTGTTTGTGTAGTTTTCAAAATTCCTCTTGTTATTAATTTCAAGTTTTATTCCATTGTCATCAGAGAAGACGCTTGATATTATTTCAATTTTTAAAAATATTTTAAGACTTGTTTTGTGATCTAATATATGATCTATTCTTGAGAATGAACCATGTGCTGAGAAAAAGAAAGTGTATTCTGCAGCCATTGAGTGAAATATTCTGTAAATGTTTGTTAGACTCATGTGGTTTACAGTACAGATTAAGTCTGATGTTTCTTTGTTGATTTTCTGTTTGGAAGATTGGTGCAGTGCTAAAAGCAGTGTGTTGAAATGTACAACTATTATTGTATTGGGATCTCTCTCTTGTTTTAGCTCTAATAATATTTGCTTTATATATCTGGGTGCTCCAGTGTTGGATGCATATGTTTAAAATTATTGTATTCTCCTGCCGAATTGATCCCTTTATCATTATATAGTACCTTCTTTGTCACATCTTATATTAATAATTTTTTTCTTGAAAGCTACTTTGTCTGATGTTAGTAAAACTCCTGGTCTTTTTGGGTTTCCATTGGCAAGGAATATCTTTTTCCATCCCTTTATTTTCAGTCTATGTGTGTCTTTATAGGTGGAGTGTGTTTCTTACAGGCAACAGATCAATGGTCTTTTTCTTTTTTTTTTTTTAAATTCATTCAGCCACTCTATGCCTTTTAATTGGAGACGTTAGTCTATTTACATTCAGTGTTATTATTGATAAGTAAGGACATGCTCCTTCCATTTTGTTGTTTTTGGTTGTTTTGTGGTCTTCATTTCCTTTCCTTTCCTTCCTGTCCTCCATTAGTGAAGGTGATTTTTCTCTAGTGATAAGATTTAATTTCTTGCTTTTTATTTTTTGTGTATCCATTGTATGTTTCTTATTTGGAGGTTACTCATGAGGCTTGCAAATACTATCTTATAACCCATTTTTTTAAGTTGATAACAACTTGATACTGTTTGCCTAAACACATAAGCAAAAAGAAAACTACTAAAGACATATCACTATAACTTCATTTCCCTTCTTTTTTAATGTTTTTGTCACTATTTATATCTTATTGTACTGTTCATGTCTTGAAAAGTGTTGTAGTTATTATTTTTGTTTGGTTCATGGTTTAGTCTTTCTACTTAGGATAAGAGTAGTTTACACACTACAGTTACAGTGTTATAATGATCTGTGCTTTTCTGTTTACTATTAGCAGTGAGTTTTATACCTTCTGGTGATTACTTATTGATCATGAACAATCCTTTTCTTTCTGATTGAAGTACTCCTTTTAGCATTTCTTGAGGTATGAAAGCCCCAGCTTTTCTTTATCTGGGAAAGTCTTTATTTCTCCTTCATGTTAAAGAATAATTTAACCAGATATACTATCCTAGAGTAAAAGTGTGTGTGGTTTTTTCCTTCAACACTTTGATTATGTCATGCCACTCTCTCCTGGCCTGTAAAGTTTCCACTGAAAATTCTGCTGCTACCAGATGTATTGCAGCTGCACTGTATTTTGTTTGTTTCTTTTCTTTTGCTGCATTTAGGATCCTTTCTTTCTCCTTGGTCTATGGGAGTCTGATTATTAAATACCTTGAGGTAATCTTCTCGGGTTAAATCTGCTTGGTGTTCTATAACCTTCTTGTACTTGGATATTACTATTATTCTCTAGGTTTGGGAAGTTCTCTGTTATTACCCCTTTGAATACACTTTCTACCCTCATCTCTTTAGCTCTTCTTTAGGGTCAATATCTCTTAGATTTGCCCTTTTAAGGCTACTCTCTATATCTTGTACGCAGGCTTTATTGTTTTTTATTCTTTTTTCTTTTGTCTCCTCTGACTGTATATTTTCAAATAGCCTATCTTCAAGCTCAATAATTCTTTCTTCTGCTTGATTAATTCTGCGACTAAAAGACTCTGATGCATTCTTCAGTATGCCAGTTGCAATTTTCAACTCCATAATTTCTCCTGTATTTTAAATTGTTTCAATCTCTTTGTTAAATGTATCTGATAGAATTCTGAATTCCTTCTCTACGTTATCTTGAATTTCATTGGGTTGCCTCAACACAGTTATTTTGAATTATCTGTCTGAAAGGTAACATATCTCTGTTTCCCCAGGATTGGTACCTGGTGCCTTATTTAGTTCATTTGGTGTGGTTATGTTTCCCTGGATGGCGTTGATGCTAGTAGATATTCTTTAGTGTCTGGGCATTGAAGAATTAGGGATTTATTTTAGTCTTTGCAGTCTGGGCTTACTTGTCCTTCTTGGGAAAACTTTCCAGAAATTCTAAGGGACTTGACTGTTGTGATCTAAGCTGTATCTGCTTTAGGGGGAAACCCAAATCCAGAAGTGCTATGGTTCCAGCAGACTTGTAGAGGTACTTCCTTGATGGTCTTGGACAAGATCCAAAATAATTTTCTGGATTACCAGACAGAAACTTTTGTTATCTTCCTTTACTTTGTCCCAAACAAGCAGAATCTCTCTCTTTACTCTGAACCACCTGGACCTAGGGGTAGAGTGACATAAGCACCTGTGTGGCCATCACTGCTAGGACTGAGTTGAGTCAGACCTGAAACCAGCACAGCACTGGGTCTTGCCCAAAGCCTGCTCTAATGACTCCCTAACTACTGCCTACGGTTGCTGAAAACCCTGGTGCTCTAAAATCAGCAGATGACAAATCTAATCAGGCCTATGTCCTTCCCTTCGGTACAGCAAGTTATCCCAGGCCGTAGGGGCATACAGAAGTGCCAACCAGGAGCCAGGAGCTAGAGCCAAATACCTTTGAAGTCTACCTCGTGTTCTATTGTACTGCAGCTGAGCTGGCAGTCAAACCACAAGGCACAATGCTTCCCACTCGTTCCTCCCCTTGCCAAAGGCAGAAGAGCCTCACCCCATGGCCACCGCCACCTCAGGCCCATTAGAAGTACAGCCAATCAGGTGGGTGCGGTGGCTCAGCCTGTAATCCCAGCACTTTGGGAGGCCGAGGTGGGCAGATCACGAGGTCAGGAGATCGAGACCATCCTGGCTGACACGGTGAAACC
Organism: Mandrillus leucophaeus; assembly: GCF_000951045.1. Taxonomy (NCBI): domain Eukaryota; kingdom Metazoa; phylum Chordata; class Mammalia; order Primates; family Cercopithecidae; genus Mandrillus; species Mandrillus leucophaeus. The sequence continues at coordinate 7,179,270 of NW_012106474.1, forward strand.
CCGTCTCTGCTAAAAATACAAAAAAATTAGCCGGACGTGGTGGCAGGCACCTGTAGTCCCAGCTACTCAGGAGGCTGAGGCAGGAGAATTGCTTGAACCCGGGAGGTGGAGGTTGCAGTGAGCCGAGATCACACCACTGCACTCCAGCCGGAGACAGAGCGAGACTCCATCTAAAAAAAAAAAAAGTACAGCCAAACCACTGTTGATGTTCCCTTTAGGCCCATGGGTTCTTCAGTTAGCTTGTATTGAATGCTGCCTGGCCTGGGGCTCCCCCTGGCTCCTCTCTAGGCCAGAGTGGGTCCAGAAATGCCATCCAAGAGTCAAGTTCTGGAACTGGGGACCTTCAATGCCTGCTTGCTGCCCTACTCACCTGTGACCAAGACGATACTTAAGGTACAAGACAAAGTCCCCTTTACTTTTTCCTCTGCTTTTCTTAAGTAGAAGGAGTGTTGCTCTGTAGCCACCACAGTTGTGAATGTCCTCAGTTTCACCTGAGGTCAGCGAGTTTCAGCATCTCACCTAAGGCCCTCAACATAATACTTGGGTGTCACTGCTGTTATTCACAGTCCAAGGGCTCCTCGGTTAGCAGGTGATGGATCCTTCCTGAGCTGAGTCCTTTCCTTCAGGACAGTGAGTTCCTTCCTTTGGTTCTCTTCTGGCCCAGGGTATGTCTACAAATGTTCAAGAGCTAGGGCCTGGAACAGGGGCCTCACAACTCTGACTTGTACTTTATCATGCTGTGACTCAGCTGGTACCCGCAATGCAAGACAAACTCATACCCACTCTTTGTATCCTCTCCTGAAGAAGGAAAGAAGGGTCTGTTTTGGAGCTGTGAATTGTGCAGCCTGGGGTTAGGGGAGGGGTGATACCAGCACTCCCTTAGCCACCCCAGTTGGTATCTCAGTAGGTCATGCACTCTCCCAGTCCATTGTCTCAGCCCAGTTCAGCCCTAGGACTTGCTTAGGTGTAGCAGTCCTTGTGGTCTAGATTGCCTTTCAAGTTTATTTGAGGCCCCATTGCATCTTAGCCCGTGGTGGTGAGGCTTATAGATTTTTGCATCATCATTCTCTCATTAATTAATTTTTGTGGAAATCCCCCCTGGCATGCTATTCCCAATGAATTAGTCTCTCTTTCTCTCTCTCTTTCTTCATTTTTGTACTATATATATAGTACTTCATATATATATATAAATAGATTATATTTGTATATGTGTTCATTTTGTTTATTCTTTTTCTAATCCAAATAATTTTGCAAAAAACCTCTTTGTGTTCTAGTACTTTAATTTCTATGGGCTAAATTGAGGAGTGAGGTTTTATTGTTAGAATATATGTATGTGTATTATTCTTTATAATTTGATAGATGTTGTCAGATTATTTTCTAAACAAAAGTAGTATCATTTCTCACTTTCATCAGAAATATTTGAAAGTATTCTTTACCACACACACCCTATTGGAAATAGTTTTGTAGCTTATATATTTTCAGCCTGACTGGTATTAAGTTATATATTATTGTATATTTATTTACGTTTGTCTGAATACTAGTGAATTTGATCTTTTCATACGTTTCATGGCCTTTAAATTTGCACTTCTACTGATCATAATGTTCCAGTTGCTCTTGTATTATTTGTTTCCTTCTTGCAAATCTGTAGCTGTCATTTTATATTATAGCTAATAACACATTATCATCTTTATAATAAATTTTTCCAGCTCACATGTTTTTCTACTGGCATTTTTCACAGTAACTTTTGCTACATAAAAGTTTAAATTTTTCTTTAATTCAATATGCCAATTTTCCTTTTAAAAATGCCTGGGCTTCAAGCCTTGGTTAAAAAGAGAATCTCTCCGACCCTTATTTTTAGTCCCCTAGGTTTTCTGTAAGCATTAACTTTTCTGTAGGCATTTAATTTTTTAACGTTCAGTACCTTTAATTTATCTAAAATATGTTTTAGAATATGGTTTAAGATATATGTGAGTGAATGTAGAGTCCCTATATTTGTCTTCTGGATAGACAGTCAGCTGTGGCAATACCATTCATTAAACAATCTATTGATTTTTGATTGAATTATGCTAATGCCTGTGTCTACATACTGACATCCGCATGTGTTTCACTGATTGATTTCTCTAATTTCATGTTTCAGTAGCAGTCAACTAGCTTATTGTGTTTTACAAACACCCCAAAATGTCCTTGTTTTAAACCAACAAATGTTGATTTGCTGCTCATTCTGCACGTGTGATGCACCTAATTTGAGATCCATGGTGAAGCAGTCTCTATTTACATGCATCCTTCCACTATCACACATTAAAGAGAAGGGACACATGGTGAAGCACTCACTTGTGTTTCTGCCTAGAGACACACTCAGTATTTATGCTCATATTTAATTGACTAAAGCAAGTCACATGGTCATATCACTTTAAGAAGAATGGGAAAATATCAGAAGAAGCAGAATAATTATTAACAACCATAACGTTTACTCTTCCACACAAATACCATACTGATTTGATTAGTATTTTAATAATGTGAATTGGTCTGTTTTATCAGTTTGAAAATTCCTTTGTCTTTTTCTCTTTAAACATTGCATCCATCACCTTTTCTATCTTTAGTCTTTTACTGGTGGAATAGACTATGTCTGACTTTCTAATTTTTTCTTCATTTTTAAAATTATTTTCCATTTCAGCCTCTTTGCCCTCTATACTACAAAGAGGACAAAATAAGTTATTTTGATGTATTTTTCTATCCAATAATTTCTTTTCCTGTTATGTCTATTTATATATATATTTATATATATTTATATATATTTATATATTTATATATATTTATATATATTTTTATATATATTTATATATATAAAAATATATATATAAAGTTTTTACTTCATTTGTAGCATTTTTCATTTGCAGAAGTTCTGATTAGTGTTTTTGCAGGTTTGCTAAGACATTTTTAATAGGTCCCTATTTTCTGAAGTTCTTTTATTTACATTTATTCAATCAGAGTAAGATAATTGCTGGTATGGTTTGGCTCTGTGTCCCCACCCAAATCTCATCTCAAATTGTAATCATCATGTGTCAAGGTGGGAGGCGATTAGGTCATAGAGTGGACTTGTCCATATTGCTGTCATGATAGTGAGTGAATTCTCATGAGATCTGATGATTTTAAAAATGTTTGGCAGTCCCCACATTGCCCGTTTTTTCTCCCACCACTAGGTAAGACTTGCCTTGCTTCCCCTTTGCCTTCCACCATGATTGTAAGTTTCCTGAGGCCTCTCCAACCATACAGAACTGTGAGTCAATTAAAAGGGAAGCAGACCATAAAGGTTTGAAAAAATTTGCAGCCTAACCATATGGGGGGGGAGCGGAAAAGACATTTTCTGGGGGAGGAATTCAAGCCCAAAGAACTTTGCATAAATAACAAGGAGTCAAATGTTAATAGTTAAGACAATGAGTCGAATGTCTCCAGGGCATGTCAAAGTCCTTAGTGACAGCACCTTCCATCACAGGCCTGGTGGCCTAGGAGAGAAAAATGGTTTTGTGGGCTGGGCCAAGGACCCTACTACTCTGTGCAGCTTCATGACATGGTGACCTGCGTCCCAGCTGCTCCAGCTTCTGCTGTGTCTAAAAGGGGCTGTGATGGTTAATATTAACTGTCAACTTCATTGGATTGAGGGATGCAAAGTATTGTTCCTCGGTGTGTCTGTGAGGGTGTTGGCAAAGGAGATTAACATTTGGGTCAGTGGACTGGGAGAGGCAGACCCACCCTCAATGTAGATGGGCATCATCCAATCAACTGCCAGCATAACTAGAATAAAACAGGCAGAAGAAGGTGAGAGAAGTCAACTTCTTGAGTTTTCTGGCTTTCAATTATTTCCTGTGCTGGATACTTCCTGCCTCAAACATCAGACTCCAAGTTTTCAGCTTTTGGACTCTTGGACTTACACCAATGGTTTGCCAGGGGTCCTTAGGCCTTTGGCCACAGACTGAAGGCTGCACTGTCAGTTTCCCCACTTTTGAGGTTTTGAGACTTGGACTGGCTTCCTTGCTCCTCAGCTTGCAGACAGCCTATTGTGGGACTTCACCTTGTGATCCTGTGAGTCAATTCTCTTTAATAAACTCCCTTTCAGATATATATATATCTATCCTATTAGTGGTGGAAACATACCCTCCCCACCCATGCTGCCATCAGCCTTTTCACCTTAGTCTGATAAGATAAGCCATGCACTGCCTGAGGCAACAGTGATGGCCTCCTCTGAGGCAGTTGTCAGGTGATTCTCCTCAGGACTCACACTCAACACACCTATTTGCTTATAGACTAGACTCGAATCCTGGCAGGTTCCTAGAGGTGAGGTTCAGAGTGTGACTCATGAGGAGGTGTGCTACACTCCAAAAGAACTTCTTGAGTTTTCTAATTTATATAAGCAGAAATCTCGAGAACAGGCATAGGAATGGATATTAAGGGTGTGGGATAATGATGGAAGGAACATAAAGTTGGATCAGACTGGAGAACAGGCATAGAAATGGATATTAAGGGTGTGGGATAATGATGTAAGGAACATAAAGTTGGATCAGACTGGAGAACAGGCATAGAAATGGATATTAAGGGTGCGGGATAATGATAGAAGGAACATAAAGTTGGATCAAACTGAATTTATTGGTATGGGCCCACTTAGCAGGGACTCTGCATTTAATGTTGCAGCTTGGGGAGTTAAAAAAAAAGTTCTCATAGTTTATTAGCTTGGTTAGCTGAAATATGAATTAAAAAAAGGCCCACTGTGAGTGAGCTAGGAATGTCTAATCTCCCTTGGTTTAATGTAGAGGAAAGGACCCAAAGGTTAGGGAGACTGGGATAGTGATGTAAATTAGTCACTTTAGACGTACTCATCCCAGCTGGGAGGTTCCAGAAGACATACCCATTTTCATACCCTTGTGAAATTGATTTGTGATGGGAGCGCTTGGGTTTTTGAAGAGCTCTGTGATTGCTTTTCTCTGTATGGCAGATCTTACAGTGGGAACCACAGATACTCAATTAGAAAATTTAAGTGCAATGGGAATAATTGGATCCCGAGCTGGCAGGGGCCAACTGGTGGCACTGAATCATCAAAGGCAATGTGGGTGTAGTTACTGTAATGAACAACAGAGATAAAGCAGCAATCAGAACAGTCTGACTCATGCAGAGCTTTGGCATCGGTTAATCAATCATGGTGTACCTAGAGGTGAAATAGATAGGAAGCCTACTGCATTCTTACTTAATTCGTATAAGCAGAAAACTTCTAGGTCGAGTGACAAAAGACTAATTTAAATTATAAAAATAGAGAGTCACGACCCTTCAATCAATTTCCAGACTTGAACCAGTTTATAGACCCAGAACCACTTGAATAAAGGGGAAGCTGGGTCTTCTTGAGGAAGGACCCCACTACACATACTGACAATTTATACTGTTTGTCTTTCTCCCATCCTTCCCCAAGGAGACCTCTGGCCTTGTACTGGGGTAACTGTGCACTGTGGAAAGGGGTATGAAGACAACTTTCAGGGACTACTGGACACTGGCTCTGAGCTGATGTTGATTCCAGGGAAACCAAAACATCACTGTGGTTCTCCAGTTCAGTTAGTGTACGGGCTTAGGGAGTAAAGTAATTGATGGAGTTTTAGCACAGGTTCAACTTTCACTGGGTCCAGTGGGTCCCCAGTTTCATCCTGTGGTCATTTCTCCATGGCCAGAATGCATAATTGGCATAGACATACTTAGCAGCTGGCAGAATCCCCACATTGACTCCCTTACTGGTAGGACAAGGGCTACTATGGCAGGAAACGCCAAATAGAAGTCATTAGAGCTGCCTCTACCTAGAAAAATAGTAAATCAAACAAAATCACATCTCTGAAGGTGTTGCAAAGATTAGTACCACCACCAAGGACTTGACAGACGCAGAAGTGGTGATTCCCACCATATCCCCATTCAATTCTTCTATTTTGCCTGCAAAGAGGACAGATGGATCTTGGGAAATGACAGTGGATTATCATAAGTTTAACTAAATGGTGACTCCAATTGCAGCTACTGTATCGGATGTAGTTTTATTGCTTGAACAAATCTACATATCTCCTGGTACCTAGTATGCAGCCATTAATTTGGCAAATGCCTTTTTCTCCATTCCTGTCTATAATGCCCACCAGAGGCAAGGCCACAATATACCTTTACTGTCCTACCTCAGGGGTATACCGACTCTCTGGCTCTGTGTTATAATCTTGTTTGCAGGGATCTTGATCGCTTTTCACTTCCAAAACGTATCACATTGGTCCATTACAATGATGACATTATGCCAATTTGACCCAGTGAGCTAGATGTAGCAAATGCACTGGACTCACTGGTGAGACATTTGCATGCCAAGGAATGGGAAATAAATCCAAATAAACTTCAGAGACATTCTACCTCAGTGAAATTTCTAAGGGTCCAGTGGTATGGGGCCTGTTGAGATATTCCTTCTAAGGTGAAGGATAAGTTGTTGCATTTGGCCCCTCCTACAACTAAGAAAGTCGTACAACACCTAGTGGGCCCATTTGGATTTTGAAGGCAACACATTCCTCATTTGGATGTGTGACTCTGGCCTATTTGTTGAAAGACCTGAAAGGCTGTCAGTTTTGTGTGGGTCCAGAACAGGAGAAGGCTCTGTGCAGGCTGCTCTGTCACTTGGGCCATATGACCCAGCAAATCTGATGGTACATCTCTCAGGCAGACAGGGATGCTCTTTGGAGACCTTGGCAGGCACTTATAGGGGATTCACAGCTGAAGCCTCTAGGGTTTTGGAGCAAGGCCCTGCCATCTTCTGTAGATAACTACTCTCCTTTAGAGAGACCACTCTTGGCCTGTTACTGGACTGTGGTAGAAACTGAACGCTTGACTATGGGTCATGAAGTCGCCATGTGACCTGAACTACTTAGCATAAACTGGGTGCTTTCTGAACCATGTAGCCACAAAGTTGGGCATGCATAGCAGCATTCCATCATCAGAAGTGATCTGGGCTCAAGCAGGTCCTGAAGGCACAAGTAAGTTACATGAGGAAGTGGCTCAAATGCCCATGGTTGCCACTCATTCCACCCTGCCTTCTCTCCCCAGCCTGCACTGCTGGCCTCATGGGGAGTTCCCTATGATCAGTTGACAGAGGAATAGAAGACTATGGCCTGGTTTACAGATGGTTCTGCATAATATTCAGGCACCACCCAAAAGTGGACAGCTGTAGTACTACAGCTCCTGTCTAGGACATCTCTGAAGGACAGTGGTGAAGGGAAATCTCAGTGGGCACAACTTCAGGCAGTGCACCTGGTTGTGCACTCTGCTTGAAAAGAGAAATGGCCAGATGTGCGATTATATACTGATCCATGAGCTGTAGTCAATGCTTTGGCTGGATCGTCAGGGACTTGTAAGAAGCATAATTGGAAAATTGGTGACAAAGAAATTTGGGGAAGAGGTAGGTGGATGGACCTTTCTGAGTGGTTAAAAAACTGAAGATAATTGTATCTCATCTGGATACTCATCAATGGGTGACCTCAGTAGAGGAGGATCAAGTGGTGACTCACTCTGTGGACACCACTCAGCTTCTTTCCCCAGCCACTCCTGTCATCGCCCAGTGGGCCCATGAACAAAATGGTCATGGTGGCAGGGATAGAGGCTATGTATGGGCTTAAGAACATGGAGTTTCACTTACCAAGGCAGACCTGGCTATGGCCTCTGCTGAGTGCTTCATTTGCCAGCAGCAGAGACCAACAGTGAGCCCTTGATATGGTACCATTTCTTGGGGTGCTCACTCAGCTACTTGGTGGTAGGTTGATTATTTGACCTCCTCCATCATGGAAAGGGCAGCAGTTTGTCTTCACTGAAATAGACATTTACTCTGGATATGGGTTTCCTTATCCTGCATGTAATGCTTCCGTCAAGACTACCATTCATAGACTCACAGAATGCCTTATCTATCATCATGGTATTCCACACAGCATTGCCTCTGACCAGGACACTCACTTCATGGCTAAAGAAGTGCAGCAGTGGGCTCATGCTAATGGAATTCAATGGTCTTATCATGTTCCCCATCTTCCTGAAGCAGCTAGATTGATAGACTGGTGAAATGGTCTTTTAAAGTCACAATTACAATGCCAACTAGGTAACAATACTTTGCATGGCTGGGGCAAAGGTCTCCAGGAGATTGTGTATGCTCTGAATCAGCATCCTATGTATGGTGCTCTTTCTCCCATAGCCAGGATTCATGGGTCCAGGAATCAAGGAGTGGAAGTGGAAGTGCCACCACTTACCATCACCCCTCGTGACCTACTAGCAAAATTTTTGCTTCCTGTTTCCACGACTTTATGTTCTGTTGGCCTACAGGTCTTAGTTCCAGAGAGAGGAATGCTGCCACCAGGAGATACAACAATGATTCCATTAAACCAAAAGTTACAATTGCCACCTGGCCACTTTGGGCTCCTCCTACCCCCAAGGGTAGGAGGAATAACTAAAAACTGACCACATGAGCAGTTGCAGAAGTTAAGACTGTAATTGTCATGAATACAATTTTTATTTTGTTAAAAATAGGTTTGTGCATGTATACACTTGTACTAAGAAAATATCTTACAGTGTTGGTTGGGGTGATTGACCCAGACTATCAAGATGAAATCGATCTACTATTCCACAATGGAGTAAAGAAAAGTGTGTATAAAATACAGGAGATTCCATAGGGCATCTCTTAGTATTACCATGCCCTGTGATTAAGGTCAATGGGAAACTAAAATGGCCCAACCCAGGCAGGACTACAAATGGCCCAGACTCTTCTGGGTTTGGGTCACTCCACCAGGAGAAAAAAAGCATGACCCCTGAGGTGCTTGCAGAAGGCAAAGGGAATACAGAATGGGTAGAAGAAGAAGGTAGTCATCAAAACCAGACATGACAATGTGACCAGTTGCAGAAATGAGGACTGTAATTGTCATGAATATATTTTTTATTTTGTTAAGAATAGGTTTATGCATGTATACACTTGTATTAAAAAATTTTAATTTTATTTCCTTTCTTTTCCTTTTCATGTGACATAAGATTTGCTGACTTCATATTAGCATTTAAGTGTTGCTAACTTTATGTAATAACATTTAGGTTAAGGATTAATGCGCTTCCAGTTGTATATGGGATAGCTGTATTTTCTTAGCCATAATTATGACCTCATTATTGTCTTTATTTGGAGATTATGTATAATTTCAGGAGATGTGTATGGGTTCAAATTGACAAGGGGTGGAACTTTGATGGTTAATATTAAGTGTCAGTTTGACTAAAGGATGCAAAGTAGTGTTCCTATGTGTATCTGTGAGGGTGTTGTCAAAGAAGATTAACATTTGAGTCAGTGGACTGGGAGAGGCAGAGCTATCTCCAATGTGGGTGGGCACCATCTAATCAACTGCCAGTGCAACTAGAATAAAGCAGGCAGAATAAGGTGGGAGAAGTCGACTTGCTAAGCATTCCAGCTTTCATCTTTCTCCCATGCTGGATGGTTCCTGCCCTTGAACATCAGACTCCAAGTTCTTCAGCTTTTGGACTCTTGGACTTACACCAGTGGTTTGCTAGGGGCTCTCGGGCCTTTGGCCACAAACTGAAGGCTGCACTGCTGGCTTCCTTACTTTTGAGGTTTTAGGACTCAGACTGGCTTCATTGCTCCTCAGCTTGCAGAGGCCTATTTTGGGCCTTCACCTTGCAATCATGTGAGTCAATATTCCTTAATAAATTCCCCTTCATATATACATCTGTCCTATTAATTCTGTCCCTCTAGAGAACTCTAATAAAGGAGCCAAGGTATAGCTCAAGTCATGGCTTCAGAGGCTGCAAGTCCCAAGTTTTGGTGGTTTCCAGATATTGTTAGAGTTGTGGGCATGCAGAAAAAAAGAGTTGAAGTTTGGGAGCCTCCACCTAGATTTCAGAGGATATGTGGAAATGTCTGGATGTCCAGGCAGAAGTTTGCTACAGGAGTGGAGCCCTCATGGAGAACCCCTGCTAGGGTATTGCGGAAGACAAATATGGAGTTGGAACCACTATACAGATTTCCCATTGGGACACTGCCTAGTGGAGCTGTGAGAAGAGGGCCACTGTCTTCCATACCCAAGAACTGTAGATACATTGACAGCTTGCCTCTGGAAATGCTGCAGGCACTAAACACCATCCCACAAATGTAGCCACATGGGCTGTATGCTGCAGAGCCACAGGGGCGGAGCTGCTCAAGGCTCTGGGAGTCTACCCTTTGCATCAGCATGCCGTGGGTGTGAAACACAGAGTCAAAGGAGATTTAGGAGTTTTAAGGCTTAACAACTTCCCATCTGGGTTTGGGACTTGTGTGGGGCCTTTAGCCACTCTGTTTTGGCCAATTTTTCTCAGTTGAAATGGAAACATTTACCCAGTTCTTGTACCTTCATCATTTTTTTAAAGTAACTAACTTGCTTTTGATTTTACAGGCTCATAGGCAGAAGGGACTTGCCTTGTCTCCACTGAGACTTTGGACTTGGATTTTGGCTTAACGCTGGAATAAGTTCAGGCTTTGGGGGACTGTTGGGAAGGCATAATTGATTTTGCAGTCTGAGAAGGACATGAGATTTTGGAGGGACCAGTGGCAGAATAATGCAGTTTGGCTTTATGTCCTCATCCAAATTTTATCTCCAAATGTAATTGTCATGGATTAAGGGAGGGAGCTGGTGCAACATGACTGGATCATGGGGGCAGTATCCCCCATGCTGTTCTTGTGACAGGAAATTCTCACAAGATCTGATGGTTTTAAAAGTGTTTAGCAGTTCTCCCCTCCCCTACTCTGTTCCCTGCTGCCATATAAGATGTGCCTTGCTTCCCCTTCACCTTCCACCATGATTGTAAGTTTCCAGACACCTCTCCAGCCATGTGGAACTGTGAGTCAATTAAACCTCTTTTGTTTATAAATTGCCCAGTGTAAGGTAGTATCTTTATAGCAGAGTAAGAACAGACTAATACAGTTGCTTTATCATATATGTCTGATAAATATCATATCAAAAGAGTTTTACATCTGTTTTTTAAACTGTTTTCCTCTGATTACTATCAGCCATGGTGTCTTGATTCCTTGACATCTAATTACTTAGCTGCTAATTTTATTTGTGGAGATTGTTTAAGGCACAGGACAAAGTGTCATCAGTTGGAAAACATTTGAATTTGTCTCTGCCTTAAATTGACATCTTAAATCTTAAATTGGCATTTTAAATTGGAACCATTTTAAATTCAATATATGGCCACAGATGTTTTGAGCCTCTTATATTAAATAAATAAGTGTTCACAATTCACAAACATAGTCTTGTGGTTGTAAATCTATCCATATATACATATATATACACAGACACACACACAAACACACATATATTTGCATTTGTATGAATGTAGAACAAACATACATATATGTATTTGTTCTCCTCTTGTTTGCTCTGAATAAGGCAACTTCCTTTGTAGTCACCTGGGAAAGGGACTAATGGGAAGAAGTTGTTTTAAAGTGTGATTATCCATTATAGGGGAACCCAGTTCCATAGGGTCCCACCTTTATTTAGATATCTCCTGTTGGAATTCCCACTATGATGGGCTTTTTTTTTCCTTCTCTCCCTGGTACCTTGCAAGGTCAGTCAAAACTGAAGATCAACTTTTGATCATGGTAAGTGGAGTGGTTGGGCAAATCACCCCACAGGTAACAATTAGAAATGTGTTGATCTAGAAATGTGTTCTCTCACGCGCGTGTGTGCACGCGTGTGCGCGCGCACACACACACTCTCATACACACACACACACACATGCATGCACACACACACACCTCACTGAGGGTTAATTACAACAGGAAGGCTTCAATTGACCTGACTCTTTTGTTGAAATAAGTGTTGTCCCTGCACAGTACTGGTGCCTAGTGAAGGCACTAAATGTTCTGACTAATAGTGTGCTTCATCATCCTGGGGACAAGGAGGGTTGGAGGTAGTTTGTATAATGGGATCAAGGATTTGCACTGATCCAGGTAAGGTCTCCAGAGGGCTCTGCCAGTGAGGCAGGTTGGATAGCAAGACTATGCCCACGTGATGAGCAGCATGTTCTGGACTGAACTGTGTTTTCCTCACATTCATTTGTTGAAGTTCTATTTCCTAGTACCTCAGAATGTGACTGTATATGGAGATAGGGCCTTTATGAGTTAGATAAGTTAAAATGAGGTTAGTAGGATAGTGTCCAACTCAATATGACCTGCATTCTTATAAAAATCTCTTCTTATAAGAAGAGGAGATTAGGACACAGATGTTCAATAAGGAAAGACCGTGTGAAGACACAAGAAGATGGTCATCTGCAAGTCAAGAGAAATGTCTCAAAAAGAACTGGCCCTGCTGGCATCTTGATCTTGAATTTCCAGCCTCAAGTACTGTGGGAAGATGAATTTCTGTTATTTAAGCCACTCAATCTTTGGCATTTTTTTTTTTTTACTGAAGCCTTAGAAACTAGTAATATATAGTAATATATAGGTTTAAAATGCTCTAGCTGAGATTTGGAGGTATCCAGGTGCAGGTCAGTGATTCTGGATTTGAATAAGAGAGTGCATCCATCTACAAGGTCTTTCAGGGGATGACTCTTGGGGCCCACTCTGGGTGCTATGGGTCTTGCTTTGTGGGGCAGCCTCTGGCTGCTGTGCATGTCCTTGCTTTAGTGCAGTTGCTATGTTCTAACCTTTTCCTAAAGTAAGCTTGTTTCATAGGCATTGTCCTACGGGGTCCTATAAGTCTACTTTAGTAATCCAAACCCTGCCTGACTGAAGTCATTAGTGCCCTATCTATCATCTATCTATCTACATCATCTATCAGTCATCTATCTATCTATGCCATCTATCTATCTGTTATCTATCAATCACCTATCATCTCATCTATATATCTCATTTAAAAATATATGATTTTTTAAAGCACAAAGTGTTTTTGTTTAGTTTAGCTTAGTTCATAATGTATGTAGATGTAATATACATGATAATAAGCACTAAGGATGGGAATGTTAAATAAAAATACATTTCTTTGAAATTTCCTATATATTACCTGAAGTAATTAAATAATACCTCCAAGATGACTCTAAGTTAAAAATGCATATTGTAATAATTAGAGAAACTACTGAAATGATTTTAAAAATAGCTAAAAATTCAATACACTAAATAAAATGGAATAATCAAAAAAACGTTTAAAAGAATGACTAAAGGAGAAACAAAAAATAAAATGGAAAGGAAACATGGCAAAATAGTACACCTAAAAAATCATATTAATAATGATGTTATATGTAATAAACTGAATAATCCAATCATATGACGGGAATTATCAGGATAGATCTGGGATAAGTCAATTGTTGTTCTGCCCACAAGAGAAGGGTTTACAACACACAAACATACGTGGGGTGAAAATATAATATTAGAAATAATATTTCCTTAAAACAATAAACATCAGAAAGGAGGAGAGATTATATTAATAAGATTCAAACTAGACTTCAAGGCAAAGAATTTTACTAGAGTAAAAGAGAGAGAGAGGTCTTACAATGATAAAACTGCCAAAACATAAAGAAGTTATAAATACTGTATTTTGTGCCTAATGAGAGAACTTTAAAACAGGAAGCCAAAACTGTCGAGATTTAAGGGAGAAACAGACAAATCCACAGCACATTTTGGAGGTATTAATAGACATGGTTGGTGATATTCATGCATGTTTCTTTGTAACTAATTGGACAATTTGAGAAAAAAAAAATTCATGATATAGTAGATCCTAAGGACATTATTAGCCACCTTAACCTAACTGACATTTCTAGAACTGCTCATCCAACAATTGCAGAATACATTATTTTCAAGTGTCATATTAACCATCATATTCCCCCAATATTTCCTCTTCTCTGACGTTCACAAATCCTTATCTTTTCAGCTTTGTATTTTTGTTTCTTCATTTGGCTAGAGCTTTCTCTCAGTGTTCTGTGAGGAATATCTTCACTGAATTTTTACATACTCTAAGGTTAGACTTTTTTCTTTTTCATGATGATAGTTGTATTGTGTTCCTACACTCTGAAGCTCCTATTGTAAACATTTTATTTTCCTGGCACTACCCTACACTATCTTCCAGGTTCCTTTTATGTCCTTCAGATGTCTCTTTTTTATGCTGTACGCCTCTAAATAGTTTCTTAACTTGATTTTGCAGACCTCAGTTTCAGTGGTGACCAAGCCATTCCCCGGTGCATTTACTGAATATATAGTATGAAAATCTTATTTTTTGTTTTTTTAAATCCCTAGAAAGATGTGTGTGTGGGTGTTACACTCAAACTCCTTCACTTTGTGCATGTTCTCTTTCTCTCCTGCCTCTCCCTCTCTGTCTCTGAGATTTGTGGCCCTTACCTGTGTCTTCTCAGGGGTCAGTGTCCCATTTTTTCCTCCCTGGCCTCCCTTTCTCTAGCTGTTTGGCTACCCCACCCAACCTAGATGGTAGGTTGGTTGTGTTGTATATTTGTTTTTTGACTCCATTCCGTGCTCCTTCCCCCAAAACAATTGCATAGAAGCTGAGAAAATGCCCCCTATTTCCTGCTGAGCATTGGGAGAAGCTTTAGCTCTCTGGCTAAAATTTCTGGCACATGGAAGACTCAGCTCCTCTCATTAGCTGATGAGGCTCTTGACTTTTAATATAACAGAATAGAATAGAATATTAAATTTCTATTCTATTTTAATAGAATAGTTTCATAGCAACTGCACTAAAACAATAGAGCTGATAGAATCTGTCATGATCACATCATAGAGGAAGTGACTTAAAGCCACATCTTTAGGTTCCTTTCGAGTCTTTTCTCTGGCTATGATATTATTTTCCAGTGTTTCTCTAGGGGGATGAATGACCGTACCACATATCTCATACTCTCTGCTAGGACCTCCAGGGATCCCAGCCATCATGGTCCTAGTGGAGCTATTTTCTACCCGACATGCTCCAGTGTCATGTGACTTACATGCCCAGCCCCCTTGGACACAATGGCATCTTGAAACTGAAGTTAAAATAGATTTGTGAAAAATTTGACACAATGAGGGGTGACCCTCAGCACATACGTTACACGAAATTCTTTAGAATATTGTGACGCTTCGAAGTCTACATGTAAAAGGTAAACTTTTCATATTATTTCGACCAGAAGTTGGAAGATAAGAATGAAAGAACAATGAAAGTGTTTTAGAAGTCAGCAAAGTCTCATTTCAAATGATGGTGGAGCTGTGAGACATGGGGAATTGCAGGAGTGACCACAAGAGATGAGGCAGGGCATTGCATTCTGAAATACAGTGGCAGTTTGCTGAAGAAAAAATTCCAGCACAACTTTGATAAGGTGTCAGGAATAGAGCCAGGACCATTAAATCCTGAGCTTAATAAGAGTCATAAGTAACACAGATATTGAAGAAAAATCAAATATATATTTTTGGTTTAGGATTGAGGAAATAGATTTAAATACTACATAAAAATCATCTAGCATTTAGTATAAATAACTCTAAATGATTGGCAGTTAATCATACTATTCACATAAAATAGAAATAAATACGTACATATATTCCATGTAAGGTGTTGAAATGATCTGAAACAATTTACCTCTCTCAATAAATATTTTAATTAAACTTCTCATCTCAAATATAATAAAAGGTAATCTATTAACAAGAAATTACTTTCTCTTTTATTCAAATTTTAGTTTGTATCGCTGGCTGTTAAAAACTTCTATAGAAAGGTTCTTCTATAGAAACCTTCTACAGAAATAGCATGCATATAGACTCAGGACAGAAGGAATAAAAGGATACAATATTGCTTTTCTTGTAAGAAAAATTTCTACGGAAATGCCAAGTTGACATCAATGTAGAAAGAATATAGCAGGTGTAATGCATGTCCATTTAAATAAAAGGTATTGATCTCTACTTATCGTCAACTGAAAAGCCCAAGGATTGTTGACATTCTCTCTATTGGCTTTTTTTTTAAAAAAATCTGTTCTAGAAGATAGCAATTTGTTATGACAACCTATTCTATTCATCATGACTAGAAAGGATCAGGCATTTGTCAATACGCATTCTGAGCAGTGCACTCTTTGTGCAAGGGGCATACTGTGGATGAAAATTAGTCTGCAAAATCAGCTACTTGATACAGTAAGTATAATACCACATTTAGACCTCTTTTATTGGAATCTCAAAATGCAAGAATAAATTTTGCCATTCACTGTATGCATGTTTATCCAATTCCTTCCTCACATTGTATGCTGGGTTGTACTTTGGGAAGCATGAAATGTAAATGGCAATAAAATGCATGCACATAAATTCAGACAACCTTACTTTAATTATAGAAAGTTGCTGAATTTTCTCTAGATACAAGTTGCATGAGTCAAAATAGTCTACGTTATTCTGTAATAATAAACACTCTCAGTGAAGTAGCCTCAGAAATAGTGAGTTCTCACACAAAGATAGTCCATTTTGTAGCTTGTGAATTAGGACAGCTGTCTCCATGTGTCAGCTGGATATTCTAGGCCACTTCCATTGAGTGCTGCTGATAGGCACCTCCATATCAGTAAGTGCTTCCATGGTCACTGCATCTTGGGAAGGGTCAGCTGAAGAGGTGAGCACTGGCTCATAGGTGCTTGCACCTGGGAATGGCTTATGTCACTTCTTGCTTAGGAAATAGGATCTCAGGTGCCAGGACAAGTCACATACACTTGCCTTCGAGGAGATGAAGGAGTACAAGAATCCCATATGCCCCACTATAGAAGAGAGCTGGATATTGATGAGCAGTAGTTATCTACTTTCTTTTATGCTCTTCTGAATTTTTCTGTCTCTCAAGGTCACCAATAACCATGCCCTATCACCTTCAAAACTGTAACAAAATAATAGTTAACTTTTACTGAGGTTTTCCTAAGAGTATAACACTGTGCTAAACATGTTTGTTATATTATTTTACTCAGTCATTAAGCAAATCTATGAGGCCCATGTATCATCATCTCCATTATGCAGATGATAGCCCTTTCATATCATTTAGGGTGCATGCAATTAGGCTTCAAATCCACATCTTTTTCTGATTTCAAGGCTTAATGTCCATGCCATGTCTCCAATTGTAATTTGCTTCCATTTTCCAATTCTTTGCTGCCTGAGCTGTTTTATTTTAAAACCTAGTGTAATAAAGTGCTTAGGAAATGATATTTGAAAGTAAAGAATGGGAAAGAAAGGATTAGTAGCTGATCTATAACCCATTTTTTTCTCTCATATGAACACCAAGAGTGAGAATACAAAGAAAAAAATTACGAATAGGTCTTTTTAAAAACATGCTAACATAAATTATTGATAGCATTTGCTAGTATAGGGAAGAGTCGTTATTGAAAGAATGCTTTTAGCAGGTTATATCTGGTCAACTTAGATTTTTTATAGTGAACCAAACTGAAATGTATGAATTTATGGAGCATGATCCACTAAAAATATCAATGACAGTTATGTATTTTCAAAGGTAAAAAATGGAGATATTTTACGATCAAAGTAGCTCCCTTTGTAACATAATATCCTATGTAACATCACCTAGAGAGCTCACGTATTTAATTTGGGTTAGGGAACATTCTGGCCCAGTGAGGTATGGGTGCCAGGTGGTCTCAGTCTTCATGCTTCCTTGTGTCTCAAAGTCATTTATGCCTATCCCTTGGTTTACAGGAAGGTCTGATACAGGTTAAAATCTCCAGTTCTTTTGTGTCTGATTTAACCAGCTCATACTTCATGTATCTTAATGTCTAATCAATTTTATGACCTCTCATATTATTAACACGTAAGAAATAGGGTTATTTTCCTGTTTTGGAACTATCTAAAGGTAAAAAGCAAGACTTTTTGGATTTCTAAACTGGGCAAACCGGAAATCTCTGGGCTGCATCCTGGGCAGACCTGGATGCCTGTTGAAGGATCTAGGGAGTTGGGAAAACGGAACAATTGAAGTAGTGGAGAATAGAATATTTTGAGTCAGGGAACTTGCTTATGCTCTAGGTCAAGGCAAAACCTCTTTTAAAACATTACTTATATTTACAATGAGTAGATACGTAAAACTTACCTCACAGAGTTCAGCTCCTTGAAACCTGCACAATTCTCTGTGTTTTGCTGTCTGTCTGTCCTGTGTTTTGCTAGTCATGTCTTAACATATGTGGCGTGATATTGATTCCATTCATGTGATGGTCAAAATTGAACAAACAAGTTGCAAAGAACAAGCAGAGCACTATTCCCACAGCCAGGGCAAGGCAAGCCTCCCTGGTGACCTTTCCTGGGCCACAATGTTGGTGCAGGGTCACCGTGTTGGTGCAGGGTTTTATCCGGCAGCTGTGGAACTTGCACGTGCCATTTTGCGTTGACCAACATCTGTGCACTGGCCCTGCACACTTGGCCATTTACTGCCCCTGGAACACTCTGGAGACCATGCTCTGGGCTTCAAGGTCACATCCCACACTCTCTCCTGGTCTCTTACACATGGTCTTTTCAGCTCTTCTTCATTCCCTGTTCTCTCTAAAGCCCTGACATACAAAAGATACGAAAGTTTTATGGTTTTTAGCAACACTTTGAAAAGTCTGTTTACCAATCCCTGTGGATAAAGAGACACAGTTCTTAAAACTGAGATGCCCGATTTCCTGTCTTTGTAAGGAAGGGCGCTTCTTTCTCTACCCCATCCCAAAGGCCGTGTGCTAGAAAAAAGAGAATGAATCCAAATTTAATTATTGGCTTTTATTTCTATTACTGATGTCTTTGAGAGATACCATTTCCACACTTTAAAAAAGGAATCTTGTATTTCTCGAAATGATTGTGAACTCTGAGCAGAGGCACTGTTTTGCATGACGTCGTTTTCCATAAAGAGCTGCATCTGGGCCCTGAATGTAGTAAGCTGTCTTTATGAATTCCTACAAAGGCACAGAGAAAACTTCCTTTGGTTGAATAACACATGCACCACACTTCATAATAACCTTGAATATATCACAAAGCCTGCCCAGAAGGAAGATCTATATGGTCCAATAGTTTGGGGAGGATGCATAGTTATAGTTTAGTTACTGTTATAATACACAATAGCACATTAAAGCTTTGAGAAGGATTGAGTGAAAACACATTTTTCTGTGTTTACTTACTGTATCCTACAATTCTTTCAATATGGACCACTTTTTGTTACATCAGTGATGAGTGAGTTCTTTCTTAAAGGGGCAGAAAATAAATGCTTTAAGTTTCTCTGTCAAACAAACATATACCAAAAGCGGAGGGGATTGTGTAGGTACTAAAATAACCATTTAAAATACAACCCTTTGAAAAGATGAAAAGTATTATGTGCTTGTGGGCCATAGAAAAAGACGGAGTCAGTCGAGTTGGGCTGACAGGACATAGTTCACTATTCTTTGGAGTAGAAAATACTCACTGGCATATTGGAGTAGTTTTTGGAGCATGCACCATGGAATAGTTGCTAAGTACACCTTCAGTCACGAAACGTTAGGATTTAAGTCAAATATTGCTCAAGTGTTTGGAAAATTCTTGCACAAAAAGTAGATTTTAATTTTTAAGATTGTTCATTCTCCTGATACTTGAGGAAAGACATTCTCTTTCTTAAAATTACATACTGTTCATCCAATTATAAAAGGATTGCATACAAAAGAATAAAAGGAGAAAACAATCCCACATATCAGAGATAAACAACCTTAATGTGGTATATATTTTTAAGCTTTTAAATTCATATTTTAAATGCCAATGCAGAATCTTTTGGCAGTACACGATCCATGTACTTGCAGGTTTCAATGATTGGAATAAACTCTGAAGAATGATTTATGTTAGAGAGGGGCTGTAAGTTAGCTCGAGTATAGTGGGGCTGCAGTAAGAGATGCCAGCGACTGATTTTCCATTTTGATGAATTTTTTTCACCAGTTTTAATTTTTTTTCTCTAAATTTCTGTTAACCAAATGAGATGTGAACTGGAGCAACCATTAAGCAGACAGCAGTGATCAAGGTGAAATCTCTTTTTATACAGTATAATAGACCTGACGAAATTCACTCCTTGCACTACATCTCTGAACCGACATGTGCTATCAGCTCAAGGTCACCTCCGGTCAAGAAATTCACTACCCGTTTAGGACACATGCCTTAATTATTAGGGAGCAGCTTCTTCTACCTGATTTGCAAAACATTTTCTTTATAATGAGCTAAAACCGAATGCAACAAATACTGGAATTCACTGGCATAGCTGCATGTTGCCAAACTCTTCTGCATTTCAAGGCATTTTGCATTTTGTCAAATGCATTCTGCCTCCTCATGGCCTCTCAGCCACTAGTTCACAGTGAGATTCTGCACATTGCCACAAGTGTCTTCTGAAGATTTTTACTGAGATGTGATGCAAGTTGCAAACATATATTGTGCTTTTAAGGTTCAAAATGTATGTGCACGTCACTAATTATTAATGATTATTGTAATGATTAATTACAATAAGGACTGCTTCTTGGCTGTTTGATGGAACAGGGTCGACTGGTGAGTTTTACATCCGTGGGTCTAAAAATGGACTCTTGAAAAGCTCTCTAAATAAATTTCCCTGCATGTTCAAAAACGAGGGAATAGTGCCAAGGAAAGAGAGACCAAATCCTGCCAAGAACCTAAAACAGACAAGGCTGCCAACAATATATTAAGCACAAATAACAAAGAAATATGGTGTGGATGGCTCTGTCCTGCCAGCTTTATGCGGTCCCCAAATTTTTTCCAATTCTAATGTTGGCCAAGGCGGAAAAACACATCGAGCAGATTGAAAAGACCTGATTCTCCAGGCCACATTTCAGGAAAGCAAAGTGAAGGTTAAGCATCTGTGACAGAAAAGAGTTCAGAAAATGAATTCTAGTGAAAAGAAAGGGAAGATGGAGAGAAAAAAAGAATAGTCAGGGAAATACTGAGGCAGCAAACGTGAGACCCTTGATTACTCACTGTTTGTTCCCTCATTTCCTAGCATGGACAGTTTACATCGAGCTTCTCATTTAGAGGGTGGGGTATATATATGGAAGGTTTAGTTTTTGAATTTGAAGAAACAGGGAGCTGGCTATGCCCCACGGAAAATGCCTCCGAGTGATGCCTGTGATGTGCTGGTGACAGGCCCTGTGAGGGGCTCCATTACCAGGCCACTCAGACATTGCTCGAGTGCTTGCCGATGGGTAGATTTTAACCAGGCCACATTTTCCAGACGCTCTAGTTCATTTTCAGCTTTCATGTGGAGTTCACACTGAAAGATAATGACACTGCATTTCTGTCACAAAAAGTGACTGAGCAGCTGGGAGAAAAAATAAAAAGAGCCTTATTTACTTTTTAAAAGATGGGCTGATGACTTAAGATCATAGCCATTTGTAATTTCTCCATGTGTCCTTTGAATAGTGACAATGGCATGGAAACATTAACTTCCATTTAGACGGCCAGTAATGGGCCAGCGGGTTGAGACCATCCTGGGGGGACCAGATGCATGCCATGCGTGTCATATGGTGAGATTCTTAGGACTTACATCCTGGTTTCTGTGTCTAGACTCCATGTAGTTAATAATTTGATGACCGGGTGAAGATTGGCAGGGAAGACTTAACACTACACAGGGAGAGAAATCTAAATTGTTAGCTTAGGTAGAAGTTGGTTAACCTCTGTGTACCATCCATTATTTACCTGTGTAATTTGTAACTATTTTATAAATTGTTTTTCTTTCAATGTCCTTGAACTAATGTTTGATGCATTTTTCTGTGGCTGTTCTTATGTCAAGGTTCTTGGATGCTTGATGGAAATAAGGATTTGAGAACATGAGAATAAACAGGAATATGCAGGAAATCATTGAGGACACAGGAGACGAAGTCAACCTGTGGCTGAGGGAGAGGGAGGGACATGAGAAGCTTTGGGAAAGATGTCAGTGCAAATGTCAGGCGAGTGTCACCCAACTTAGAGCTGTGGATGGAAGTTTGGCATTAGGGTGTCAGCCTGTGATTTCCTGATCTCCAACTCCACTCCTCTTAAGTCACCTGGCCTAAGGCACTGAACCATGTCATCAGAACCTCAGAGTCCAGCATCTTAACCATAGCCTTGTAACCCCACTGTTAGGTGAGTTTCAAGTCCTCAATCCCCATAAACTTCTTCAGACGACTACTCCCTCAAATGACTTTGTTTCCTCCCAGGTCATCAGTTTCCTTAGTCAATTTCCAAGTCCTATCAGTTGTAGACAATACTGTAGGTCATCCAAGTGACTATTTCACTTAAACTTGCATTTCCTCCTCTGTTTGCAATAACTCTCATACACAACTCTAACTTAACATCCACATTGCCCTCTCTGTTCTTATCTCTAGGACAGCAGAACACTAAACATTAAGTTCTTCAATGCTAAAAAAAAAAATCCTGTAATCATGAAAATCAGCCCAGTACACATTCATGCTCACTACACGTTCTCAGCTGCTGTGGGGCCTCTCTCTTCCCTTCAGTATCCGCAGACTTGCAACGTTCTTCTCAGCCTTCCTTCGCACCACTAAATTATCTCATTAAGTCAGGACCATCTGTTGGGAACTCCTTTAACTTCCCAGGGCCCAGGAAAAATACACCACATTTATCCATGCCTCCCTCTTTCTCCATGAGCCTCTTCAAGAAGAGAGCCTCTTCTCCCAGTGTCTCTCTCCCTGATTCCATATCACCCTCTCTCCTTTGGGATGCTTCTCCAAAAAGTGTGGTCTCTCAGGTGTCATTACCATCTTATGACTGAGTCATTCCACTTGACTTGTGAACCTCTTTGTTGCCTATTCCAGGCACTCCGAGTCTCCCCTGCGTTCCATCTCCCTTCAGCACACAACACTGTTCATGATGCTTTTTGTAAAGCCGTCTGCTTCCCCATCCTCCTTAGATCTTCTGCTACTAATCTGGCCAGTTTTTCTCTGTCTACTGCTTATCCTTCCCTTGACCTATTACTTCCTTCCTTCTCCTGAAGAAATCTGATCTGCAGCTCCTCTTCTCTTTTCATCAGTGTCTCACTCTTGATGCTGCTGCTCCTGCAGCTACTGCCAAGCCTCACTTGATAGACAGTACCCACTCCATATGGGGCAAAAATAAAAACACCAAAAATAGACAGTTACAAACAAATGTCCCTGCCCATAAGATTTATGTAATAGTACTTTATCTGTGTGTTATATTGCTAAGGACACGGTGACTATGACAGATGTAACATAATAGATGCAATTGACATGTACAGCATTTCTTACAGCTAAACTACATCTAAGTTATTATATTTGAAAAATAATATATGAGATACATCAATAATTGGTTTCATTGTTAAAAATATACACACAAAGCATCTTAAAATAATGGAAATGTAACAACCTGATAACTATAATAAATATAAACAAAAATTGTAATATAAGGTTGCTCTTAATTTTTGAAATTTAAAGGATACCTTAAGATTTTAGTTAAATAACTTCACAAATATATGCAAGATAATTTCAAATACTGCTCTTTTTTCCTTTTGAACATGTTATAACAAAAGACTATACAATATTATTTACTTGAGAATATAAAGGTTACTTCCAAATTAATTACTCAATGAGATCTCAAGAATACTTGAACAGGTAATTGTAGAAAAAGAAATAAGGCTAGCCATGGATATAGAAAGATTTTCTATCACAGAGAAAATCAAGAATGTGCCACCTTAAAACTATGAGATTATTAGTATATTAGCATGGGAGCATGCTTTTGCAGCAATGGGTATAGCAGCATATATGGTACGGTGATGCACCAAATAGATCTGGCCCTGCTGATTCTTTTAAAAATATTTTCTAAGAAAAATATAAATAATATGTACAAAAATGCTTACACCAAAGATGCTTACCACAGAATTATTTTAAATAGTGGAAAAACATGAGAACAATATATGCATGCAATCATGATATCTTTTGAAAGACTAGGAAGTTACTGCAAATGTCATAAAAGAATACGACATCTAATCCTATTCATAATACACCCATGTGAAAAACAAAAGTGTTTCCAAGCTCTCTGCAGTGGGCTTTTATTATTTATAAAATTTAAAAAACTACCAAATATTCCTTTGACCTTAGAACTTCATCAAAATCCAGTATGTTCTCAATATACCATTTTTACTAACGAATTAGTTATTGCATGTAAAGCGCCTGCCTAGCATAATTTAGATGATGAAATGTAGCATATATAATAATAGTCATCATAATTCTTAAAGTAAAACCTTAGTCAACATTTTTTCTTATAAATTTGGTGTACTTCATGCAAATGTTTGAAAAAAGAATGAGTATCTTTGTAAAGGAGACTTGTATACTATCAAAACTATTTAATGTTGGATATTTTTCTCAATCAAAATTATAAATGCAGCCACTCATAGTATTACAGACATATAATGCTTTCATCCTCTCTTGTATTGGCTGCTATCAGAATACTCCACAATTCACTGAAAAAAGTCCTACAACAATGTTCAACTTATTCATTTTGACCTTAAGTTGTTGCTTTTGTAGTGCTGTATAGAAAGACTAAGTTAGGCAGAAGCAGTGTCTTCATGAATCATATATGTTGTGTTTTGTATATTTAACTATTTACAAAATGTATATACATAATCAATAAAAGTAACATCTTAAGAAGAATAAGAAGAATAAATTAATAAGAATAAACCATAAATAATCAGTAGGAATAAACTATAAATATTTTAACAAATGCATACATTAATAAATGTTCAAATGAGTGAAATTAAACATATGGCACACTATAAAATAGAGAGGATTATAGAAAAATAGGAAAATGATAAATATTTAATATACATATACATATAATCACAAATAATGAATAAATAATATATCTTAAGTTTTATTTTCGTCATGTAAGGATGTGAAATAGATACATAAATAATGCAGTGAAATTGTATTTGATATAATACATCAGGTGATAATAACGTGCTAATATAAATTAAACTTTGTAAGATTATAGCCAAAATACTCATATATCTTTAACATGATTGACAGTTTCCCAAATGAAGAAACCAAGAATATACTTATATACCTATTAAGTTTTGGGCTCTGTGTTTTACATACACACACACACACACACACACACACACACACTTCTCATGAAATCTCTTAGGTTTTTGTTATTTGGTCCAGAAAACTAGGCTTGGATTAATGAACTGAAGGAAAAGCATACACCAAGTTGAAAAGTTAATGTGAAAATCTAGTTATAACATTGTATATTTATGCATTATTTCAAAATTGTGCTGAGAATACAGAAGGCACTCAATAAATATTTGTTGAGAGTATGAATAAATGAATGCTAATTATAGTTTGCTCTTATTTGCTTTATTGGAGTTGTTGGAAATCCATTTATTTACTTCAGGTCCTGGGGAGCCTGAGGAATAAAGGTACTAAGGGTATGGCTGAATGTTACATGTTTCATTTCTCATTTCTTTGTTTGGCCCAGGGAAACTGAATGACTAAATATAAATATCCCAATTTACATGTTATTTGGTTCCTAAAGATAGAATAATGACTCTTCCTTATGAATCTTGATTGGATTATTAATACAGTACTGATACCTCCCTCCAAAGCAAAAAAAAAAAAAAAATCACTCACAGATGACAAGGTCTTCCAGAAATAATTTTAAATATTTAAATAACATTGGTTCTAAGATTGTATAAAAATCTAAGTGTGAGATTAAATGAGAAACAGATAATGCATCAATGATACTTTCATTCTTAATTTTCAGGGAAAAAATCCAATATTAGGAAAATGCGGAACTCAGTGCTTATCAACTAAGCTCAACTTACTTTTTGAGAAGTTTATAACATTTTCTCAAATTGACTAAAAGATAATATTAGGAATATAAGATGACGACAAATATCCAGAAAATATGGCATGAAAAATACTATAAGTTTTCTTTCTTCTTACTTAGACCTAAGATCTAAAGCACTGGCCGTAAACCATTTGAAAGACCTTAGGTTCTTAAAGCTGTTACTTCACAGATATATAACCAAGTGTTGGTTCTGTGCACTTGGTTTGTTGATTTAAGTCACCCATATAGAATACTGAATGGAAACATACCAGTCTATAATAGATTAAGTTGATTGTTTTTGCTGGCAGATGTGAGAGAGCATCATTGCTCATTATGTGGTTGGCTTAATTGGTTTTCTCCTGGAATACATGGATGGCATTCTTTTAATCTGTTCCACACAGAGTACTTACAATCAAAGCCGCTGAATTATTGTTTAATTGGTAGTATATTTTAGATCATGGTTCCATTCTGGGATTGGTTTATGATAAAACACTTGTTTGTCCTTTACACAGGGATTAATGTGGGGGCAGAAAAAGGTCATTTCTGTTGTTTTCAAGCATTAGCCACTTGTTATTAGTAAAATGCTGAAATGAGACTTCCCTGATTTTAAAAACCAAATACTGTAATAGGACACAGAATTTAATGAGAATATTCTCTCTTTGGAGAATGATTTTTGTTGTCATGTATTATACAGTAGAAAGGTCAAATGATGGATGTGACTATTACAAATAGCAGTGATTTATGATGGGGTATCTGTAAAATAGACAGGTTTTGCTTGGAGAAAAAAATCAAAATCTCTGTTTCAAAGTAGCATTAATATTTTTGTTCTGTAACTAGAAAATTAATAAACAATGTTTGCAAAGGCCTTTCAGTGGCAATTTTTGTGATTACGGTTTAAATCTAGGCTAGAGAGGAACACTTTAAAATTGTGTTTTAAAATCACATTTGGAAAACAGCCTTTCTTTAGTTTTCATTAAAAGATGGATGAAGACAATAAAACAAAATAAGGACTCAGAAGAATCCTAAACATAGACCAACAGATAACCTATACTCAGAACCTAGGAGGGCAGACTTTCCTCTAACTTGAATAAAACTGGGCTACCTTGTAACCTGTCTCAAAACAACATCACATTCAAAAGAAAACCAGTATGAGACAAACAAAAGAATCAAACAGCAACTTAAATGTTAACTGCAGCTTTACCAAGGCCATCTCAATAAAATAGCAACTTATGACTCACAGGAAAATGACCTACAATCACCTTCATTCACCTGAATGTCCCTGAATCTTCAGAGAAATAGTTCATGTCTCTCCTATATTTCTCTCATCCTCAGAAAACCTGCAGTTCACACAGCCCATGCAAACCTGGGCTCTTGTTCTATGGACTATCTGACTGTTATTAGATTTAAATATAAATTAATTTTGTCTCTCTTGGTCGTTTAAATGTCACCCTATATTCAATAGTCCACATTCAAACAAGGGCTAGGAACTAAACAAATACACATAATTAGGATTTCTAAAAGGCAGGGGAAGGTACATTGGTGTTCTTGTTTCATTCCAGTGAGTATAATTGATTGAGAATCTTCCCAACCAGTGCGCTACCCAAGTGTAATCTCACGAAACAGATAAACCTTGTTCACCTGCAAGAAGGAGAAAATAGAAACAAATAAAATATAATATGCTCTAAAATCTGATCAGTGAAGACTTCTTTTCCACTTTTACAATATTACTCATGCAAAATGAAGCATTTATTTGTAGTATTCTACCCACGCCCAATAGATTATCTGCCATTGCCAAATGCAATATAGTCTTAAAGTGTCAATTTTGTGTACCTTACTTATAGGTGGTCCTACTTGCTAGTCATTTATTATAGCAATGCCCCTATTTCAAACACATCTAGAAGAATAGCATTAGTGTATTGATCATGATAACGTTTGGAGAGCTTTGTAACTTAGGTTTTCATTGATGATCTAATTATATGTTGAGATACTTTGCTAAAAATTGTCTTTCAAGACATAGTCTTTTACCAGCCCCTTAGATAGCATTTTTTTTTTTTTTTTTTTTTTTTTTTTTTTTTTTTTGCAGTGGTGTGATCTTGGCTCACTGCAACTTATGCCTCCCAGGTTCAAGCAATTCTCCTGTCTCAGCCTCCCAAGTAGCTGGGACTACAGGTGCACGCCACCACGTCTGCCATGCCCGGCTAATTTTTGTGTTTTTACTATAGACGAGGTTTCAACCTGTTGGCCAGGCTGGTCTTGTACTCCTGACCTCTTGGCCTCCCAAAGTGCTTGGATTATAGGCTTTATTCCATATAATCTTCTTTTCAATTTTTCCTATTGTTCCATATATGCATATAGGTAGGAATATTTGTATGTATACAATTTTTGAATTCTTAATTTTTGACATTGTTAACCATATATAGAAATAAAGCATATGTATAATTAACCCATATGTATCCAATAATTTAAATCCAAAAATTATCCACATATTTCTGTTCTTTTATGTATTACCCCAATTGTTTTTCCTAGAATATGTTAAAAGAAATCCCATATAGTTTATAATTTCATCCTTAAAAGAAGCCCTAAATTGTTATTACATCTAACAAACTGAAATTCTCCTTTATCATAATCTATAAAAAAGTTCATGTACAATTTTATCCAATTTCTTAAAAATATAATTGTGTAGTCAATTCATATGAATCAGGATTCAAATAAGTTTATTCATTGCATTCAGATGATAAGTCTCTTAAGTCTCTTTTATCCATGTCAGTTCATTCTATTATTCCACTAGACCATTTATTCGTTAAAAAGTGTGGCTTTTGAGCACACAACTTATTTTTTTGTTAAAACTGGTAAAGAATAGATAATAATCGGTTTAAACATTTTAGAGGAATATTTCATAATTGGTGGGAATTTTTTTTTTTTTTTTTTTGACCAAGTCTCGCTCTGTTGCCTAGGCTGGAGTGCAGTGGCATGATCTTGGCTCACTGCAACCTCCGCCTCCTAGGTTCAAGGAATTCTCCAGCCTCAGTCTCCCAAGTAACTGAGATTACAGGTGCCCGCCATCACACAAAGTTAATTTTTGTATTTTTTAGTAGAGATGGGGTTTTACCATGTTGGCCAGGCTGGTCTTGAACTCCTGATCTCAGGAGATCTGCCCACCTTGGCCTGCCAGAGTGCTGGGATTACAGGTGTGAGCCACCGTGCCTGGCCCCAAATTGGTGTTTTTTACTTTCTACTTCATTGTAAATGCTTGATTTTTCTAACTTTTGTGATCTGACTATTGCTCATAAGTATACCAGCCACACTATTGCTGCATAACAAAATTATTATGCATTTACTTAATTAATAATATTGCAAGGCAAGTATAGGCTGGAAGTTCTAATAGACACTTGGCTAGGGCCTCGTTGGTCTTAAATGGCTTTCTTCATATGTGTAGTAGTTAGCTTGGTGCAGGTTTTGGCAAAATTTTTCTTCAAGGAGAAGTACACGTTTTGTTTGGAGAGTCATGCAACATATGCCAAAATTATTTGACACTTCCATTAAGCTAAAAAACATACATAGAGGAAAACATAAATAAATGAACAGGGCTATATCCCAATAAGAATTTATTTATGAAAACAGCTGAATGGTCAATGGCTTGTAGTTTGCCAACCTCTGATATAATGGAAAATGACAGTGGGAATACGTGGTGCTCTTCAGAAAAAAACAGATGAAAAACTAAGGTAATCTAATAAAATATAGTAACAGACATTTAAAAATGCCTGATGATCTTATTATACAATTTTCTATATTTGAAAAAAGAATCACTGGCTTGAAGATAGTGCAGTAGAAATGACACAATTTAAAAAAGAAGGTAAAGGTAAAATCATTTAAAAATTAAAGAAATAGAAAGAACAGGCTGGGCATGGTGGCTCACACCTGTAATCCCAGCACTTTGGGTGGCTGGGGTAGGCAGATCACCTGAGGTCAGGAGTTCTAGACCAGCCTGACCAACATGGTGAAACTCTGTCTCTACTAAAAATACAAGATTAGCAGAGTGAGGTAGCACATGCCTGTAATCTCAGCTATTCAGTAGGCTGAGGCAGGAGAATCACTTGAACCTGGGAGGCAGAGGTTGCAGTGAGCTGAGATCATGCCATTGTACTGTAGCCTGGGCAACAAGAGCAAAACTCTGTCAAAAACAACAACAACAACAACAACGAAAAAGAGTACAGAAGATGTGCAAAATAACACAGTAACACAAAGGGTCTAACTTTTGTATAATTGAGATCCCAGATAAAGATAAGAAAGAATGAGGCAGAAAAAATATTTGAAAAAATAATGGCTGTTTCTTTTTTATCAAAATGAAAGATATGAAACCACACATCCAAGAATGTCACATAATATCAGCCGGAAACAAAGATACAGGTAGAAAATATTAAATATAGCCAGTGAGAAGACACATTACTTACAGTTGTCAGAGATCAATATTACAGCAGACTTTTTATTAGATACTATGTATACCAGAAGACAATGAGTACCATTTTTTTAAATGCTGAAAGAAAAAAAATCTCAAACTAGAATTCTGTATTCAGCAAAAAACATGTCTTAGAAATCAAAAGGACATTAAAGCTTTTCAAAAAGTCAAAAACAGAATGAGCTCATATTAGTCAATTTCCACTAGTAAAATTGGTAAAGGAAGCTCTTCAGGCAGAAAGAATAAGATGTCATATAGACACAAGTGTTGCAGTAAGAATGTTGTAAAATTGAAATGATTATACAATTCATTTTTCTGCTTTTTAAATCAATCTAAAAGATAACTGTGTATGGAATAAATAATACCAACATATTGTTTGTTTCTAAATGTAAAATAAAATGTATGAAAGCAATAGCATAAAGCTTGGGCAGGGGAATTGGGACGATACTGTTGTAAGTTTCATACATTATATATGAAGCACTGTGATATTATTTGAAGAAAGATTGTGATTACTTACAGATTAGTAATATAAATGCTAGTATACTCAGTAAAATTTTAAAGAGCAGAGTAAGAAATAAAACATAAATGAAGTTAAAATACAGTAATTTAAAAAATCATATAATATGAAAGAAGGTATAAAAGAGGAAAAAATGAACAAATAATAAAAGGAAAATAGAAAATACATAGCAGTATGATAGATTTTAATCCAAAAATATGAATAATCACATTAAATGGAAATGGTTTGAACCTACCAGTTAAAATAATTCAGATTTTATTAAAAGCAAGACCAGCGATATATATTTTATAAGAACTCTACCATAAATAAATAAACATCAACTTAAATATAGATCAAAAGTAAATCAGTGGAGAAAGATATTCCATACAAACACCAAAGAATGCTGGATTGGTTAAATTAACATTTAAAGAGTAGATTTCTAAAAAACGAATATTATCAGGTATAAAAGATATTTAACAATAATAAACATTCAAATATTAAATATATATATATATTTCCATTGGCATACATATAGATAATAATGTTTGTGTAGGAAAAGATACACTTCATTTTTTAAAAATTATTCTTACATTATTGTAAAATAAATCTCTTACAATGTATTAGAATTTCCTTCATTTGGTAGTTATTTGCTCCTTGTCATTTTCCTGTTGAGAATGTATGCTTTCATTCTTTCCTATTATTTGTGTCAATATTTATGTGTACTGCTGAGTTAAAAATAAAACGTTTGAACTTCTTGATTTATTCTATTTTTTATTGTCTAATTAAATAATTTGTATTTCAAGTTTCTGTATCCAGTGAAAATATCATTTAAAAGATAAACATGAAATAAATATTTCCATCTGGACTATACTGTATAAAAATGAAGTTCTTTGGGATGAAGAATAATGACACAACATAGATAATCATATTTTCAGTAAAAATGAGCAAAACCAAAAGTAAATAAATTGATACACATATATTTATTTGTATGTATGTTTTTAGTCACAATTTTATTTAAGGTATCTAATTGTCTAAAACAAAAATTACAAATCTAAGATAGCTCATATAAAAGAAAAATATCACAACAATAGCACCAATTATAATATGGGAATGAAATTAAACCGTTGTCAGTTCATTGCATTTGTAAAGCAGGAAATTGAAGTTTTAAGTGTGAGGTGAGAAATAAAAAGCAACTTTCAGATGGGAACTGAGAAGTGTGAAGTAGGACATGGAAAACACCAATGTGCGATGTGCTACTGACTTTGTTAAATGATAAGTTTTTCATATAATATGCCTAACTTTCATATTGTATGCCTAAATCAATCATTTAGAAAAGGGGTAAAATGAGAGGTGGCCAACAGTACTTTCAGTAAATAAAATGCAGTGCAAAAATAATATTTAATCAACCCAGAGGATCCAAAAAAGGAGTAAGAGAGAAAAAAAGTCATAGAAAAAAATGAAAAATGAATGACACAGTTTACACTTAAACATAACCATATCAATAATTATATTAAATGTCAATTGATTAAATATACCAATTAAACACAGAGAGTGCTAGATGGGATAAAATCATTTACTATATTCTGGCTAAAAAAGACCTATTTAAAATTTGTAGACACATGTGTACTAAAATTAAAAGTATGAAAAACACACCATAGAAAGAGTAAGCATAAAAATGGTATGGTACATTAATATCAGACAGAAGCAATTGGAAGAACTATTGTACATAAAATACAATGGGAGACATTTTTAAACAATAAAACTGGAAATTTAACTGGAAGCACATTCATAGTTGGAAATGTAAAG
This sequence comes from Mandrillus leucophaeus, assembly GCF_000951045.1. Classification (NCBI taxonomy): domain Eukaryota; kingdom Metazoa; phylum Chordata; class Mammalia; order Primates; family Cercopithecidae; genus Mandrillus; species Mandrillus leucophaeus. Next base: position 7,211,853 of record NW_012106474.1, read on the forward strand.
CCCTTCTTTAAAGAATGGATAAAATAAACAAAACCCAGCATGGCTAGAAAAGGGTCAAGCATATGGATATGCAGATACTCCTTGGCTTACAGTGGTGTTACCTCACAATAAACCCATTGTAAGTTGAAAATATTGTAAATCAAAGATGTGTTTTATACACCTCACCTATGGAACATCATAACTTAGCTTTGCCTACCTTAAACACGCTCAGAACACTTACATCAGCCTACAGTTGGGAAAATTATATAACACAAAGCTTTTTTATAATAAAGTGTTGAAGATTTCATGAAATTTATTGAATACTGTAGCTAAAGGTGGAAACGGAAGGATTATATGAGTACTCAAAGTACATTTGCTACTGAATACTGACCATTATAAGTCAGGGAGTCAGGGACCACCTGTAATTTTTATTTACTCTGAACTGCTACAGAAATAACATGGATGTGTCCATACCTTCTTAAGACTTTAGCATAATCGTTGCTATAAAACATGACAAGCACAACAAAAAATAAAATTTCTGACTAATTTCTCTCAAAAATTAACAAATATTAGAAACTTAAATTCCATAATACACGTAAAGGATGGTACATGACAACCAAGTAGGGCTTATCATAAAACTCTGAAGTTGGATAACAATCGGTTATCAATCAATGTTTCCTTTAACCACATTAAGAATCAAAGTCATAACAACCATATCATCTAGATAATTTCAGAAAACATTAAAAATTTAATGCCCATTCTTTATTAAAAATTACTATTAAACTAATAATGAGAGTCCTTTTTATTTAACTAATTAATTAATTAATAATTTTGAGGCAGGGTTTCACTCCGTAGCAAGGGCTGGAGTACAGTGGCGTGATCATGGCTCACTTCATGAATCCTCCTCCCTCAGCCTCACAATTAGGTGAGACTACAGGCATGTGTCACCACACCTGGCTAATTTTTAAATTTTTTTTGTAGAGATGAGATCTTACGATATTGCCTAGGCTGGTCTCAAACTCCTGGGCTCAAGCAATCCTCTCACCTTGGCCTCCAAAGGGAGAGCACATTTTTAATTGAAAAAGAAAAACTATTAATAAAGCCATGATTTTCAATGCTGGGATATTGAAAACATCCCTCCACCACCTCTTAGATCAAGAAAAATCAAGAGATGCTTGTTATTCTTATTCAATGAAGTTCTGAATTATCTAGCCTCTGTTACAAGGCTACAAAAGAATTGCACGTGAATTTTAAAGGTGAAATCAAGCCTGTCATTGTTTGCAGACGTGATAGTATATCTGGAACATCCAAAGAATCAACAAACTATTTAAAATTAATATTTAGAATTAACAAGTTTCCTGGACACATGGTCATTAAAAAAAGTAATTGTATTTTATGTTCTAGCAACAAACAATTGGAAAATTTACATTTCTAAAAACTGCCACTTACTATTGCAATATCAATACAATATTGCAATGTTAATAGTATCAAACACTAGAAATAAATCTAATGAAAGATGAACAATATTTCCCAATCGTATGTTCACAGACTGAAACATTCAATATTGTGAAGATGTCAATATTCCCAAAATTTTTCTATAAATTCATTTCAATCTCAACCAAAATTCAAAATCCAAGAATTTTGTTTTAGAAATTGATACAATGATACTAAAATTACAGAAATGCAAAAGCACAAGATTAGTGAAGGTGGTCTGGAAGAATAAATCTGGGGAATTTATATTCACAAAATCAAGACCTAACAAAAAACTATATTAATTAATACAGTTCAGTGGAAAAATTGGTGGTTGGTGCTATGTAATTATATTCTTTCCTGGAAAATAAAGTGTACATGGAATCCTATTTCAGACAAAACACAAAATCAGATTTCAGATGGAATTCATATTTAAATTGATATTAAAATGAAAACTATTTTAGCAGGAAACAAGAGAACATCAGGTTGACCTTGGAGTTGGGCTGATTTCATAAAGAAATAAGAAAAAAGCAGTAACTACAAAAGAGGAAATACATATACTGAAATAGATTACAAATTATTTAAAGTGATTAACATATTGCAAAAGCAAGCCCCATCATGGGAGTAGATCTAAATACACACAGTCAACAAGACACTGATCTCTGGTATACATAAAGAACTCTAACAAGCAAGTAAGTCTAAGGTGGACAATCAAATTTAAAAAATGAGCAAAACTTGAAAAAACATCTCACAAAACAGAATACTCAAATTGCCAATAAACGTATTAATTTGCTCATCTGTGAGTCATCAGGGAAATGAAAATTATAACCATAATGGGATACAATTCCACTTGTACCATATTAGGTAAAATGGAAAATACACTAAAACAATTACCAACTGTGTCAAGAAGATGATGCAATTAGAACTGTCCTATAATGCTAATGGGAGGGTCAACTGGGAAAACCCTAGAAAATTGTTGGGAAGTAGCTCTTCATGTGGAACATGAGTAAATGCATGACCCAGCAATTCCATCAAGAGGTATATACTCAACAGAAATGTTCACCTGATGCACAAGAATACTCATAGCAAGATTGACTGTAACAGCTACGAAAGATATTTGATCATATGCAGTAATGCCTTACAAGAGCCATACTTACTCATTAGCAGTATTTAAAAAACATCCACCATAAATAGAAATATGAAAAAAGTATGGGATTATTTATATAAATAAAATCTGGAATATAAATAGTAAGTGGAGGATTATCATGATGGGAGATTTATTCTTAAGATATTATATAATCATTAAAATCATACTCACAAATATTACTTAATATTAAAGATTAATGGTTTTTAAAATGTGACCTGAGAACCCCTGAAGTAAGTGCAATGGTCTTGCAGAGGTTTTGTGAGATCAAGAGTAAAATGTTTTTTTCACTCCTCTTACTCTCTCACAAGTGTACAAAGTTTGCTATGGTTTGAGAGTCTATATTTGCAACTATTTTTTTTTGAGAGATGGAGTCTCTCTCTGTCTTCCAGGCTAGAGTGAAGTGGCATGATTTTGGCTCACTGCAGCCTCAACCTCCTGGCCTTTACCAATCCTCCCACCTCAGCCTCCCAAAGTGCTGGGTTGTGAGCCACTCCTGCAGGAACTAACCTTTAAGAAACTGCTAACTATTGACTTTGGGTTATTTATACACATCACAGTTATCTAGAAAGGCAAATATAATACTCCTTCCTTTTCCAAAAATGTATCTGTGTGACACCAGTTATTTTTAGTACATATATTAACAAAAGCAATATATTGCACTACACTGAATGCAGAAGCAGACATGGAAATTCAGCTGTCTTCTTTTAAGCCAGATACTAAAGAAATTCATTAAAAACTTTAAAAGAATGACCCCCTTCTCAATAATATTTTGCTTTGACAAGCATAGGTATCAGAAGGTATATTATTTTTGTTAACATGTAATAGATTTATTATTATTCAATGACTAAATACGTATTTTAAGTTTTTCTCATTTTAAATCCTGTAATGGCAAAGTCATTGATATATCTTACATAAACCAAAGTTCTTGGTGGACTCAATAAATTTTAATACTGTGGTTACAGAGATTAGAATGATTAAGGGCTACTAACATAGGTAGCAACATTACAAAAAAAAATATGTAAAAACACAGAATATAAATTGAAGGCCTGGATTTTGCCAATGTATGGCAGGTGACCTGGGGATAGGTTGCTCCTCAATCACTCTTACCTTTGACATATGAAAAGAAACATATCTATCTTGTGTGTTTTTGTTTTAATAAAATAAAATAGAATTTGACTCTGGCATATTAAAATGCTCATTTTGTATATCTACTAATAATTAGTATACATTAGGTTAGAAAATATTTAAAATTAATTTTGCTTTGTATATAAAAACAACTTTTGTTCAAATGAGAATAGTTAGACTGGATGTGGTGGCTCATGCCTATAATCCCAGTATTTTAGGAGGCAAAGGAGGGAAGATCACCTGAGGTCAGTAGTCTGAGACCAGCCTGGGTAACAAAGCGAGACTCCATCTCTACAAAAAATTTTAAAATTAGCTGGGCATACTGGCATATCCCAGTAGTTCCAGCTACATGGGAGGCTGAGGTGGGAGGATCACTTGAGCCCAGGAGGTTGGGGCTGCAGTGAGCCATGATCATGCCACTGTACTCCAGTCTGGGCACCAGAGTGAGAACCTGTCTCAAAAAAAAAAAAAAAAAAAAGGATTAATTGAGGGGATGGGTCGATCACATTTGCCACAACTGAGCAATTACATTCTTGATATCTAATCTTAAAATAACCACTAAGAATATGCTAATCCATTTCATTTTTAGTAAAATAAATGAATATGCTATTTCCATATATTTAATGAAAATGGTAATTTATTTCATTTTTAATTGTATTGATCATCTTGATTGGGACGTCTGGAAATCCTTACTTAGAAGGAAATCCCATAGTCTCATCAGGGCTACTCTGCTGGTAAAATAAATAATCCTTGTTTATCTTCACCGCAAACTCCAGGTCAAGTGACTGCATTGAACCTTCAACATCACATTGCTAACATAAGTACTGCCAACCTACTGCAGTTATGGGAGAAATAAGGAGTCTCATACAGAATGTCGATAAAACGAGTAAAGTTAAATGCTTTGAGCAATAAATGCAACAATGCCGAAACTGAATGTCATGTTTTTTGCTCTGATTTGGGGAGAGATCTTCCGTATAATGATCTGAAGAATATGGAGAATCCTTCTCACGCTCAAGGAGGCAATGTGAGCCTCTTGCTTGTTGCAGTTGTTCTTGTTTTAAAATTTCTTCCATACTAGAGAGCTGTACCTGTTGAATGCTTAATGTTCCTTTCTTCCAGATCTATGATTCTTCTGCCGTATGTTCCCCAAATTGAAAAGAGATTTCATTTTTTTAAACAAAAATTCTTTTGACATCTTAGCTGTCATAACCTAATCTACTCAGCCAACCTTCTTTTTCAATTATCCTATGGGTGCTAAGATGTCACGTAAAAATTTTCATTTAATTTTGAAACTGCCATTGAACATACTTTATAATGAAAGTAAAAGCATTATTAAAATTGAGCTGCAGTTGTATTTGCTTTGATACACTCTGCGTAATATTTCTTGAAACAGGCTGACTCAATTGCATATTCAAAGACAGAATTTGTCCAGTTAGCAACCTGGAAGAATGACAGGTCTAAAACAAAGTAATCCTGCTTTAAAAACAAGGAGAGAAACAGAGAAAGAGACACTATGAATGTGTTGTGGGAAGGGAATCCCACTAAGCAATCCAAATATATTCTTTCCAAGTTCGTTTGTGGAGTAGAAAGTGGTTTTATCCAGAGTGTTTAATGTATTTGGTAAGAAAAGTGATGAACTTTGATTTATGACTTTTTATTAATAATTTGGTGTCTTATGTTAGTATTGTATGTACTCACAGGTTATGAAAAGTTACTTTCTTGCTTTGAATTTCACAGCAATTGTGAGGATCTCTGAACAGGAGCGATTTGTACAGGAAGAGACCGGCAGCAAATTCAGTTAAGTTGCTCTAATTGATCTACATAGTAAGGACCAGGTATGTTTTTGTCTGAGGATTGTTTCTTTCTCTTGTATCAAAACTTCTTCCTGTCTCCATAGGGAGAAAAAAAAAAAAAAAGGAAAATAAGATATTATCCACAAATTTTCCTGGAGATACAGTAACATACATTTCCTAGAATGTAGTGGACACATTATTCGTATCTACTGAAATATGCACCCTATTGGTATTGGCATAAAGAGATGTAGAATTGGTTTTATGGTTTCCCAATAAGATATTCTGTTAGATGATGAATTGTACTGGAAAATCCTGGTATTTATGTAAGTTGGGCAAAATTAGATATGTAATAGCTTTATGCTTTTAGCAATGATTTAATTTACAAACCCTCAAATAACACAAACATTTTTAAAAAACAGACAGATGTGAATGTAGATATATAGATTTTTAACTGAAACAGTGTTGTGCACACTTGTACATGGGTCCGCATACGCAGCATGTGCAGTTCTTATTCTACTTTTATAGTGTCATTGCAATAATGGTTCCTAACTGCTATTACTTTTATTAACTCATACCATACTTTGCCTCATAAGAGTTTATCAGAGCTTAACAGAAATACACATGAAACAACAAAATGTAAAATTTAAATCAGACGGATGAGGAGGGCAAGAAAGCAAAGCTAAGAAACTGTGGGGGTAAGAAAAGTGAGAAAAAGATAATGAGAAAAAAACTAAGATAAAGTCACACAACATTTATGATGTAAAATTCCCGTGACGTCTCTCTCTCCCCACTTACCTCACAAGGCTCTCTAGCGGAGGGCCAGACGTTTGGTTTCTGACTTTTAGAGACTACTACCAAGTCAAATGAAGGTCACATGACTAATCAGTGGGGTCCCTTGGCTAAAACCTAACTGGTAGCCAGAAGAAACTTAGTCACTCCTAGACGTCGGCCAAGTCCAGTGTAGCATGTGCTTTGGACATTGTTGCTCTGCCCATGAGGATGTCCATGCTCTTCCAGTGGAGTTTCTACCACTCCCTTATCCCTGGCAGGCTTGGCGCATCAATCCTGTACTAAAGGTATCTTCCCTGACCACCATCACACCTTCAAAAGTCATTTCAGGCATCTACTCCGATACACATATCTCTTCTTTAAGTTTATGTCAGTCCATGTGTCCATCAGAGGAGAACAAGAGAAAAATGAGTAAACAATAGAAACAGTATTAGCAACAACGATGAAACAAGCATCTGGACAGTGCTTTCTGTTTCTGAGCTCGCAGTCATTAATTTTTCTGTTACTCTTTTTATATCAAGCAGCTGAGAGAATGTTAGGATTTAGAGTTTATTTTCCATCTGTTATCGTGGCTCAGCCCGTCATGTGCAAGAGCTTAACTGGAGCTGCTCGAGATACCTGGGTCTCACGGTTGTCTAACGGGAGGAGAGGAGAGGAGGGGGATCCCAATAAGAATGAGTTGCCCCCTCTTTTACTCTCCTCCAGTCACCCAGTACCACGACTAAGTGAAATACTCTATTTTACCAATAAGGGATATTTCTTTCTTTCCACATGAACGATGTTACTCAACAACCATCACCAAAAACAAAACAAAACAAAACCAACCAACCAACCAACCAAACAAAAATACCCACACCATTTTAATTTTACTAACCTGGAATTACCTGAGATAACCATGGTAACAAGTACTGAAGTAACATAAATTGCTTATATAACCATAGAAACGGTACTACAAAATGGGAATTACCTGTAATTTATCTCAGTTTCTTACCATGACAATAACATAATGTGCACTTTTCACAAAACACATATTTTAGCTACAGTAGCAATCAAGAAGTTATTCAAAACTCATTTAAGCCTTTCCAAGAGGTATCAGTTGTTATTTAGTTGCTATGGTTCTTTCTTATTAGTAATTTTCTAGGTAAATGGCACATAAAATGAATTAAAATATAAGACTTAATGCAAACTACAAGCAACAAATTAAAATGAGAACAAACGTTTTGTGAAGGAAAACCAGATGCTTCTGGAAGATACTTACACAAAGAATGTTCTGATCAGCCAAAGATGGAACAATTGTCTGTGTCAACTCTGTTTAGTTTCAGGTTTCTTTCTCTTTGAACAATATTTGATATTTCTATTTTTCTATATGTATTTATAAATATACAATGGTGCCATGTCTGTTTTGTTTTTTTATTTTTATTTTTTTATTTTTTATTTTTTACCAGAGTTGAAAGAAACTTTATTTTTTGTCTCTGATGTATGTCTTCTTCTTTTTTTTTTTTTTAAATTATACTTTAACTTCTAGGGTACATGTGCATAACGTGCAGGTTTGTTACATATGTATACTTGTGCCATGTTGGTGTGCTGCACCCATCAACTTGTCGGCATCCATCAACTCATCATTTACATCGAAGGATTATAAATCATGCTGCTATAAAGACACATGCACACGTATGTTTATTGTGGCACTATTCACAATAGCAATGACTTGGAATGAACCCGAATGTCCATCAGTGACAGACTGGATTAAGAAAATGTGGCACATATACACCATGGAATACTATGCAGCCATAAAAAAGGATGAGTTTGTGTCCTTTGTAGGGACATGGATGCAGCTGGAAACCATCATTCTCAGCAAACTATGGCAAGAACAGAAAACCAAACACCGCATGTTCTCACTCATAGGTGGGAACTGAACGATGAGATCACTTGGACTCGGGAAGGGGAACATCACACATGGGGGCCTATTATGGGGAGGGGGGAGGAGGGAGGGATTGCCATGTCTGTTTTATATACCCCACCAAGTCAAAACTGGCCCATCAGATCCCTACCTACATATACCAGCAGGGTGCAGGAGGCGGGAGTCAGGCCTCGGTTTCTTCCTACTCAGTTCCCACCACACACAGGCCAGGGGATCCAGGCAAGCTGCTCAATTTCTCTAACTCCATTGGGTCAGAGAGTCCCACGTTGGGCCCATGAAATAACTGACACCACCTGAGGCCTCAGGCTGAAAGACATACTCAGAGGGGCGGGGATATAAGTTCCCCGGTCACTTCACGGACTTCACCAATATCCTCCTATTTACTTCGACCTTGTAGCCTCTCTGGTGATCTAGAATCGAGTTCTAGCGTACATTAAGCCCCACAACCTTGCATTTGATTTCATTAATAACGAAATTCGTTCACCTAGTGCTCATGGATAGTATTTTAAACAGTTTTATTAAGATATAATTCACATACCATAAAATTAACTTATCAAAAGTGTAGAATTTCGTGTTTTTAGTATACCCACTGAGTTGTGCTGCTCAATTCTATATTTTTTAATTATATACATTTTTAATTCTATACATTTTTAATAAATTTAATTATATACATTTTAATTCTATACATTTTTACAGCCCCCAAAGAAACCCCTTATCCATCAGTACTCAGTTCCTATTCTCACTCTCCCACCCACATCTACTAATCTACTTTCTGAATTTATATGTACCTATTCATCCTTATTCTACTGCTGAAGCAAATGTGGTAAAATATCTGCATTTGGGAAATTCAAATAAATGACAGATGGAAGTTCTTCAAAAAATTGTTGCAACTTTACTACAAGTTTTACATTGTTTCAACAATGTAATAGGTGCAAAAGCCTATTTTGCACCCTCTCATGGTCTTTTCTTATTTTATGTGTTTTAATTTCCAGTCATCTCTTATTCAACAGTGGTTATTTTGAAATATGTATATTATATATCTACATAATTATGTTCTTATACACAGGACATGCAGTCCTTAATAGGTGCTGTAGATCAAATATGGTCACAATTTTCTGCATAACCCCCTTTAAGAGATACAGTCTACATCACTGACCATTAGATCTGTTCCCTGTGATTTGCTTTCACCAACAGAACCTGGCAGAAGTGACACTGGGGAAGTGTCAGAGCCTGGGTCTCAGGAGCTTGCAGCTTCTGCCTTCAGTTTCTTAGATTGTCCTGCTGCCAAATACAGAAGCCTGGGCCAGCCTAGTGAATAAATGGAGAAGGGTGCAGGGAGAGAAAGGGGTAAGAGAGTGGTAGGAGAGAAAAGGGGTAAGAGAGTGGTGAGAGAAAAGAGAAGAAGGTTCCAGCACCCCACCAGCTCCCACCATGAGTATGTGAGGACACATCAGAATTCCATCCAGGTCTGAATCGCTGACTGATGCCGTCATATACGTGAGCCAAGCAAGATCAGCAGAAACATTATGGTTGTTTTGAGCCACTAAAATTTAGGGTGCTTTTTGTTCTGTTTTGTTTTACCAAAGCAGTAGGTTTGGAAACTCAACCATTCTTTACTTTCATTATTAGTTGTCTGCTTATGTACGGATACACTGATCCCTCAGCTAGTCTCTTGTCTATTCTGTCTTCTGTGAACGTTTTTACCCTTCCCAATCCTGGTGCACTACTGACAACATTGTATTTGGTCTTCTTTTTCAAGCCCTCTTCTGGACATCTCTCAAATGAAGAAAGCATGTCTTAGACTGCTTTTGAGACAAACAAAAAACGTCAGGGAAAAGCAATTTTATCTTCAATGAATGCTGATATATCAAAACTGCAGGACAGTAGGCCAGCAGGGCCAATGGGACCATGACTCCAGCTGAGTGGTTTCCCACTGTTCAGTTGCTGCTCAGGGAAAAATGTTTCTGGCAACACATTACATATTTTTTACATATTTAGCTTTGAAATCTAAAATATGTAAATGCATATTTACATATAATAACTACATATTACATATGTAAATTCTTACATATTTAGCTTTGAAATCCACTGACCCTCAGCATCAAAACAGGTCCTGGCCCATCGTAAGTAGTCCACAAATATTTGTTAACATAATCAATAAATGACCTCACAGTACTAACTACCTCTTTGAATGGCAAGATATTAATCCACAGGGTTGAGCCCTTGAAATCTGAAATAGTCTTTGTCTCACTAAAGAGCCTGGATTTTGAGAGCTGGCCCCTTTTGGCTGGTTTTCTGATTTGAATTACTACACACACACACACACACACACACACACACACACACACAAACGTCAAATGGTCAAAATTAAGAAGACTTTTGGGATTCAGGAATTCCCCACTATCTTTACTACTTCTTGGGTTCATTTCTTTACCAAAACATGATGTATTTAATTCGGTCTTTTAACAGCATGTCCAATTATGCCACATTATGGCAAACCTGTAAATGCAGAGAGCAACATAACAGTTTTAAACTTTTGTTTCTACATGGTTGAAAATTTTATCTGTAGCAAAAATAATAACAAATGCAACAAAAGGATGGAGTTAGTGTTGCACACTGTTTATGGAATATCTGCAGAGACAGTAGATAGAGGGCAATTATAAAAATAATTGGAGCAGAGGCACTGGTTCTCCACTCAACCATTCTTTACTATTATTATGGTATCTGTATGCATAGTACCTCTGCCTGCTAACAGACCACAACCAATCCATTCTGTGTAATAAAACAGAATTGTCTGGAGCTTTATTTTATGAACCAATAATTTGAGTCTTACATTTCCCTTTTTCTGCTTATCAGGCTAAGTATTACAGATATTTTTCCATTGATTAAGGAGGGAAAAAAAAAAACAAACAGAAAATAAATCCTTCTAACTGGCTCTTTCTAGTGGTCCCCCTGCTGCTGTTCCACAGTGGTGGGTTGGACTTGCCAGCTGCCACACTGAAACCTCTGACCACCTGTGGGGATCAGGAAGCCTTTTGAGTCACTGCAATTTTTCAGGAATAATTCTACATGAAGATGGAGACCAAGGGAGGCTTTTTGCTGCATATATTTAATACTTAGTCTTTCCTTTCTGTTATAAACAACAGTAAGAAACAGCTTCTACTAGAAGTGAAGAAGAATTCTTTTTTAAGTAGTCATTAGATCAGTGCCCACAATACACACCCTAAATACTGAGGACTTTTCTTTTTCATAATTATAAGGCTAAAACCGAAATACAATCAATATAAGTATTAAGTACATTATTTTTTAAAATCTAATTTCCATGCTTAGAATGGCACCAAGGAAATAAAGGGCCCTTAACAAATATTTATTTATTAAATACATGCAGATAATTCAGTAACTATTTTAAAGAGTAAGCATTTAAGAGAAAATGCTGAGTAACTATGATGGTCCCACAAATGACTGGCTAATCAATCACAGCTGTATTGAGTCATTAACTGACACGTTTTAGATAATTTCCAAAGGCACCAAAACCCAATGTCTTAGGCCCAAGAGTTTTGTTTGTTTCTTTGAAATCAAGCCTTCTTGTTTGCCAGTCTTTACATCATGAGCTTGCATTTCTTGTGAGTTTTTGTTTGCTACAATATTTCTGTGAGTGTTTAGTTTGTATCATGACTACATTTACTGCACACAGCTGAAATACAACACTCAATGGAAGGCTTGACAGCAGAATGGAGGGGTGCATGCTGGCTGTTTTCTTAGTCTGTTGGCTGCCATAACAAACTACCACAGACTGGATGGCTTACACAGAAACTTATTCCTCACAGTTCTAGAGGTTGGGAGGCCCACAATCCAAGTTCCAGCTGATCCGTGTCCAGCCAGGGTTCTCTTTTGGGCTTGTAGATGGCCACCCGCTTGCTGCGTCCTCACACAGTATTTCTTTGGAGCACTTGCAGTAAGAGAGAGCGAACTCTCTGATGTCTCATCTTATAAGGAAACTAATTCTACCTGATAATGACCCCACTCTTATGGACTCATTTAATCTTAATTACTTCCTTAGATGCCCCAGCTGTAAAGACAGCCACACTGGAGGATAGGGCTTCAGCATATGAATTTGGGAGGACACAAATATTCAGTCCATAACATTCTACCTCTGACCTCCTGAAATTCATGTTCTTCTTGTGTGCAAATATCATCCTGACAGCCCTGAATGTTTTAACTTATTCCAGCATCAACCCTGAAGTCTACATTCCAAAGTATCATCTAAACTCATCTAAATCAGATATGGGTGAGACTCAAGGTATGATTCATGATGAGGTAGAACGCCTCTTGAATTAGTCCTTTTTCACACTGCTGATAAAGACATACCCAAGAGTGGATTTATAAAGAAAAAGAGGTTTGATGGACTCAAGTTCTGTGGGGCTGGGGAGGCCTCACAATCATGGTGAAAGGCGAAAAATATGTCTTACATGATGGCAGACAATGGAGAAAATGAGAACCAAGCAAAAGGGCTTTCCTCTTATAAAACTATCAGATCTCATGAGACTTACTACCATGAAAACAATATGGAGAAAACTGCCCCCATGTTTCAGTGATCTCCCATGGGGTCCCACCCACAACATGTGGGAATTATCAGAGCTATAATTCAAGATGAGATTTGGGTGGGGACACAGCCAAACCATATCACCTCTCTACCTGTGAACATGTGAAAACAGACAAGTGTGTGCTTCCAAAATATAATGGCTAGACAGGCACAGCATGGACTTTCCTTCCAAAGGAAGAAACAGCAAAGAAGAAAGAGGTGATGGATTCTATGCAAACCAAAAACCTAGCAGGCAAATTCCAGTGGATCTAAAGACAAGAATACACTTTGGATCAATGCTTCTTCTTCCAGGCCCACTGAGATGGCAGCATCACTCCCATAGTTCTGCAGGGAAGACCTGCTCCTTCAGCTGTGGTGGCCCTGCCTTTGAGACTTGCCAGGTGGTTCTGCCTATAAGGACTTGGGTGACAACAGCCAAGCCCATTGAAACAGAAGTAGTAGCTCCATCTTTGAAACTGAGGAGGAAGCCCTACCTCTAACTCTGAATCCCCTTCAGGGATATTCTTTTCTTTTTCTTAAAGGATGAAGCACGTTCACAGCTCAATAGCTTTATGGTCCCCTTCTGTAGATTCCAGAAGTCCAATAGCCTTCTTCCATTGTGTCACACTTTCTTAGGTTCCTTTACTTCAAACCGGCAGTGTCTCTGCAGGTATAATCCCATTTCTATTTCTGGCTTCTGCTGAAGTGGTTGATTACATTTGTGGTTTACAGAAACATGAATCTTATCAAGTAGTTGTTCATCTACACCCATAGTGTTCTCTTTGGAACATGTTTTCTCCTTTTTTGCAATACGGATAGTCTAGGAATTTTCTAAATCGCCAAGTTCTGGTTCCTTTTTGCTGAATACTTTCTTCAATTTATCTCTCTCCTCTCATATCTTACTCCTAATGTAAGGAAAACTTAATATGCTTCAATATTTTTCTTAGAAATCTCCTCAGCTAAATATCCAATTTCATCACTCTCAAAGTCCACCTTCCACTAAATGTCAGTACACAGTTTAGCCAAGGTGCTTGCCACTTTATAAAAAGGATCACCCTTACTTCAATTTCCAATAACCTGTTCCTCATTTCCACCTGAGACAACACTAGAATGACCATTCCCATCCATATTTCCACCAACAATCTGTTTATGATGATATATGCATTCTCAAGAAGATGAAGACTTTCTCTTCAGGTCTTCTGTTTTCTTGCTGTCCTCCCCAGAGTCACCTTTAATGTACACATTTCCACCAATAGTGCCTTCATGGCAATCTAGGCTTTTTCTGGTATGTACCCCAAAACTCCTCTAGCCTTTACACATTACCCAGTTCTAAAGCTGCCTCCTCATTTTCAGGTATTTGTTACAAAAGCACCGAGCTTTTTAGTATTAAAATCTATCTGTTCAGGCTGCCACCACAAAATACCACAGACTGGGTTGCTTAAACAATAGAAATATATTTCTCACAGTTCTGAAGAGTGAGTAGTCCAAGATCAATCTTCTGGCCAATGTGATTTCTGGTGAGGGCTCACTTCCTGGCTGGCAGACAGCTGCTTTCTCACTGTGTCCTCCCATGACTTTTCTTTGGTATGTGTATAAATATAAAGAGAGAAGCAGGGTCAGGAGAGAGAGAGAGAGAGAGAGAGAGAGAGATGCCTGCACAAGCACAAGCTCTCTGACAAGGATACAAATTCTATCAGATCAGAATTCCACCCTTATGATCTCATTTAACCTTAGTTACTTCCTTAAAGGACCCATCTCAAAATACAGCCACACTGGGCTTAAGGCTCTAACATATGAAATTTTGTGGGACACAAAAATTCAAGCTTTAACAATGGGAAAATTGAAGATAGGACATTAGAACTTACCCATTCTGAGCAACAGAGAGAAAATAGACTGAAAATAAACAAGAGAATATCAGAGACTGATAGAATTTTAACAAAATATACATTTATGTCATCAAAATCCCAGCAGAGAAGAGAAAGTAGTTGGAACTAAAATAGTACTTTGAAAAGTAATGGCTGGAAGCTTCTCAAATGTAGTGAAAGACATAAAACCACAGATTCAAGGGGCTGAGTGAAACAGAAAAAAGGTAAAACCAAAGAAATTCATACTAAGACTCATCATAGCCAAACAAATGGAAACAAAGGAAAATGAAAAAAATATTAAAATTAGTGAGAGAGCAATGACACCTTAATCATAGGGAAAGGACTAAAAAAATGACAGTGTATTTCTTACCAGGAACAATAAACGCCAAAAGAAAGTGGCACATTTTTTCACAGGCTGAAAGAAAACAACTGTCAACTCAACAATTTCATATCCAGTGAAAGTATCCTTCAGGGATGAAGAGGGAATCGAGACATTATCAGTTCAAAAAAAAAAAGAGATTATTTATTTTCAGAATACTTAACATGAAAGAATGGCTCCAGGAAAAAGAAAAAAATTATACCGTATTAAAATATAGAGATATATATTACACAATGATAAAAGTGTCAATCCACCGAGAAAGATATAAAAATCCTGAACATGTATTCTCCAGAAAACAGAGCTGCAAAATATTTAAAGTGAAAACTGATTGAACTGAAAGAAAAAAAAATAGACAACTTCACAATCAAATACCTACTTATGATAAAACCTCTCAAGAAATAGTCAAGAATGGACTTTTTCCACTTGACAAAAAATATTTACAAAAAACCTACGCGTATTATGATACTTAATTAGGAAACACTGAATGATTTTCTCCTAAGAGCTGTATCAAGGCCCAGATATCTGCTCTCACTACTCTCACTCAACATATACAGTAAGGTCCAGCCAGTGCAATTAAACAAGAAAATATATAAATAAAGTGTATACAAATCTAAAGGAAAGAAATAAAACTACCCCATTTGTAGACTGCATGATTATAGATGTAGAGTAATCTCCAAATGCCCATAAAAAAATTACTAGAACTAATTTAGAGCTGACCAATGCCATAGAATATAAGATAAATGTACAAAATTCAACCGTATTTTAATATACTAGCAATAAGCACGTGCACACTGAAGTTAAAAACACAATACCATTTATGATCTTTACAAAAACTTGAAATGACCCAGATATCCCTCAGTGGGTGAACAGTTAAACGTTGATATATCCATACTATGGAATACTACTCAGCAATAAAAAGGATAAACTATTAATTTATACAGCATGGATGAATCTCTTGAGAACTATGCTGAGTGAGAAAACAAATCCCAAGTGTTCATATGTTGTATAATTCCATTTACATAACATTCTTCAAATGACAGAATTATATAAACAGAAAAGATTAGTGACTGCCAATGTTAAGGAGGGGATATGAGGGGCAGAAGAAGAAAAAAAGCAATATGAGAGATTTTGTGATGATAAAAATTGTATCTGTCAGGGTTCTCTGGAGGGATAGAACTCATAGGATATATGTATATATATGAAAGAGAGTCTATCAAGGAGAATTGACTCACATGATCATAAGGTGAAGTCCTATGATAGACAATCTCTGCAAACTGAGGAGGTAGGAAGCCAGCAGTGGCTCAGTCTGAGTCCCAAAACCTCAAAAGTAGGGAAGCCAACAGTGGGGCCTTGAGTCTGTGGCTGAAGGCTGGAGAGTCCCTGTTAAACCACTGGTGTAAGTCCAGGAGTCCAAATACTGAAGAACTTAGAGTCTGATGTTTGAGGGCAGGAAGCATCCAGCATGGGGGAAAGATGAAGGTCAGAAGACTCAGAAGGTCAGCTAATTCCACTTTCTTCTGCCTGCTTTTTCTAGCTGCTTTGGCAACCAATTGGATTGTGCCCACCCAGATTGAGGGTGGGTCTGCCTCTCCCAGTCTACTGACCCAAATGTTAATCTTCTCTGGCAACACCCTCACAGACACACCCAGAAACAATACTTCGCATCCTTCAATCTAATCAAGTTGACACTTAATATTAACTATCACAGAAATGTGCCATGTTGTGACTCTACTAGTGTCGATATCCTGGTTGTAATATCGTCCAATTATAACAAGATGTTACCATTGGAAGAAACTAGATAAATGGGTGTATGAGATCTCTCTGTATTACTTGGTACAACTAAATATAAATCTATAATTATATCTAAATAAAAATCTAATTAAGAATAAACATATATCATCCTTGCACTTCTGAATGAGATGGAGTACACGGATATATCCTCCCACTACAAACAACCTCCAGCAGACAAAATATGTGAGACCATGATTAGCAAGGCAACAGGTATCAGACAAGTGGACTGTGATCCATAAAAGGAGAAAAATAAAGTGAATCATATGACTGTCCCATTTCACTGAATTGAGAGGGTTTGTAAGCCATATGGATGGGAACAGTAGACAGGAAGGGCTTCTGAAGACTCCCTGAGTTGAGAAGACCGAGATGAGAGTGTTGGAAGGAGAAGGTACTTGAGTTCACAGGTTGGGGTAACACAGAAGAGGAAGCTGCACAGCATCCTTCCCAGGGTCCCCAGGGAGTATTCAGTGGAGTCCCTTATCACCACCCATATGCAAAGAAACTCCCCAGGGCCAGAGACAGAGCCACCCTGAAGGATCAGTAGTAACAGTGCTGAGAATAGTCTCTTTCCATAGGTAGACGGGAAAAGCTCCATATCACAAGCAGCCTGTAGACTGCGCTGAAGTATCTGGCCACAGGGTACGGAATAATTTGCATTAAACTGAGCAATGCCCTGAAAAAAAAAAGTAAATAAAAATTTTAAAAATTCAAGCTGTTTCCAAGTAACTGAAGTGCATTCCAGAATAAAGTTCAAGGATATTTATAGGTGTTAAAAAAAATCAAGCACACAAGTTAAAATTTACAAACCTGGGCATCCAGTAAAAAATTACCAGGCATGTAAAGAAACAGGAAAATGGCTCATAATGAGGACTAAATTATTCCATCCATCCATCCATCCATCCATCCATCCAACCATCCTTCAAAATTGACCCAGCCCTGACACAAATGTGAGAATTGGCAGAAAATTGCATTAAAACAGTTATTATAACTGTATTTCCATATTTCAAAAAGTCAAGTGAAGACAGGGAAGACATAAAAAAGACCCCAATCAAACTTCTAGGGATGAAAACTACAGTATAGGACCTGTAAAATTTCTTGGACAGAATAAAAGTGAATTAGACCTTGCAGAAAGAGAAATTAGTGAGTGTGAAGACTTGGAAATAGAAATGATCCAGAATGAAACACAGTACGAAAAATGAATTTTTTAAAATCAGCAAAGCAGGAGTGAGCTGTGGGACAACTTTGAACAACCCTAAAATGAGTAACTGGAGTCCCTGAAGAGTAAGGAGGCACTAGAAAAAACATTTGAAGAAATAATGGCTAGAATGTTTCCAAATTTAATGAAAATTACACTCGTACTTCCAAGAGTCTAAAATCCCGCTAAGCATTAGAAACATAAAGGAAACACCACCAAGGAATATCACAATCAAATCTCTCAAAAGCAGTGACAAAGAGAAAATCATGAAAGCAGAAAGATCAATTTGACATCACATCATCCATTGATGTATCTGTTCGCTATCTGACCCTGGCTCTAGCAAGTAAGTGTGTAAGTCACCTATTTCTGCATATCAAACTACTACCAAAGTCTTTAACCTTAGATAGCAAACATGTATCCCCTCAATGTTATTGTGGGGCGTGGGGCAGGGATCTGGGAGCAGTTTAGCCAGGTGCCCCTAGCTGGGGGTCTCCATCAGATTGTAGTAAAGTTATTGGCCAAGGGCAGACAGCTACCTCGGGCTCACCCAGCGTGTCCTGCCCCAAGTCCACTCATTGGCTGTTGGTTCTTGATGGTCCTTGGGCGTATTGGTTTCTCCCACTGTGGGCCTCTCTCAGGCAGCTCACAATATGACAGGTCTTCTTGCAGAGCAAATGGGACAGAGCGAAGAGAGGGCACCCAAGAAAGAAGCGACAGTCTCCTAGTAACCTAATCTGGAAAATGACATTCCAGAATTCTTGTCAAATTCTGTTAGAAAACAGTCATTAGGTCCATTCCATGTGCACAAAAGGAGGAGGAGACTACACAAGGGCGTGAATGCCACCTGGCAGGAATTACTGGGACCATGGTAGTGGTGTGTATCATAGCAAGGTCCCTGGGCTCCAGCACCCTTGTTTACCATGGTATTCCCAGATCCTCCATGGTGGCCAGCATCAAGTAGACATTTAAGTATTGGTATGTGTGAAAAATACAAATGAATTGTCTGCTAGCCTGGAAATGCATAGTACAATGATCTGAACCAAAACAACAACTTTGATGTTATGATCCAGTGCCATCTGCATTACTAATCAATAACCTGGGACAATTGGTGGTACACATTTCTATAGTACCCTTTATTTTCAGAAAGCAAGGGTTTAACTCCCCCTGAGGTACTGAGCAGATGTGCCAAATTCTAATTTCACTTTTTAAACAAAATAGATTTTTTTCATTAAATCATTAGATCATGGCTTGTGTTTTTATGAAGCAAGAAACAACAAGGAAATTCTTTTCATAGCCATAGAATGGGAGATTTAACTTTGATAATTCCTTCAGCATTTCATAAACTGCTTGTATTTATGTAGTAATGAAAAAATACAAATCCACACATATTTCACTGCAGGAGAAATAAATGAAGCCCAGTCTGGGGAGACTTATATTTCATCATGAAATGTGCAACATTTGGCTGCAGTGAATTCGCCATTTGTCTCACTAATGTAAACCCTCAAGGGTGCTGAGGGCCCCCGCAGACAAATCCTCAGGGCTGTGTCTGTGCCCTCCAGGGACTTGGGCATGAGTTAACCATAGAGATGAGAAGTTCCGAGGATTCTGATTCTAGATCATGTCTCTGTCAGGGAAGTCCTAACTTACACAATTCTCTTTACCCTAAAATGCCCCCATAAAGACATACATCAGAAACACTGCACATTTTCAGCCATAGGACACCAAATAAGAGACACTGACGTTCCGTTGTCTTGTGATTTATCTTCAGGTCTGTTGGAGGCATTGTGGACTCAGTCACCTTTCCTGGATCCGGAGGTTCCTGTGTTCTTAGTATGTTTTCTGTACCTGTCTCCAGGTTTCCTTGAATTAGGCGTCACTGCCTAAAACAACAGGAGAAAAAAAGTCAGTATCAGAATATTCAGATGTGCAAACAAACCCTCATGGGAGATCATTTTTATCATATATATGGCCATTTTTAATTACAATTATGGCCATTTTTGTTAACTCGGTCCACATGTTATTATTGCACACTATTCATCAGAGCAGGTCAGTCCTGCGTGGAGGTTATTAGTATTTGATTGCCTGAAAAGGCAGCAGAGGCACTAGTCTTTTCAGCTGTGCATGACTCATGCTAGTTTACTATTCTAGCCTTGTAGGCCTTTTAAAAACTCACATCCCCACTAGATAGCATAGTATTTTCAGATCAATTTAACCAGATTTATTTTCTGACCTCATCACTCAGCTGGTGCAGGGAGATGGTTACCAGCAGTATTAAATCTCACTTTATCTGTAATCTTATATTTTATAAGGAATTTTACATTTTTCATGTTTTCCTTACTTTTCAAAATGATGCCATTATTTAAAATATAATTATATGTAAAATATAGTAAGAGTAGGCTGGGTGCAGTGGCTCACACCTGTAATCCCAGCACTTTGGGAGGCCCAGTGGGAGGATCCCTTGAGGCCAGGAGTTTGAGAACAGCCTGGATAACACAGTGAGACCTTGTCTCTAGAAAAACAATAAAAAAGAAAAAAGAAAAGAAAATTATCTGGGTGTGTTGGCATACCTGTAGTCTCAGCTATTCTGGAGGCTGAAGATCACTTGAGCCTAGGAGATTGAGGCTGCAGTGAGCCGTGATGATACCACTGCACTCAGCCTGGATGAGAGAGCAAGACCTTGTCCTCCCCGCCCCCCCAAAAAAAGTAAGAGTAGCGCTATTTAAGAAAGTCATTTAAGGATGCTAAATACAATGACATATAAATGAGAAGCTGAGTTTACTTTCTTAGTTAATGTTGACATCCTAGAAATAAAAGGCTATCTTTAGAGCCCATCATAAAAAATACTAAAATTCTAATACATTTTATAGTTATGTTAAAAAATAAAAACAAGACAATAAAAACAGAAGTATAGGAGAATATACAGGTGGATTGTCCTTATCTAAAACGCTTGGCGTATTAGTCAGCATTCTCTAGAGAGACAGGACTAACAGCATAGATGTATATATGAAGGGGAGTTTATTAGGAGAATTGACTTACACGATCACAAGGTGAAGTCCCACAATGGGCCATCTACAAGTTGAGGAGCGAGGAAGCCAGTCTGAGTCCCCAAACCTCAAAAGTAGGGAAGGTGACAGTGCAGTCTTCAGTCTGTGGTTAAAGGCCTGAAAGCCCCTGGCAAATAACTGGTGTAAGTCCAAGAGTCCACAAGCTGAAGAACTTGGACTCTGATATTCCAGGGCAGGAAGCATTGAACATGGGAGAAAGGTAAAAGCCAGAAGACTCAGCAAATCAAGTCCTTCCAACTTCTGCCTGCTTTATTCTAGCCATGTCAGCAGCTGATTAGATGGTGCTCACCCAAATTCAGGGTGGGTCTGTCTCTCCCAGCCCACTGACTCAAATGTTAATCTCCTTTGGCAACACCCTCACAGACACACCCAGGATCTATACTTCGAATCCTTTGATCCAATCGAGTTGGCACTCAATATTAACTGTAACAGTTGGGATCAGAACGGTTTCAGATTTTGGATATATTTTAAATTTTGAGATATTTGCATATAAGTAAAGTATCTTAAGGAGGGGGCCCAAGTCTAAATATGAAATTCATTTATATTTTATATACACCTTATAAATGTAGCCTGAAAGTAATTTTATACAATATTTTAAATAATTCTGTGCATGAAATAAAGTATTGACTGTGATTTGACTGCATCAGATCACATGAGGGTGAAGTGTGGAATTTTCCACGTGTAATGTCATGTTGAAGCTCAAAAAGTTTTAAATTTTTGAGTATTTTGGATTTTGGACTCTCAGGTTAAGAATGCTCAACCTACATATCTGATCTTGAAATCAAAGTCATTTTTCAAACCCAAATCAATACAAAATACAAAGAAAAAAATAAATATAAATTTGAATTTAAACATGTTAAAATAGTCACAAAGCTAACTTTAACAATTGTAAATGAAGGAAATAATTGCAACAAATATATAAGAAGAAGAAATAAACTACTGTAGAAAGAGCCCATGTAAGTAGATAAGAAAAAAAATGCTAAAATTCAGTAGGAATTTAATTAAAACCTGACTATTAGAAAAGAAGAATTACAGATGATTTAAAAAACTATTAAAATTGTTCCACTTAATAACCAAACAAAGCAAAATTAAAAGAAAAATGCGATTTTTCAGTTTAAGAGATTAGTAATTTTTTTTTCAATGGTAATATGCAATTCTGGAAAGAATGGAATAAAATGAGCTCTCTGACATACTTATTGAAAAATCAGCCATTTTGAGAGATGGCAATGTAACCCTTTCTTTCTCTCTCTTAAAATGTTTGTTACTTCTTGGAAAGTATTTGTATTAGTCTATTTTCACACTGCTAGAAAGGACTGCCCGAGACTGGATAAGTTATAAAGGAAAGAAGATTAACACTAAAACTGACCCTTGTCTTGTTCAGGACTGAAACTGCCTTTGTAAGACTAATGAAAGGCCACAGATTAGGATTATGGGAGAGGCCTGAACTCTGCTAAAACATAGGTGTCATTAGTCAGCTGTGGTTCCAGAGTTCACAAGATTTTTAACTTCCCTTCATTATTCCTATAGATAACATCACTATTGTCAAAATTTAAAATTGGTCTTTGAGATGGTTTTCAGATTTTTGCATTCTGGTGACCAACTGACTCCACCAAGGTCCATGAATCATGACTCAACTGGTCCCATAGCCCCCAGCCAGAGGCCGACTCAGCAACCAGGAACATTTTCCACACATCTATGATTTCATCCGTAACCAACCAGCAGCATCAATTCTCTAGCCCCCTTCCCACCACCCTTTGCTGACTCCTTTTTCGGACTCAGCCCACCTGCACCCAGGTGAAAAAAACAGCCATGTTGCTCACACAAAGTCTGGTTGGTTGTCTCTTCACACGGACAGGTGAGACATTTGGTGCTGAAGACCCGGGTCAGCGGGACTCCTTTGGAAGACCAGTCCCCTGTCCTCACCCTCACTCCGTGAAGAGATCCACTTAGGACCTCGGGTCCTCAGACCAACCAGCCCAAGGAATATCTCACCAATTTTAAATCGAGTAAGTGGCTTCTCTTTACTCTCTTCTCCAACCTCTCTCACTATCGCTCAACCTCTTTCTCCTTTCAATCTTCACGCCACCCTTCAATCTCACCTTTCTCTTAATTTCAATTCCTTTCATTTTCTGGTAGAGACAAAGGAGACACACTTTATCTGTGCACCCAAAACTCCAGCACCGGTCACAGACTCGGGAAGGCAGCCTTCCCTCGGTGTTTAATCATCATGGGGACGCCTCTCTGATTATTCACCCACGTTCCATTGGTGTCTGATCTCCGTGGGGATGCCTGCCTTGGTCATTCCCTTGGTGGCAAGTCAATTGCGGGGATGCCTGCTTTGACTGCTCCCCACCCCTGTTCTCCGTGTACCTACCCTTCTCTTTAAACTTGCCTCCTTCACTATGGGCAATCTTCCACCCTCCGTTCCTCCTTCTTCTCCCTTAGCCTGTGTTCTCCAGAACTTAAAACCTCTTCAACTCTTGCCTGACCTAAAATCTAAGTGTCTTACTTTCTTCTGCAACACCGCTTGGCCCCAGTACAAGCTGGACAGTGGTTCCAAGTGGCCAGAAAATGGCACTTTCAATTTGTCTGTCTAAAAGAGCTAGACAATTTTTGTCAAAACATGGGCAAATGGTCTGAGGTGCCTGATGTCCACGCATTACTTTACACATTGGTCCCTCCCTAGTCTCTGCTCCCAATGAGACTTGTCCCAAATCTTTCTTCTTTCCCTCCCACCTGTCCCTTCAGTCCCAACCCCAAGCGTCTCTGAGTCTTTTGAATCTTCCTTTTCTATGGATCCGTCTGACCTCTCCCCTTCTCCCCAGGCGGCTCCTCACCAGGCCGAGCTAGGTCCCAATTTTTCCTCAGTCTCTGCTCTCCCACCCTTTAATCCTTCTATCACCTCCCCTCCCTGCACCTGCTCTGGCTTACAGTTTCGTTCGGCGACTAGCCCTCCCCTACCTG
Organism: Mandrillus leucophaeus; assembly: GCF_000951045.1. Classification (NCBI taxonomy): domain Eukaryota; kingdom Metazoa; phylum Chordata; class Mammalia; order Primates; family Cercopithecidae; genus Mandrillus; species Mandrillus leucophaeus. The sequence continues at coordinate 7,235,918 of NW_012106474.1, forward strand.
TGCAACAATTTCCTCTTAGAGAGGTGGCTGGAGCTAAAGGCATAGTCAAGGCTAATGCTCCTTTTTTCTTTATTCTACCTCTCCCAAATCAGCTAGTAGTTAGGCTCTTTTTCATCAAATATAAAAACCCAGCCCAGTTCATGGCCCGTTTGGCAACAACCCTGAGACGCTTTACCACCCTGGACCCAGAGGGGACACAAGGCTGTTTTATTCTCTATGCATTTTATTACCCAATCCCGTCCCGGCGTTAGAAAAAGCTCCAAAATTAGATTCTGGCCCTCAAACCCCACAACAGGACTCAATTAACCTCGCCTTCAAGGTGTACAATAATAAAGTAGAGGCAATGTATTTCTGAGTTGCAATTACTTGCCTCCACTGTAAGAGAAACCCCAGCCACATCTCCAGTGCACAAGAACTTCAAAATGCCTGAACTGCAGCTGCCAGGGGTTCCTTCAGGACTTCCTCCCCCAGGATCTTGCTTCAGGTGCTGGAAATCTGGCCATTGGGCTGAGGAATGCCCACAGCCCGGGATTCCTCCTAAGCCATGTCCCATGTGTGTGGTACCCCACTGGAAATGGGACTGTCCAATTGGCCCAAGGCTCTGACTGATTTCTTCCCAGATGTTCTCAGCTTTATTGGCTGAAGATTGATGCTGCTCAATCGCCTCGGAAGCCCCGTAAACATTCACGGACACCGAGCTTTGGGTAACTCTTATAGTGGAGGGTAAGTCCCACCCCTTCTTAATCAATATGGAGGCTACCCACTCCACATTACCTTCTTTTCAAGGGCCTTTTCCCTTGCCTTCATAACTGTTGTGGGTATTGACGGCCAGACTTCTAAACCTCTTAAAACTCCCCAACTCTGGTGCCAACTTGGACAACATTCTTTTATGCACTCCTTTTTAGTTATCCCCACCTGCCCAGCTCCCTTATTATGTTGAGACATTTTAACTAAGCTATCTGCTCACCTGGCTATTCATGGGCTACAGCCACACCTCATTGCCACCTTTTTCCCCAGTTCAAAGCCTCCTTCACATCCTCTCCTTGTATCTCCCCACCTTAACCCACAAGTATAGGACGCCTCTACTCCCTCCTTGGTGATCGATCATGCACCCCTTACCATCCCATTAAAACCGAATCACACTTACCCCAATCAACGTCAATATCCCATCCCACAGCGCGCTTTAAAAGGATTAAAGCCTGTTATCACTCGCCTGTTACAACATGGCCTTTTAAAGCCTATAAACTCTCCTTACATTTCCCCCATTTTACCTGTCCAAAAACCGGACAAGTCTTACAAGTTAGTTCAGGATCTGCACCTTATCAACCAAATTTTCTTGCCTATCCACCCCATGGTGCCAAAATCATATACTCTCCTATCCTCAATACCTCCCTCCACAACCCCTCCACAACCCAGTATTCTGTTCTGGATCTCAAACATGCTTTCTTTACTATTCCTTTGCATCCTTCATCCCAGCCTCTCTTAGTTTTCACTTGGACTGACCCTGACACCCATCAGGCTCAGCAAATTACCTGGGCTGTACTGCTGCAAGGCTCCACAGACAGCCCCCATTACTTCAGTCAAGCCCAAATTTCTTCCTCATCTGTTACCTATCTTGGCATAATTCTTCATGAAAACACACGTGCTCTCCCTGCTGGTTGTGTCCAGCTAATCTCCCAAACTCCAACCCTTTCTACAAAACAACAACTCCTTTCCTTCCTAGGCATGGTTAGGTACTTCCACCTTTGGATACCTAGTTTTACCATCCCGACTAAACCATTATATAAACTCACAAAAGCAAACCTAGCTGACCCCACAGATCCTAAATCCTTTTGCCACTCCTTTCCATTTCTTAAAATCAGCCCTAGAAGCTGCCCCCACACTAGCTCTCCCTAACTCATCCCAACCCTTTTTCATTACACACAGCTAGAGTGCAGAGCTGTGTGGTCGGAATTCTTACACAAAGACTGGGACTGCGCCTTGTAGCCTTTTTGTCCAAACAACTTGACCTTACTGTTTTAGCATAGCCCTCATGTCTGCGTGCCATGGGTGCTGTTGCCCTAATATTTTCAGAGGTTCTCAAAATCACAAACTGCTCAGCTCACTCTCTACAGTTCTCACAACTTCCAAAATATATTTTCTTCCTCACACCTGACACATATACTTTGTGCTCCCCGGCTCCTTCAGCTGTACTCACTCTTCATTGAGTCTCCCACAGTTACCATTGTTCCTGGCCTGGACATCAATCCAGCCTCCCACATTATTCTGGATACCACACCTGACCCTCATTACTGTATCTCTGATACATCTGACATTCACTCCATTTCCCCATATTTCCTTCTTTCCTGTTCCTCACCCTGATCACATTTGGTTTATTGATGGCCGTTCCACCAGGCCTAATTGGTACTCACCAGCAAAGGCAGGCTATGCTATAGTATCGTCCACGTCTATCATTGAGGGTACCACTCTGCCCCCCTCCACTACCTCTCAGCAAGCTGAACTCATCTCGGTCCCTCACTCTTGCAAAGGGAGTACACATCAATACTTATACTGACCCCATATCCTGCACCACCATGCTGTTTTATGGGCTGAAAGATTTCCTCACTATGCAAGGGTCCTCCATCATTAATGCCTCTTCAATAAAAACTCTTCTCAAGGCCACTTTATTTCCAAAGATAGCTGGAGTCATTCACTGCAAAGGCCATCAAAAGGCATCAGATCCCATGGCTCAGGACAATGCTTATGCTGATAAGGTGGCTAAAAAAGCAGCTAGCGTTCCAACTTCTATCCCCTATGGCAGTTTTTCTCCTTCTCATCAGTCACTCCCACTTACTCCCCCACTGAAACTTCCACCTATCAGTCTCTTCCCACACAAGGTAAATGGTTCTCGTACCAAGGAAAATATCTCCTTCCAGCCTCACAGACCCATTCTATTCTGTCATCATTTCATAACCTCTTCCACGTAGGTTACAAGCCGCTAGCCTGCCTCTTAGAACTTCTCATTTCCTTTCCATCGTGGAAATCTATCCTCAAGGAAATCACTTCTCAATTGTTCCATCTGCTAATCTACTAACCCTCAGGGATTATTCAGGCCCCCTCCTTTCCCTACACATCAAGCTCGGGGATTTTCATCTGCCCTGGACTGGCAAATTGACTTTACTCACCTGCCCCGAGTCAGGAAACTAAAATACCTCTTGGTCTGGTTAGACACTTACACTGGATAGGTAGAGACCTTTCCCACAGGGTCTGAGAAGTTCACCATGGTCATTTCTTCCCTTCTGTCAGATGTAATTCCTCAGTTTGGCCTTCCCACCTCTATACAGTCCGATAACAGACTAGCCTTTATTAGTCAAATCACCCAAGCAGTTTCTCAGGCTCTTGGTATTCAGTGGCTCCTGGTTTTACCTCAAACTGCCACCCTTAAGTCTCTCTTTAAGTACATAGAAGATCTTCAGTGACAAAGTACACTCCAATACTTCCACCCTGATGAAGACCTATTCTTTACTTTTATACTTACTCTTATTCTCGTTCCCGTTATTATGCCACCCTCTACCTCTCCCCAGCGATCTCCACCACACTATCAACCTCACTCACACTCTCCTAGCCGTTTCTAATCCTTCTTTAACAAACAATTGCTGGCTTTGCATTTCTCTTTCCTCCAAATTTGACAAGGCCCTGACTTACTCACTGCTAAAAAAAAAAAAAAAAAGTGGGCACTCTATATATTCTTAAATGAAGAATGCTGTTTTTACATAAATCAATCCAGCCTGGTATATGACAACATAAAAAATCTCAAGGATAGAACCCAAAAACTTGCCAACCAAGCAAATAATTACCCTGAACCCCCTTTGACACTCTGTAATTGGATGTCCTGGGTACTCCCAATTCATAGTCCTTTAATACCTGTTTTTCTCTTTCTCTTATTCGGACCCTGTGTCTTTCGTTTAGTTTCTCAATTCATACAAAACCGCATTCAGGCCATCACCAATAATTCTATATGACAAATGCTCCTTCTAACAACCCCACAATATCACCCCTTACCCCAAATCTTTCTTCAGTTGAATCTCTCCCACTGTAGGTTCCCACACCACCCCAATCCAGCTTGAAGCAGCCCTAAGAAACATCGCCCATTATCTCTCTGTACCACCCCCAAAAATTTTCACCACCCCAACACTTTACCACTATTTTGTTTTATTTTTCTTATTAATATAAGAAGACAGGAATGTCAGGCCTCTGAACCCAAGCTAAGCCATCATATCCCCAGTTACCTGCACATATACATCCAGATGGCCTGAAGCAACTGAAGATCCACAAAAAAAGTGAAAATAGCCTTAACTGATGACATTTCACCATGGTGATTTATTTCTACCCCAACCTAACTGATCAATGTACTTTGTAATCTCCCCCACCCTTAGGAAGGTTCTTTATAATCTCCACCACCCTTAAGAAGGTTCTTTGTAATTCTCCCCACCCTTGAGAATGTACTTTGAGATCCGCCGCCTGCCCCCAAAACATTGCTCTTAACTCCACCGCCTATCCCAAAACCTGTAAGAACTAATGATAATCCCACCACCCTTTGCCGACTTTCTTCTCAGACTCAACCAACCTGCACCCAGGTGAAATAAACAGCCATGTTGCTCACACAAATCCTGTTTGGTGGTCTCTTCACACGGACATGTGAGACAGGACTTATCTAGAGTTTTCATCATTTTGAATCATCCTGTCACTTATAAGTAACATTTGGAAACATATCTCTCTGTTGTTATTACCATGTAACCCATGGCTGTGGGTCAGTTCTTCTGTCCTTTTCTAGAACTCCTTGCCTTACTTAAAGTTTGCTGTATTAGCTCTCAGGCATGGTAGAAACAAATAAATGTCTACATTTTATGAGCAGATATGTAACTAATTAAAAACACTTACAACTACTCTCTTGGACTTTTAAAATTTAGTTTAAAGCACCAGTTTCTCCCACTCATGTAGGGGCCTCCTTTGTCATTGTGGCTTCCAGCAGCTCACTGTATACTTTGGAAGCCCTGACACAGAAGCAGCTGTAGGACTCCGACAGCCTCTGCTACTGTCTTGCTTTGCACAGGGCACTCTTAGCAGTCACCCTCCAAACCAGCTCCCTGTGACTTTGTGGGACTCCTTCCGTCTGCGCTGCACAGCATAGATCTGATGATCTTCACACCTGGCCTCGTTGCATCTGGCTCTCCGAGGCACAGATCTTTAGGTAACTTCTAATGAAGATTTTATTTGGTTTTCAGCATAGGGTTCACCACTCCTGGAAGTGTCCTCAATCAGGCAACAAAGGTCTGGGCTCCTCTCTGATGCTTCCCCATGAGTGCCTACCTTAGAATTTAGGGGGACACGCTGACACTTAATTCAAAAGGCAAGAGATGACTATATATTATCCACAATATATTTTTCACCCGTCACCCTTCATTAGGTATTAATCATTGTCTCTCAAAACCATGTGGTATTTCCTGGGGCTTTTCCTCATCACAGCTGTTAGAATCATCTCACCCTCCCCAAAATGCGTGTGCTCGGGATCCTGGGACCGTCCTTCTCCGCCTGTCAGATAGGATGCCAATTAGCTGCCATGGAGAGCAGGAGGGGGCCCTGGCCTGATCGATAGGCTCACACTAATGAGCTGCGTGACCCTGAGTGAGTCACTTGACACCCCTAACATTTTGCAGTCTGCAGATTGAGCCGACTGGACAGGGCCATTGGGTTGCAAGAATCAATTTTTTGAAAAAAAATTTTATGTGAAACTCTGATACAGATCATCTGTGCTGAGCTCTGATGATGAGCTCCCGGGCTGCTGAGCGGTATCTACATTTGCAAAAAGCAAACAAACGAACAAACAAGAAAACAAGTAGGGAGTTCCGGACAACATCCCACTTTTCTCACTTCTCACTGGACCTGCAACACTCCATTTTCTGCTCTCTTGCAGTTCAGCAGAGACCAGAGGCTAAGTTCTTGCCAGGCTCAGCCACGCAGACACCTTTTTCAGGGAGTGTGCACCAGGGTGAAGGCCGCAGAGCTGGTCTGTGGAGCCCAGCTTGGTTGCAGACAGAGGAGCGCTGCTGTCTCTGGCTTCCAGGAGGGTAGCGCCAGGGATGCTGTGGTAGACGGAGGCTTCCAGGCTGAGAGCAGCCACAGTGTTCCAAGCTGTCTCATGAGTTTTCATGGTGGTGGCTGTGCTGTCCTCAATGGCTGTCTTATGGGACAGCATTTTTGCCATCTGGCTTCCCCTGATTCTGTCCATTTTAAAATCTTGTTTTAAATCTTTCTTAGAATTCAGCAAGCTAACTAATCCTCCCCACCAAAATCGTTTTCTACTTCAGAGTGAGGTTTTGCTGCTTGCAAAATAAGTAAATAAAAATTGAAAAGAAAAGGTAAAAAAAAAAAAAAGCATATTAAAAGAGGTTGTTCATGGCAAGAGACATGGTGATGGTACAGGACACAAACAAAATGATTTGCGACTCCCACCCAAACAGAGGAAATGACTGTTTTCGGAGACTAGGGAGAAGGCTGGCTTCATGTCAGATGACTAGCATTAAAATAGCCAACGTCTCAAAGGTGAACGTCTGTTTATGGACCAGGTTTGAGGGGGATGGCTGTCATGGAGGGAGCCTGGGGGAGGGGTGGAGGCACGTGTCAGAGGTGGGAGGTGGAGATGGAGCAAATCTATAAAAGCCCCGCTTTCCTTAGGACACACTTTATTAGTTGCCAGATAACTCTCTTAAGTCTATTTCAGCTTTGAAATACTATACATCTAAAATTTAAATATTTAAGCATAGTACGAGGCCTTCCTCAGACATTTGAGCATAAGAACTTCACCAAGAACCTGAACACAACAACACTGACCTCATTCTCCTTTCAACAGCTGTCAAGTACTGTTTCTAGCGCGCATAAGCTAGATAATATTTCTACTCATGCTGTAGACTCTTTAAGGGTAAAAGCTGTGTCCCTTTTTTTTTTTTTTTTTTTCACATTTCCTTCAGCATTTGCATTAGGGCCACTGTATCAGAGAACCACCAACATCTGGATGAAAACAACAGAAACATCTTCTCTCACAGTTCTGGAGGCTGGACGTCCAACACCCAGGCATGGCAGGCCATGCCCCTCTGAGACTCAGAGTGGAGTTCGGCCTCACTTTTCCAGTTCTGGGGTGAGGGGGCGTGGGAGTGGGGTGGGCAACCTCTGGTATTTCTTGCCTTGTAGCCACTTCACTCCAATCTTTGCCTCTGTTGTCACATGGCCTCTTTCTCCCTGTCTGTCTCTGTGTCTCTCCTCATCTTCTTATAAAGACATCAGTTACGTTGTACTAGTGCCCACCCTCTATCCTCAGTATGACCTAATCTCGACTCCATCACATCGGCCAGGAACCTATTTCCAGGTGAGGTCACACATTCACGGGACACAGTGGGTGGCACTTGGATTTATCATTTAATGGGGACTAATTCTACCTATAACCTTGCCCGATCCAGGAAAACAAACGTAACTGTGCACTGTTGAGCACATATTCAGTGTGTTTCTCTTCTCCTGCTCTCTCTTCACTTCTGAATAAATCAGCTGCCCAGGCTTCTTTCTTCTCCTACCTGTATCTTTCCATGCATCTTTAACTCGGAAATTAAAATACTTTTCCCATCTGCAATAATCACATCCTTTTCATTCCTGAGAAAATGCCCAAGGGAGTTTTTGCGGCCAGTGGTGCTTTTCTGCCTTCTCCACCACCATGACAAAGGCCAGGTATCTCATCTCAGTCTCGTTCCTCCAATCAGGCCTCCTCCTCCCCCTGTTCTGGGAATAGGACTGAACAAAACAAAGGGTGAGGTGGGTGTGTCTTATGAGAGTACCTCCTGGACTAGTCAATTTATTTTGTGTTCTTCTACCTTGGCTCATCTGAGCCCATCACTTCGCTCCTTACATGGCAGAAAGAAAAACATCTGGAGAGGAGTTCAAACGGGAGCACGGATGGGAAGGAAAAACAATGCCTTAACTCTGCTGTGAGATAACCCCTGTCCCTGTAATGGATCCTGCTCTCAGCCAAGCTCTGACACACAGCTCCGAGGATGGACGACTTGGCAGCCGCAACACACGTCGGCCTGTCTGGCTTCAGACAAGAGACACGTTTGATTTGTGTCTTTGCTGAAGCTCAGTAACAGGCAGAATCTTTTTCTCTATCCTTGGAATAGACACAGAGGAATCCACTCACTTACAGAAAGAGAAAATCCACCCTGTTAACAAATTTAGGTGTTCCCCACAGCCCTCCCATTTCTCCGGCCTCTGAGGTGCTATTTGGAAAGACTTATAGATTAGCATCTGGGAAGCTTTCCAAACTGCTTGTAAAATGAATAGAAAGAAGGAAAAGATAACAAGCCATATTAGGCTGCTTTTCATCTCCTTAACCACAACACTGTCTGTGGTGAACTGAGATCAAGCCATCTTTTCTAGGGTTTCTCACGGAAGATTAGATTTCCAGTTTGTACATTGGTTTGGATCTAATTGCTCACCTGTTTCCACTCCTGGCTGTGTCCAGCAAAAGCTCTAATTCATTTGTCTGCAATAACAGTGGCGTGATGGGCGGGTCTCCCTAGCCTCGATGTATTCCTGCTTCTTGGACAGAGATTTTTGCTCAGGGTAAGAATGCATGGTCATCTCAACTCTAAATGCCCCATAGTAGCTAATGATAAATTTCGTGGAGGGTCCCCATCCCTAAAAGCAGTAATTAATTAACTGTACAAGTCACTAATTAATGAGTCTTCAGAAAAGATGCCGTGAACAGAATCCATGTAAACTCTGACTGCTATAAGCATTATGGCAGATTCCATTATTTCAAAGTTTACTATGTGCCAGGCATAGTGGTAAATAATTGACAACCATTATCTCATTAGATCTTCTCCAAATGTCCATGAAAGAGGGACCGTTATCTCTGTTTTTCAGATAATGAAACTGAGAATTAGAAAGATTAAGTAATTTTCACAAAATCACAGAGATAAGCTATGGAACATTTGAGATATGAAATTAGGACCTCAGATTCCCAAGTCCTTAATATAATTACTGTGCTATGCTGAACAATCAAGGGGCAGAGAAATGGAAATATGGAATGGAAAAGCAGGAAAAAGTAAAAGCTTAAATATTAATTAGCAGGAGGCTCAAAATAAGAAAATCATTGCTAGCATGCAAATCAAATGATCAAAATTGGAAAGAATTACAGGACAAAAGTTTCCTCAAAGAAGTAAATTCTGAGCTAAATTTGGAAGCGGGAAAGATATATTTAAGATCCTATATTTCTTTATATGTACTTTCTGTTTTAGAAGTACCATGGTTCTTGAAAAAGAGTCACATAGAAATATAGAGATAATACTGGTCTTGGATAGATCATTCTATAATCTGTCATGCTTGTGGTAAAGGAAAGGAAAACCAAAAACCATAAAACAAACAAACACACCAAAAAACCATGTGTCTGTGATAGCAGCCAGAGGCAGGTCAATGCCTAGGCAGATAGGGGCAGGTGCCTGGGGAAACTCCACCTTCAAGCTGAAGACAGTTCAAAGCCTAGCTACAAGTCTAGGGTAACTCTGCAGACCAGATTGAGAACCTGTCTTTCCATTTGGTGTGCTTTCCTCTGATTGATCCCCAGCCTTCACCTGTTTTACATATGCCTACCTTTTCCTAATTGGTTTTCTACACTGTCATGCCCACCTTTGAGTGGTACCTTTGCTTTAGCTTTCTTTCCATATTCACAAACCAAGCAACATAGACTCCTGTATTCTGAGCCCATAAAAGTCCCAGACTCAGCCACACTAAGAGAGAAACCACTCAACTGAGGGGGTGAGGGACCACGTCGCATCCCCTCTTGCTGCTGAGAGTGTTCCATCGTTCAATAAAATTATGCTCTGCCCTCCTCAGTCTTCAATCATCAGTGTATTCTCATTCTTCTTGGATGTTGGACAAGAGCTCGAGAACCACTGAACGTAGGTACAAGTTATAACACAGGCGAGCTGGGGCACACCTGGCCCAGCCATGGGCTAAGCCAGTGTGCAAGTGAGACTTGACCCAGGTGAGCTGAGTGGAGGGGGTGCCCCTGCTGTGAGCCCACTAAAAGGGCCGAGAAAAATCATGTGTCATTTGAACAGCAGATGCATTTATTTTATTGGTTACAAAAGGCTTTTCAATTGGCTTCCAATCATTGATATCCCTCGACAAAAGTCAGAATAAATAGGCCCTTACCTGAATTGGGTGTTTTTTCACTATATGGAAGGGAGAATTTGGGATGGCCTGAAGACAACTTTTTGGTATGTTTTGAAAATAAGATGGAATCTTTGCCTAGAGCTGAAAGTGCAGGAGTGACAGCATGTTGCCTGAATAGCTGTACTCAACCTGTGGGACTAGAACAAGACAGGACGATGACTGCAACACAGTATACAAGCTTAGAAAGTAGTTATTACGGGCTATGAAACCTGTAGTTTGAAAGCTTGGCTGTTTTTATGTTTCCTGTTTTTTTCTTTGCTGTTTCTGTTTTATTCTCTCTCTCGGAGTTTGTTAAAGATCTTTTGGAAAAGTCTAACCTGTGTCACCGTTCTAAAGAGAATTGTTGAAGAGAATGCCTGTCTTTGGATGGAGCTTTTTGTTTTAAACAACTGTAGTATTGGTATGTTTTTTCCTCAAAACAACTTATATTCCCTAGACTACAATGTAATACATATTTTTCATAGACAAAAATAAAGAAAAGTATAACATAATTATTCCATTCTAAGAGAACTTTAAAAAAATGTTAGTATCTTTCCGCAATACATAGACTGATAACCTTCACTGAATCACATTGCACATGTTTTCATAACCATTTATTCATAAATATATTTCATGAAATCACTGGTGGCAGAGAGGTGGATCTCATAAAAATACTCTATTTTATTTAGCTTATCCACCATTGCTCCCAATTCTGACTTTATAAGTAAAACTGTGAGGTACACAGAAATATCTCTGCATATATTTCTTTTATATTCTCAATTAGTTATTAAAAATTTTCTGTGAACATCCCGAGATTCTCATTACTGTCATATCTAAGAAAACATCTCTTTTAAATGTTTGTTATTTTGTCATTATAGTTTCAATATTCCTCTTTCTCCATCTATAGTGGCAAATTAAGATGTCTCATTATTTGCCTTGTTTAGGCAGTGATTAACACATCTATTAGCATGGTAGGAGTTAAGGAAAATTGTTAAAGAGTGTTGAAAAGTGTAGTAACTGTTAATAGTTACCAACTGTTCATAATGCATTTAGCTTAATTTGCATGGAAAAATCGTGTTTGCAACAGTACTTGCCAATATGAAATTTTGCCAACAGTGATGATCCTTTGCTTCAAGACCTGTGATTGATTTCCACCTGGGGTCAGAAAGGATTTCTCCCTGTGCTTAAGTTTTTCATGGTTAGCTTCATTGTGGGGCTGTCTGCTTTCCTCTGGAACATCTGGCACCAGCTACCATCACATGCAGAATCCTGACTCAATGGTCCATTAGTTTTTGTGCAGAAAGATATGTGAATTTTAAAAAGGCACTCCTGAGTATTTCTAATCAAGGCCATGTGTTATCAATTGTAGAGATGGGAGAAATTAGTTTTCTTCAAATCATTGCCATTCCCCCATGTGGAAACCTCTGTCCTAAAATAAACCAAGCACATCCTGGGGCTACGTGGTTAAAGACTATCAGAGACTGCTACTGGACTTCCCTCAAGTGGGCATCATCACATGTGCTTGGAATCACCAGGTCAGGATTCCCTGCATCCAAGGCATTCCGCAAACAATGAGGAATCAGACTTCACCAACTGCAGAGACAGCGGCTGCTTCTAGTATGATTTTAGGAGTACCGAGAAACTTCCTCTGGCCCCCAAATAATTCCTCCTTCCTGCCTTTGGCACCTCATTTCCAGAGTCAAATTATTTTTCCAATTTACATAGTCCATTGCTTATGTGTTAAAATAGTAACATCCCAGGGAAAAGTCACTTCTCACCTGATAATGACTATTTATATTGAATAAAATGAGTTTGTAAAATGACAACTAGACATGTGTGGAGGAGCATTCATAAGAATCAGTGGAAATTCATGTCAGTTTGAAGGATAGACGAGATAGAAGAGGAGCGTTTGCTGTTGGGAGTGCCCAGTGGGTGGGGGAGCTGCAGTGGCTTGGTGGCTTAGTTCAGGGGCCAGAGTTAGTGTGCACTGGGGGTCTAGGTTTAGGCTGTGGCCCCTGAAGAGCATGGGCCATTTTGTCATTGTTTTTCTGGGGACATTTGCTCCTGATTCCTGTCCTCTATTCTCACACACCCTGGAAGAGTTATCTTGGCCTCCAATTTCCTCCTTAGAGCCTCCCTCCATTATAACACATTGCACTGACTCAGATTGATTTACTTCCAGACCTAAGTATCCAGAGTTCTGCTGGCATTAAAGAAAGGGGCTGCGCTTTTTCTTTCCTCATATTCTCAGTGCTCTTATGAGCAACTAACAGAGAAGAAGCTCAATAATAAAACTTTTCTGAAAAGAAAGTTTTAAAGTAACATGTGCTGGTATACTCCTTAAAATACCGTATCTATACATTCATGCCTTTTCAGCAAAGGGAGAGTGCAGGTGAACCGCCAATAACGCATGTGTTGTCTGGTGGAAGACTGTGAGTCCTGAGACCTCAAAAGCACACAGCAGAGACTCCTTGAACTTTTTGACTACTGTATGAAGAAAATGCAAATTAATAGAAAAAGAGAACTGAAAAATTGAAAATAGAATTGAGAAAGAATTGCTCCCTCCCAGTGGACCCATGACTCAACAGGACTGGGCATTGTTCTACGAATAGTCATTGAGCACATGGTAGAAGCAGGCACTGCTATTCCCCACCCTGGGCTATAGCATCGAATAAAACAAAGCACAGCTCTTCTAGAGCTTCCATTCCAACAGAAAGTAAACAATCTATGAGTAAAATAGAATCTACCCTATGGTGTTAAGAACCATGGAGAAACACAGGCAGGGAAAGGGGAAAAGGGGCTATGGAGTTTCAGGAAAGGCATTGTTGTTTGATGTACGGTTATAAGTAAGGTCTGCCCATGATTCAGAATCTAGAAGGGTATAGGATGTCACTTGCATTGGCATCCTAGCCGTGGCTGTTAAATTATATCTTACCAGATGATAAGCCTAGTGTCCTGCCATAGGAAGGTGATAGGATTAAAGGAATTTCTTCCCTATGTTGGCGCATTCTTCTAGATGGCCATAAAAATAGCTGTCGGTCAGTTTAAAGATAAGAGAATGTTGGGCAGAATAGAGACCTACAGAAAGAAGATCTGAGTCTTCAGGTTTAGCACAGCGTACAGACAAAAACTGTGGGTGTGAATACTCACACTAGGGGCTGGCTACATGCAAATACACCAGACAGCTAGCAGTTTTCATAGGAAATGGTATTGCCAAAGACATCTTCAATAGCATCTATCAGGTAACTCCTAAAACAACCTGGAGTCCTGACTCATGAATCTGCTTCATGAAGAAGGAGGTTGAAAAGTCTATACAATGTCCCAGAAGAGTGGGCTCCCTAAAGCTCACAATGAACAATATTAGAGAAGGAAAAACTTCCCAGGGAATAAGGCACCAAAAAAGACGATGAGGAGGTGGGGGCTCTTGGACACATGGAACCCAAAGCACTGAATCTGGCCTGGGGCAGCAGTGCATGGACTCACGCACAAAGTCTGAGATTGTTCTTGCCCATCGCTGACTGTGGGTTCCATTGCCCCCTTTCCTGAATAGAGGGTTCTCTAAAGTTATCCCCTTTCTACTCCCCTTTCCCATTGGGCATGTTATGGGCAGGTGACGTATTTTTTATCTAATTGACACCATGGCACAAAGATTCATATCTAGGTTGATGAAGAGGTCTGCAAGTCTCTAGACATCCTGGCATTTGAATAATGTGCAAAATAATTGGAGAGTACCCTGGGGTCGTGTATTTTGGGGAGAGAGTATGTACAAGAAATATACACAGGAATATTCAGGTGACAAAAAAATAAAAGAAAAGAAAAGAAAAAGAAAGAAAGAGAGAAAGAAAGAAGAGAAAGACTGCAAACAAAACAGTACTTTGTGCCACAAATAATGATAATTTCTCCTTCCTTAGGAACAGTACCTCTAAATTTTAGTGGAGCACAAGACCACCTTGAGTAGATACTACATTGCCTAGGATTCCTTGCATTCAGATGTGACCCTGTGACCGACCACATCCCGGCTAATACAAGGAGAGTAGTACAGTACTGTGTGTTAAAGATGAATGCTTTAACATCTGGTTTTTGTGAAAAGGGATTTATCCAAAACATTCTGCAGGCTTCTTTGTCTCCTAGAGGTAGTGGGGGCTGCTGTTGGTTTGTAAGTTTGGAAAGAATAACTATACATGCCTGTCTCCGTTCTACCTTTCTTTCTCTTTGGAATAAGATGCTCGCAGGGAGAATGACCCCTGCTTCTCTATGGGGAATCTGCCTGTGGTCTGGTGTGAAGGTTCAGTGTTGTCTGTGACCGCCTGACCAACATACGTGCAAGCAGGACTCTCTGTGCCATTAAAATTATATGTTAGCTGGCCGGGCGCAGTGGCTCACGCCTGTAATCCCAGCATTTTGGGAGGCCAAGGTGGGCGGATCACGAGGTCAGGAGATCGAGACCATCCTGGCTAACACAGTGAAACCCCATCTCTACTAAAAAATACAAAAAAAAAAGCAGGGCGAGGTGGCGGCGCCTGTAGTCCCAGCTACTCGGGAGGCTGAGGCAGGAGAATGGCGTGAACCCGGGAGGCGGAGCTTGCAGTGAGCCGAGATCGCACCACTGCGACAGACTCCAGCCTGGGTGACAAGACTAAAACTCCCCTTAAAAAAAAAAAAAAAAAGAAACATATATATATATATGTTAGCTTCAGTCTGCAACTTCTTTGAGTTCTTTCTCAAATGCATTAGAAATGATGCATGGAAATATGTATTACGTTTGTTTCACAGACCCTAAATTATGTGAAATTTCTAGGATGTGTCCTTAAAGGTCAGGGGGGAAATTTGTATATTTCTTAATCTTTCCTTACTTCCAAGGGCTAGAACGTATATTGGGTGGCTAGAATTAACTAAAGCATTGCAGCTCCTGAGGTGAGAGTCACAGTGTGAGCCTTGAAGAGCAAGAAGATGGGCATGGCAATAAGAAGACAAGAGCAAAAAGATAGGAGAGGGAAGAACATGGCAGGAGTGAGAAGGTGAGAGGGGTGAGGAGATGGGAGGAGTGAGGAGGAGGAAGGGGTGAGGAGATGGGAGGATTGAGAAGGTGGGAGGGGTGAGGAGGTGGGAGGAGTGAGGAGGTGGGAGGGTTAAGAGATGGGAGGTGTGAGAAGGTGTTGGGGTGAGGAGAAGGGAGGAGTGAGGAGGTTGGAGGGATGAGGAGGTGGGAGGAG